>NC_042621.1:302976155-303276155 GCF_901001135.1 Rhinatrema bivittatum | reverse complement strand
TGCATCCTGTTTCTGCTCCTCACAGGCCCACCCTTCACCTTTTAAAATGGATTTTCCACAAGGTTTTGCAAATAAAAACCCCCAAAATGTCTTAAAATTCCCCGCCTGGAGTGCGACAGTTTCACAGCAGAATGGAAACGCGCCGCTCCAAGGCGCGCACTTATCTTTTAGAAACGAAGCGAAACCTGCGGGCACGCGGACTCCCCGCTCTCCTCCCTCCACCGCTTGTGCTGGATACGTGATAAGTATCCTCGCAAAAAAAAAACCCCGCGTCTCTAAGGATCTCACGGAGGCGCCGTGGCAGAGAAGGCGCGCTCCTCTCGCCTCCTCCTCTCGCCGTCCCGGTATTTATGGAATTACCGGGGATATTTCAATGCTTTCCGTACACGAGTTGCAAGCCCAGCTCCCTGCGCCGGAACCTCCCAGGAATAAACCCACCTAGAGGTGCCCCCCGGCCCAGGCAGACGAAGAGACGGAAACCCAACGCACCGTTTCAACTCCTCGTCCTTCCCCCTCACTTCTTCTTCCAGAGCGGCAACGGCGCGGCGGAGGGTTTGGCGCTCTCTCTGCAAGCCTTCGGCGTCTCTCTGCTGCCGCCGCAGCTCTGCCTCGCTTTCCGACAGGCTGCATGGGGAAAGAATCCAACCCGTTCACCTGCGTTTTCATACAAGAGTATCCAAACGCAGCATTGCATGGCCTGCCACAGGTGGTTTCATCCCAGTGCGGGTACGGACTTCCTCTTCCGATCCCCCACAGAGGAGTAGGAACCCCACAGCCACGTGCATAACAGAAAGACCAAGACAGTGAAAGACTTCAAAGGGGCAAGGGATAAGCACTGTGGATCCCTACAGGCTAGAGGACGGGACTGAAGAGTGCATGGGGGTAACCTGCTGGTACGGCGGTCACTGCCCTTAACCAAGAAGCCTTCATACTGTTGATGCAACTCCATCACTGCTCTCTGCTTCAACGGCAGAGGAAAAGGGGAATTGGATTCAGACAGCAACCAACAAGCACCCTGACTTTCAGGGTCTGGGAAAACAAATAAGCATGGGGGTGACTTGCTGATGGGGCTGTTCTTACCCTTAACCAATAAGCCTGAAACTTTTGATGCAACGCCAACATTGCTCTCTGCTTCAATGGTAACGGGGAACTGGATTCAGACAGCAACCAACAAGCACCCTGACTTTCAGGGTCTGGGAAACTGATAAGTATGGGGGTGACCTGTATGGTGCGGCAGATACCGTTTGGTCCTTTGCTGCCATCGTTTCTATGTAGAAAGGGGACCCTAAAACCAGGATCAGCTGGGCCTGTGTTGGATGACCTGAAGGTAGCATGGAGGAGTGGCCTAGCTGTCAGTGTGGCAGGCTGAGAGCCAGGGCTATTTATTTATTGGCATTTGATATTCCACTTTTTTTTTTTTTTTACCGCGAATAAGCCTCAAAGTGAATTACAATAAAAGGTGAACTGTAAAAGCCCGGCACGCATTGATCAGGAGGTGCGCGAATCAGCCGGGCTCATGCACGCCGAGCGGATTTTACCTCCCAGAGCGCGCACATCTCCAAAGTTTTAGAAAAGGGGCGTGGCGGGGGCATTTGGGGGCGTGGGCCACAGACGTGCGGGTAAATACTTCCGCGCCTGGGTGCGCGCCCAGGATCCCTCGCCGTGTGCAGGAGGATGTACGTTTATAAAACAAAGAAAACTGGGTAGAAGATCTGCGGGGTCTCAGGGTCGGGGCTTAACTGGGAGGGAGTGGGGAGTTTAATGGGGCGAACTGGGGACGGAATGGTTTAACTGGCGCCCCCTTTTAAAAACCCCCATTTAGGCGGTAGACGTGGGATTTGCGCTTAAAATCGGGTGCACACGCGCTCGCGGCCAGGCTATCTTTTAACATACGTGTGCGCACGTATGTCGCAAAATGTCCGCATCCCTGGGCGCGGGCCGATGCGCGCGGGCTTGAAGTAAGTTAAATCGTCTCAGATCATAGTTGGGTGACTTTGCTGTTGCTGTGGAAATAGGAATAGCTCCGCGGTGACCAGGCTGACGGGCGGGAAGTCTCGCTCGGGGGGCTTTAGCTTTCTTCCTGAAGGCCGCGAGCTGGGACCTCAAGCCTAGGGATAATGGAAGGCCCGACAGCCTGGGGCGGGACGGTTCAGAGCCCACCTCCGTTGTCGCTTGCCGGCGCGGCCGTCTGGCACCCGGGCAGGAGATTCGGGAGGCAGGGATCCGGAAGGTTCCGGTCTGGCGCACCCCCTCCTGCCTCATCGCTGGCTGTTACCCCCCCGCACCTTGCCAGCTGCTGCTGGAAGGAGCTTCTTCTTCCTCCTCCTCCTCCTCCTCACCCTTCTCCCGCCTCTCACAGACGCGTTTCCCCTCGGCCCCCACCTCTGGTTCTTCTCGCGCGATTCCCCTGGGTTTTCCCGATTTCCCCGTCGGCTGCTGCTCCTCGTTCCTCCCTCCTTTCCTTTCCTGACGAACTTGAAGACGCCCGCGCAGTGCACTGCACAAACAACATGGACTCGGGCCTCAAAACACATCAGGCTTGCCTTTTAGGTCCTAATTTACCACATGTCTTTCCTCCTCTGCAGGCCTCGATACCTTTTTACGTCGCCAGCAGAGGAAGCAGCCGGGTGAGCTTTCAGAGGGGACCTCGAGTCACTCTCTTTGGATAATTATTAAAAGGTGCTGGAGCCTGCAGTGGCTGCGGTACAGGACAGGCCTCATTGCAGCATGGAGAGGACCCTCGGATAACTCAGCAGCCTGGCTCTCTCTCTCCCCTCTCTGTCGAGAAGGCACAGGTGTTCGTTGGATTCGGACCTTGTCGTCGTCTTATCAGAGCAGTGCTGGAAGCGCCAGGAGCAGGCAGATTGTCACCTCGCTCCCGGCTGGGATTTTTGGGGGTCCGGGCGGGGGAGGGGGGGGGTAGATGGTATTCTGATCGCGGCTGGGGAGGGTTGGGAAGGGGGGGGGCAGCAGGAAAGCTTTTTTTTTTTCTTAAGCATGCCAAAATGCGAAAGGAGGGGGCTGGAGCGCCCGGCGCCACCCCCCCAAAAAAAGCACAGCACCTTGGTCCGGCAGGGAGAGGGGGTGTGTGCGGGTTGCAGTCGCGCGACCCGGTGGGGACGATGTGAAGTTGTCGGAGAGGGGTGGGGGGGGGTCGGAATTGGGCCGCCGACCCACAGAGTTCCAGTTTGTCCTTCTCTCTAACAGCACCGCACGGCCGGATATCCTCTAAAGATATCTGGATACGTAGAACCTTATCTGGCCCCACGAGGCTGGATATGCAATATTCGGCTAAGTTATCTGGATATCTCAGACCCTTGCTGGACTCTCCCTTTTCACCTGCTGCAATTTACCTGCACAAGTGGCCGAACAGGGATCTTTTGCCTTTCAGATGGGTAACTTTACATAACCGCCTGGAATGTAATTTGTATGAGTGTGGGCTCTACATGTTTTACATGTTTTGAGGTTCCTATTTCTGTCTGTTTCCTGTGTTCCCACTCCTGGCCCTGCCTCAGTGACCCACACACAGAAACATTTCTTGAGCAAAGTCTGCTTTTATCTGGAACGGCCTCTGTCTCTTCCTTCCCCTCCCCCTCCGAGTCTCGCAGTGCCGCTCTCACACCTGGGTCCTCCCTCCCCATGTTTAACACATTTGCTGTTTTCATTTCCATATCCGTGTTTGCCGTCCTGACTACCCTGGACTTCCGAGGAGGCGCATTACGGCCGGTGGTACAGTCAGCACAAAGAGCCGCTGCCCGCCTCCGCTCTGGGACGCACGTGCGAGAACAGATCCCACCGACACCGCAGTCTCTGCACTGGGCTCCCCCGTAGCTTGGCGACTTCAGTATAAGTCGGCCCCGATAATTCACAGCTTTACTGAATAATATTGCCGCTCCGTGGCTCAGCTCTTAGCTTTTCCAGATATCGTCGCCTGACTTCCTCTTCCTGCGATCTCTTGTACCTTACGAAGGCGAACCTTTTCCCCCTTACCTTTTTAACTTTTTCAGCTGCAGACTCGGCAGAGCTTTGCAGCTCTCTCTCTCTTTCAGGCAGCAGCCGCTACCTGTGCTGAGCAGCTGGGCCCGGAGCCCACCGCCTGCAGTTTCACAGTTTGGGCCCGTCGGTCTGAACTCGGAGCACGAGCGCCGGACCGTGCATGAGGCGCGTACAGGAAACAACGGGGCAGAGGCGACCAAGATTCGATCCCGTGTTCTGGCGTTTGTCGGGGTGAAAGCTGGAATCATCCTGGCTGCGGCTGCCCCGTTCTCCTGTAAAGCGCTCCCACCACCACCACACAAAGGCAATGTGAATGTTGTGAGGTGGTTTTTTTTTTCCCCCTCTTTAGAGCATGGAATTTGCTCTCTCGCGTGCTGGAAGCCCAGGCCTGGTTCTGAGTAATATCTGGCTGTAACCGTCATGGGCTGGCTCGACCCGCCCCTCCGTGCAATAAATAAATGTTCTAAATGTTTGCTCTCTGAGGTCTTCGCCTGAACTCAAGTGTAAGTTATCTAAACAGTTGAGAAAAGATTTATAGTTATGAAGAGGCCTCTCTGTCAGGCCAGGCTTTGTGATATATTCCATAATAAATTAGCAATAAAATGGATGCAGGTGACTGTGGAATTTGTGGCTTTTAATGTTTTAATACTGCACTAAGGAAAACCCTATTATTAGGACCTCGGAGGGTAATGCAGAAATATCAGCTACAAATTGTCAGATTAAAGAGTTGTTGCAAGGTCGCTGAGCTGCAGAAGGTTTTATTCGGGCCAGCAGCCGGGGGAAGAACGCGCACGGATGGCCGAGAGACGTCAAACGCCACAGGTTTGGCTCAGGAAACCAGCCCTCCTGGTACTTTCTGCAGCAGCTCTGCGACCTTCTCGCTGCCCACCTCTCCCTCCCCAGGCACTCTTCTGCCTTCTCTTTACCTTGTCTCCCCCCTTTCTAAAGAAAGCGGAGGGGGGTCAGCTTCCCGGGCGCGGGAGGAAATGACGTCTCGCTTGGGTTTTGTCCCACAGGCAGCCCCAGCGGCCCTCGCTGAGGCGGGCATCGGTTTCCGGCTGCTACCACCTGCACGTTTGGGGGTGGGTGAGGGGGTCTGTTTAGGAAGGTGCGGCACTGTGGTAACGGAGGCGGTAGAGCGAATGCAGGCCCGAGTAGAAATAATTGGAGCGGAGGGAAATTAGCCCTGCCAGATCCCCGGGGATTACATTTTCAAAGGCGAGTGTGGCAGTGACGACATCTAAAGTAAGAGCCCAGGCGCACAGAAGGACCCGCAGCCCGCTGCGTGCAAAGGTGTGCGCATAACCTGGTTTCGTTCACAGTTTTACAGGAACGGGGGAGAGGCATTCCGAGGGGGTGGAACTGTAAGTTGCGCACCTATTTTTTGCTTTCTACAATGTGTATTCCTAAATGAACCTGCACAAATGATTCCTTCCAAAGAGTGGGTGTAACTTTGCATGAGCGATTCTGCGGGTGTGCCAGGCCAGTTACCTGCAAATCTTCACACCTGGGAACTTTTCTCTTTCCTGTCATGCTCAGATTGTTAGGGGTGGGTAGCAGCATGCACACAAACTTTCTCACAATAGCACACTCACATGTTCACTCACACACATACATGTTCATTCTCTCACTCACTCCTCTCTCTCACCCACACACACACACTTTCTCACATACACACTCACTCCTCTCTCACACACACACACATACATGCACTTTTTCACATACACACATACTCCTCTCCCTCTATCATACACATGCACTCTCACACACATACACACTCACTCCTCTCCCTTTTCCACACACATATGCACACTCACTTCTCTCCTTCTTCCACACACATACATGCACTTTCTCACATACACACACACTCCTCTCCCTCTCTCATACACATGCACTCACACACATACACACTCACTCCTCTCCCTCTATCATACACATGCACTCTCACACACATACACACTCACTCCTCTCCCTTTTCCACACACATATGCACACTCACTTCTCTCCTTCTTCCACACACATACATGCACTTTCTCACATACACACACTCCTCTCCCTCTCTCATACACATGCACTCACACACATACACACTCACTCCTCTCCCTCTATCATACACATGCACTCTCACACACATACACACTCACTCCTCTCCCTTTTCCACACACATATGCACACTCACTTCTCTCCTTCTTCCACACACATACATGCACTTTCTCACATACACACACTCCTCTCCCTCTATCATACACATGCACTCTCACACACATACACACTCAATCCTCTCCCTTTTCCACATAACCTCCTGATCAGAGCTCCAATGTTCCTGTGCCAGGACCACCTGGAGGCCTGCTGGTGAATGGCCACGGGCTAGCAAGATCTTCTTCTCAGAGACCTCATCCACCACCACTGAAGTAGTCCAGGAACCAACGTGGAGGGCCGAATACAATGCAAATCACTGCTTGTTCGTTGGATCTGTACGAAGGTGTATGGCCACGGGTCAATATTCAGATGATTTGTCCGGTGAAGTTTGGGACTTGGCCTGACAAACCGTGGGTTTTAAATTTCCCTCTGTTCTGAATCCCTCCAATTTACCCAGATTAAAATTAGCCGAATAAGGCAACCTGGGATGGAGTTAAGTTAGCTGGATAACATAATCTTGCTAAATCTGGTCCTACCAGAGAGCAGTTTAAAGTTAGCTGGATATGTTTATCTGGCTGACTGGGACGTGTATCTGGCTATATTGAGCAGATGCCCAAACAGCAGCGCTCTGCTAATTCCTCCAGCTAACTTCAACCGGATAAACTGAGTGTGCGCTGGGCTGCTGAATGCCTACCGCTGCAGCCCTTGGTGAGAACTGGGAAGACGAGCAGAGTCAGATCTGGGTGGTACTTGGCCAGAAGACCTCCAGGCAGCCCAGGATGGTGCAGAAGTGGTGAGAGTTACTATAGAAATGATAAAGTTGTGGCAGAAAGCACACGTTCCTCTGAGCCAGTGCTGACCCGGTGTCCCAGCACAGTGCCGTGCTTATGGAAGGGGGAGGGGGAATTAAGGCAACGGCGCGTCAGACCTCACCCCTTGCAGGTTCCAGGGCAGTCGCCCCAATTCAAAGAAAGGAGAAGAGATCTCAGGGGCAGGGCTAATGCAACATACATTTATTTATTTATTTATTTGTTTATGTATGTATGTATGTATGTATTTAGACATTTTATATACCATCATTCTATGTAAAGATCACAAGGGTTTCACTAATAATATTCATAGGTGTAAATCAGCAGAGAATGGCGGGTTACGTAGGAAGAATTCATAAACAGGCGTCAACATCTATCAATTAAATTGTTCAAATACTTATTAAGTTAATGATCAAGGACATAAGACGTGAGGTACAGAAATGAATAAAATAAAATGGATTTGCATGGAGATTCTTACAATCTCTTGTTAATGTGTTTCTCATGGATCACACAGTATCCCCGCTCTTACTTGCTATTAATGTAGATCTCTGCATGCTGATGTTTGCAGGTTTGAATAGCCATGTCTTTACTTCACATTTACATCTCTTTTTATCTGGTAACAAGCGTAACATTTCAGGTAAGGAATTGCAAAGTTCTGGGCCCGAATGGAAAGCACACAATCTCTTACATGTGTCAGGAGTGTGCTTCGTACTGTGGGAACCGTCAGTAGTCCTTTATTTTGGGATCTTAGTGCTCTCTGCGGTGTATTTGGTTGTAGTGTCACACCTATCATACCAGTGTTACTAGAATGAAGGATTTTGAATATTAGTATTAATACTTTAAAATAGATTCGGGATTATACTGGCAGCCAGCAAAATCAGCGAGGGTGCAATGTGATCGGATTTCCTGGATCCTAGCAAGAGCCTTGCTGAGGCATTTTGTAGTATTGGTAACGGTTTTAAGAGGCATCCGGGAAGACTGAGAAATAAGGAGTTACGGTAGTACAGGTCTGAGAAAATTAGAGTTTGCAATGCAGTCTGGACGCTTTCGAAAAGTCTTCACTTCCACTTTCTGAGTCCTGGCGGAGCAGGAGCTGTGGTGGCCCACATGCCAGCAGCATAGATCGGAAACTTGGCCAGATGTTCTTCAATAATCTCCAGGGCGGACATCCCCCCCCCACCCTAGTTCTTCGACCTCTGCGTGGGAGGGGCCTGCTCTGACAGATTTATGCTGGGCTCGGACAGTTCTAAGAGGCTCTCTTCCCTCCAAGATACTACCGACCCAATGTCAGGAACACATTTAAGACCAATGACCCATCCAGCTCATCGTCCCCTCTCTAGCAGTGACCACAGAATCACCAGATAAAAAAAAAAGAGTTCATCTCTGTAGATCTATAAAAGCATGAAGCCACTTGACCTCCACCCGATCTCTAACATCCGCTTATGTCCTTGTCTTCCAGGAATGCATCCAGATCCCTCTCGAACCCTGCTGCGCTGCCTGCTGTGACTACACTTCCACTGGTACCAGCATGGTATTAGGGGACATGCTATCCCAGCACAATGTTGAGGAGCGCTCTTTTTCCCTGAGCCAGAACTGAGGCATTATCCCAGCATGTCTTTAGTGGACACTCCTGTAAGGGTGCTTTGAGAAGATTTTTTTTTATTAAGTCAGACTAGTTTGGTGGCGGTGAAGAAAAAGAAAATTAAAGCAAAGAGAGTGCACTGAAAAGGCTTGCAGGAATAGAGATTACACTGATCACACTTGTAGGAATAGCCAAGGCTGCTGAAATGCTAAAAAGTATATTAAAGATCAAAACGTATTTGAGGGTCAGCAGTGAGTTTTGTTTCTGCCTTCTGGGCTCTTGGTAACATAGTAGCATAGTAATGACGGCAGAAAAGGACCAAAATGGTCCATCCAGTCTGCTCAGCAAGCTTCTTACGTTAGTATCTGCCTCCATGTGCAGGTTACCCCCATGTTTGTCTTTTACTGGCTGATGAGCCTTCTTGAAAATTCAGACAGTGCTGCATGACGTGCTTTGCTTATGGACTTGGCTGCAGAAGCAGTCCTGTACTTTTTCCCTTATGTCTATGTATCAGTACCCCAGACCATAAAAGTCAGGGCCCAAGTTTGTTGTCATCTGAATCCAATTCCTCTCCACTCCCACCTCCCACCACCCCTGCCATCAAATGGAGAGCAATGTTGCCGTTACATCAAAGGATTCAAGCAAACCCATGCCTTATGTAAGAGGAGTAACTGCTGCTCCGTGCAGGTTATCCCCATGCTTATCAGTTTCCCAGACTGTAAAAGTCGTTGTTGTCTGAATCCAATTCCATTTTTCCCTCTGTCGTTGAAGCGGAGAGCAATATTGCAATTGCATCAGAGCATCAAGGCTTACTGGTTAAGGGTATTAATCCACATACCTTCAGTTAAGGGTCGTAACTGCCGCACCAGCAAGTTACCCCATGTACTCTTTTCTCTTCTGTCCTCTAGCCTTTAGGATTACGTAGTGGGCTCGATTTACATGAAATCACATGACTTGCAAGAATCCAATCTTAAAGCATATATGAGATAAAATTACAATGCCAACCAATTAGGAAAATGTTATGTTAACTAACTGGTGTGCAAATTAGAGGTGGTAACCTATTTAACTTATTGTATCACTATCATTCTCTGCCTTTGCTGGTCATTGCACTTTCCTCCAGTATTAAGCATTTCAGCCCACAACATTCCCCCCGCTCAGTCAGTACTGACCCAGTGTCCCAGCATGGTGTTAGGAGGCACTGTGCTGTCCAACCCAGGATATTTCTGTTGCGTGAGCATTAAAGATGTTCTGGTATGAAGATCTTGTTAATATCACTGTACAGTATTTGGATAATAGCTGAACATATCAGCAAGAATACAATCACTACATCTGGGTCCAAGCTGGCATAAAAGAATCATAAGAACATAAGTTTTGCCATGCTTAGTCAGACCAAGGGTCCATCAAGCCCAGCATCCTGTTTCCAACAGTGGCTAATCCAGGTTACAAGTATCTAGCAGAATGCCAAAATGTCGATAGATTCCAAGCTGCTTATCCCAGGGACAAGCAGTGGATTTCCCCAAGTCTATCTTAATAATGATTTAAGGACTTTTATTCCAGGAACTTGTCCAAACCTTTTTTAAACTCAGCTACACTAACAGGTTTTACCACATCCTCTGGCAATGAAATCCAGAGTTTAATTTATGCGTTGAGTAAAAAAGTATTTTCTTCTACTTGTCTTAAATGTTTGGACTCTTTGAAAGCATAAATAACCGAGTCACATCTACTCATTCAAGACCTCTCATGATCTTAAAGACCTCTATCATATCTCCCCTCAGCCGTCTCTTCTCCAAGCTGAACAGCCCTAACCTCTTCAGCCTTTCCTCATAAAGGAATTGTTCCATCCCCTTTATCATTTTGGTCGCCCTTCTCTGTACCTTTTCTAATTCTGCTATATCTTTCATAACATGTGATGACCAGAACTGCACACAATACTCAGGATGAGGTCTCACCATGGAGTGATACAGAGGCATTAGGATATTCTCTGTTTTATTCTTCATTCCTTTCTAATAATCCCCAGCATTCTATTTGCTTTCTTGGCTGCCGCTGCACACTGAGCAGAAGATTTCAACTTATTATCCACGGTGATGCCTAGATCTTATTCCTGGGTGGTGACTGCCAATGTATTTAGATTTTCAGAAGGTGTTTGACAAAGTCCCTCATGAGAGGCTTCTACGAAAACTAAAAAGTCATGGGATAGGAGGCGATGTCCTTTCGTGGATTACAAACTGGTTAAAAGACAGGAAACAGAGAGTAGGATTAAATGGTCAATTTTCTCAGTGGAGGGGGTGAGCAGTGGAGTGCCTCAGGGATCTGTAGTTGGACTGGTGCTTTTCAATATATATATAAATGATCTGGAAAGGAATACGACAAGTGAGGTTATCAAATTTGCAGATGATACAAAATTATTCAGAGTAGTTAAATCACAAGCAGACTGTGATACATTACAGGAGGACCTTGCAAGACTTGAAGATTGGGCATACAAATGGCAGATGAAATTTAATGTGGACAAGTGCAAGGTGATGCACATAGGGAAAAATAACCCATGCTATAGTTACACGATGTTAGGTTCCATATTAGGAGCTACCACCCAAGAAAGAGATCTAGGCATCATAGTGGATAACACATTGAAATCGTCGGCTCAGTGTGCTGCGGCAGTCAAAAAAGCAAACAGAATGTTGGGAATTATTAGGAAGGGAATGGTTAATAGAAAGGAAAATGTCATAATGCCTGTGTATCGCTCCATGGTGAGACCGCACCTTGAATACTGTGTACAATTCTGGTCACCGCATCTCAAAAAAGATATAGTTGCGATGGAGAAGGTACAGAGAAGGGCGACCAAAATGATAAAGGGGATGGAACAGCTCCCCTATGAGGAAAGGCTGAAGAGGTTAGGGCTGGTTCAGCTTGGAGAAGAGACGGCTGAGGGGGGATATGATAGAGATGTTTAAAATCATGAGAGGTCTAGAACGGGTAGATGTGAATCGGTTATTTACTCCTTCGGATAGTAGAAAGACTAGGGGACACTCCATGAAGTTAGCATGGGGCACATTTAAAACTAATCGGAGAAAGTTCTTTTTTACTCTACGCACAATTAAACTCTGGAATTTGTTGCCAGAGGATGTGGTTAGTGCAGTTAGTATAGCTGTGTTTAAAAAAGGATTGGATAGGTTCTTGGAGGAGAAGTCCATTACCTGCTATTAAGTTCACTTAGAGAATAGCCACTGCCATTAGCAATGGTTACATGGAATAGACTTAGTTTTTGGGTACTTGCCAGGTTCTTATGGCCTGGATTGGCCACTGTTGGAAACAGGATGCTGGGCTTGATGGACCCTTGGTCTGACCCAGCCTGGCAGTTTCTTATGTTCTTATGTGGCACCTTGCATCGTGTACTATAGTAAAGGTTCCTCTTCCCTACATTCATCACTTTCCACTTGTCCACATTAAATGCCATCTGGAATTCGCATGCCCGGCCTCCCAGCCTTGCAAGGTCCTCTTCCAATTTTGCACAGTCCTCTTGAGATTTAATAACTGAATAATTTTCTATCATCAGCAAATGTCACCATCTCTCTCATTATTCCATCTCTGGGTAATTTATAAATATGGTAAAACAGCAGCAGTGCCAGTGCAGACCCTGTAGCTCTCCACTATTCACCTTTCACCAAGGAGAAAACTGACCGTTTGGCCCTACTTTCTAACGTTTAAGACTGGACAATCAGCTTTGCTGTTTCATATTATTGAAACACTAATGCAGCCAGTTCTAGGGTGGATGGCACGAGAACCCATTACTGACGCTCTCAGTGCGCACAGCCTCAGACGGAGCGGATGATTTCAGCTTGGGCAGAAAGCTTTACAGCTGGGAACACCAGGCAGCTACCAGCAAACGGAAAGGTTTGCCAGGACGATTCTTCTACAGGGGGAACCTTTACCTGGGTCTGAAAAATGCCCTCCCGTATGTGGGGATCTAAAACGTGCGCACTTTTATCTGGCGGGGGGAGGAGGTGAGATCGGAGGTGGGATTAGGTCAAGGGAGGCAACTGCACACGTAGTTTAGCATTTTCAGAATCATGCATTGTTTTTCGGTGTCTGCAGAAGAAGCAGCTGCAAATCTCGACAGAGTCTGCGGGGAAAGATACCTGCGCCTTTGCGCCCACCCACCCAGCGCCCCCATGCTGCCGTATTTCAGATGCACTGTCGCTCTCCATCGCCTTCACTAATCCACCAGGAATGTTTCTAAGGGACTCTGCCGCTTTCATTCACCAGAAACATGGCCAGCCCCCTGCTACAGTAACACATGAAATAAACCAAAGGTTTCTACCTACATCTTCCTGGTGTGCTGCAGCTCTGAGATTGCCCTTTCCACGTCTTCATTCCTGTAAACACATAAAATGACATTTGAGATTATTAAGATATTGGATTATAGGATGTTCCGGATGCCTCCCACCCTCACTGCTGCACCAAACCTGGACCTAGGCTAATGCCAGTGGGCACACTGCAGTGCAATGGTGAGGGAAGACCTGCACTGCTTCCAGTGTTGTCCTTCCAGTGCTGATGCTACAGGGCAGTACTAGGGAAGGGGCTGGACTACTGGACGCGCTGTCCTGCTGGTGCTGATACTGTGCAACAGTGCTAAGGGAGAGGCTGCACTGCTGGAGGCATTGTCGTTCCAGTGATGATACTGCGGGGCAGTGCTAGGGGAGGGGATACACTGCTAGAGGCACTATCCTTCTAATGCTGATACTGCAAGTCAGTGCTAGGGGAGAGGCTGCACTGCTGGAGGCATTGTCCTTCCAGTGATGATACTGCGGGGCAGTGCTAGGGGAGGGGATACACTGCTAGAGGCACTATCCTTCTAATGTGAATACTGCAAGTCAGTGCTAGGGGAGAGGCTGCACTGCTGGAGGCATTGTCGTTCCAGTGATGATACTGCGGGGCAGTGCTAGGGGAGGGGATACACTGCTAGAGGCACTATCCTTCTAATGCTGATACTGCAAGTCAGTGCTAGGGGAGAGGCTGCACTGCTGGAGGCATTGTCGTTCCAGTGATGATACTGCGGGGCAGTGCTAGGGGAGGGGATACACTGCTAGAGGCACTATCCTTCTAATGCTGATACTGCAAGTCAGTGCTAGGGGAGAGGCTGCACTGCTGGAGGCACTGTCCTTCCAGTGCCGATACTGCGGGGCAGTGCTAGGGGAGGGCTGCACTGCTAGAGGCACTATCCTTCTAATGCTGATACTGCAAGTCAGGGCCAGGGGAGAGGCTGCACTGCTGGAGGCATTGTCGTTCCAGTGATGATACTGCGGGTCAGTGTTAGGGGAGGGGATACACTGCTAGAGGCACTATCCTTCTAATGCTGATATTGCAGATCAGTGCTTGGGGAGGGGCTGCACTGCTGGAGGCACCATCCTTCCAGTGCTGACACTGCAGAAGATGCACTGCTAAAGAATCTATAGCTGCGAAGTTATAAAGGAGAAACCTTTACTTTCTTCTGACTTTGGCAGCTGGCATTTTCGTCCATGAAGAAGCAGAAAGCTTGGAAAGCAGAGATAGAAAGCCCTGGGGAGGAGACAGTCTTGGGCTGCTCTGAGTTTCCTCAGCAGGCTGCAGTTCACCTTAGACCACAGGGCTGAATATCAAGCAGATAAATATTTTCCAAGCCCGCCCCCAGCCATGAAATATCTCTGTGTTTATTATGTGAGCTGTAGGCTCCAGTGGTCACTGTGCGGTTACCGTTCATCCCGAATCCTCGTGAGTAAGGTGAAATAGGGCACTCGTGTGACCTCCTCCGCTGGCTGTGAGTGCAAGGCCTGATTCCCGGTGAGGCGTGGGCTGTAAACAGCAGCTGTGGAGACACACGAAGCACCAGAGTCACGGAAACATGCCGTCCCTGTGCTGGAAAAGGCTCTGCAGCGTATCTCATGCCAGACGACCGGCAGGTGACCTTGAGGTTAGAATAAAGGAATGGGTTCAAACCCCGCTTCTGCCATCAGTACTCGTGAGCTTGGGTAAGTCCCTTTATCCTCCACTGCTTCAGGTACCCATTTAGACTGGAAGCTCTCCGGGGAAGGGACCCCATTGTACCTGTGTGCAACTTCTGCTTTGGGACATTCTTTTAAAGCTAAACTAATGGTGACTGAAGATGTCCCTTCTGCCGTCCAGAGCCAAGCAAAGGCCGCGAAGCGGCTGGAACGTAACAGCCACCTGTGACTCTGGGCTGTGACCCAGAGCTGACCGGCGAGGGAGGGAGACTCTGGGCCCTCCTCAATCTGCACTGCACGGCATCCTGGGATGTGCGGTTCTGCTACTTCCATTGGGCTGGGGGGTGCTGGGGGTGGATCAGAACCAAGAATCTTCCCCTAAGAAACCATGTCCTAGACACTTTGTGCCCAGACATCGTGCCGCTGTTTGAATGAGGAGAGCTGTAGGAAAGCAAGTGATCGCAGAAAGGCACTATGTGCGGCAGTGATCGGGCTGTCTGCATAAAATAATCCCAGCGTCATCAGCTGTGCAAGCAGCTGGGTGGAACAGCTGCAGCCTCTTCTGCTAGTGAGACTCCATCCTAGAGGTGGCTGCACACTGACCTAACAGGATTCTTCTGAGGTTTGTGTCACTAGACCAGCTGAGAGCATAGAGTCCCCGGAGAACCCCCCCCCACACACATGCACAAGGCCAGGCCCCAGTCTCGCACACACACACACACACACACACTCACAGACGAGAAATGCCAGGCCCCAGTCTCGCACACACACACACACACACGTGCGCAATGCAAGGCCCTCAGTCGCACACACACACACACACATGCGTGCGCAATACCAGGTCCCAGTCTCAAACACACACTCACACATAATTGCGCAATGCAAGGCCCCCAGTCGCACACACACACACACACTCACAGACGAGCAAGGCCAGGCCCCAGTCTCACACACACACACACACACACACACTCACAGATGAGCAATGCCAGGCCCCAGTCTCGCACACACACACACACACACACACATATGTGCGCAATGCAAGGCCCTCAGTCGCACACACACACACACTCACACATATGTGCGCAATGCAAGGCCCTCAGTCGCACACACACACACACATGCGTGCGCAATGCCAGGTCCCAGTCTCAAACACACACTCACACATATGTGTGCAATGCAAGGCCCCCAGTCGCGCACACACACACACTCACACATACGTGCGCAATGCAAGGACCCCAGTTGCACACACACACACACACGTGCACAATGCCAGGCTCAGTCTCACACACACATACGTGCGCAATGCCAGGCCCCCAGTCGCACACATATACACCCACACAGACATGTGAAGGGCCAGGCCCCCAGTCTCGCACACACACACATATGTGTGCAATGCAAGGCCCCCAGTCACACACACACACATACGTGTGCAATGCCAGGCTCCAGTCACACACACACACACACGTGCGTAATGCTGGGCCCCAGACTCGCACATATACACACACACACAGACGTGCGAAGGACCAGGCCACGGTCGTTCCTCTGTCGAAAGCACGGCCTGTCGCAGTTACCAGCACAGAAAAGAGGAAACAGAGACAAGTAGGATGGAGCTGGTTCATCCCCTTCCAAGCAAGATGTATGGCAGATGAGGATTACAAACAAAACAGCACAGCACACAGAAAAGCACATTTTCTTTCAAGGAGATTTCAGTAAATCTGACTAAAGGCAGGGAGGAGAGAGGGATGGGAGGAGAGAGTGCAGCTATCCCGGCATTAGGAGATTACTGCATTCGGTCACAGGCAGAATTTCAATCTGCCTTTCTTTTTTCTTTGGAAAAGCGAGAGCGTGGGGTACTGCCAGCTCTTTCACTTGAATCATTCTGTGCATTACTTTAGCGACGCGTGTAAGACTGTCATCTGAACCCGAATCTGCAGGCGCCTTCCCTTCTCGGAGACTCGCACTCCCTCCGCCGATAAGGCACCCTATCAGCGGGGGGAGTGCAAGCAGCACCCCAGAGCTGAAGCGTGAGGCGTGAAGGCGTGTATAAAGCCGTGGCCTGAGCAGTGGCTCCGTGCTGCACGTGGCCTTAAAAAAATGCCCTTCCGCTTCACGCACCGCCCCGTGGCGCCGTCACCCAGAGGGGTCTCATCATCTGCCGTGATGGCCGCCTTGCACGTGGCTACTGAAGGGGCTTCTCATACAGGTCCGGGTCACCCCAGAACCGAGGAGCTTGCATTCCAGACGGGCAGCAAGACGACGGGGGGAGGTAAAGTGACAGGCTCAAGGTCACGGTCAATGTCAGAGGCAGAAGCGGGATCAGAAGTCTCCAGCCCAGTCACCTGGTCACTAGCCGAGGCCCTCATAAGGCCACCCCCCCTGCCTGCAGGATGCATACGCTGAAGGGGTAATTTTCAAAAGCTTTCACACGTAAATGGACTTTTGAAAATTGCTACCTTTATGCACCGTAACCCTTTGAAAATTCACTGCTAAGCCTGCAAGTTACAATGAACTTTTTACCCGCTGCGGGTACTGTATGCCAAATGAATGTGTTGTGCCCACCGCGGCGGGGCAGGTCAGTTGCCTGGGGAGGTGAGGGAAAGGTGCTGCTTTCGGCACTAGGAGCTCTCTCAGCTCGCTCAGAACCCACCTTTCACCGGGCCACGGCACTCCCAGGCCACGGCACTCCCAGTGCCACGGCACTCCCAGGCCTTCACTGCCCACCAGCTGGGGATCTTCCTGCGGCCACGGTCCTTGGACAGGGATCCCAGAACCCCCTCTCCCTCTAGGACACGGATCCTGGCCAATGGGCGACGCCACTGAGCGATGACCGTGACTCTTCCCCCCCCTTCCCTGGCACTGGCCTGGGAAACCAACCCGAGCCCTCCATGTGGCAGCCGGGCCGGGCCCACCTCCTGAACACTGAACATCACTTCCACCGGTCAGTAAAACGCTAAGCATGGAAAGCAGACTTGAAACTGTAAATTAAACATCTAAGAGCAGACAAAAATCGCCTTTTACCATGGTGGGAGCGACTTAGCACCTGGTTTTTATGAGGTTTTCTGGCTCCCATCTGCCACACCCCAGACGGGCACAGGCATCCTGCCGCTTTGTTGGCCGGTAGGAGTCACCACCGAAGTGGCCAGTGCTTTTCCCTTCTCCCCAGGACCCCCGTGCACCCAGGCACAATGGGCCCGAGCGACGGAGAGAAGGAACCGAAATCCCTGGTGCCTCAGTAGCCAGCCCTTAGTGCAAAGAGTTTAGATTTACCATAAATCTCTTGTACAAGGAGCTTCAGCAGCTCTGAGTACAGGCCCAGCTCAGGCACCAGTCTCTCCAGGACCTGGAAGGCCATTTTTATTTGTGCTTCTGAAGGCTCCTCCACGGAGACACATTTCTTGTCTTCCAGCAGCTGAACCAGGTACAGATTGGCTGTCAGGAGAAATTGCAGCCAGTGAACGGTCAGAGAAAGAAAAGTACAACAGTGCATCTCGCTCCTTACTCTACAACCCTTTATCTAAGCAACTGGAGAATCTCCCTGAAAAGTAAAGCTTGAATCAATGACAAGTGCCAGAAAATACAAGTGCTCACGTTTTCAAACTAGTAAGTCACAGAACGACGGGGGTGGGGGTGGAGTGGTCAGCCAGGGAAAGCTCTGGAACGAGCCCTGCCTGCATCTGCATCTGGACCGGACTGGCGTCTTGCTCAGCGGTCTAGAGCTAGCACCAAGCCCTCACAGGGAGTCCCTGCGGCCCTCCACTAGACTAGAGAGGGGGGGGGCGAGAGCTGTTCACAGGGTGGGATACAGGGGCCGCCACAGCCTTAAGGAGGCTCTTAGTGGCGCTGGGGATGTCACAGCCGGAGCGGGATGTGGAGCAAGTGGAAAACAGAAGAATAACTATTCCAGATGTGGTAAGGAGCCCTGCTGTGCAGGCAACGCTAAGTTCCTCGGCTCAGGCGCGGGCATTGCCGGCTTTGGAGCGTGTGCGGCAGGAGAGAGTGGGGATCTCTCCTTTATTTATTTTTTTTTTTTAATTTATATTTTATTGAATTTTCAAAATATTTATGACAAACAACTGTCAAGATACAGTACGGACATCATTCATTTTCAGTTTCAAATTTAACTTGAAAAGGAAAATTATGTAACATTACACTAATTACAAATCAGACCTGTAAATGGAAATACTATTAAAGTAATAAACACATAATGAATTGATATCCTTATTATCATATAATACTGCAGTATACATCTCTAATCTGAGCTATCTAAGGGAATTGATCATCCAAATGAAAGTATTTTGCACTCTCTTTTCCCTATTCCCTGCTATTTACATTGACTGCACTCCTACCCCCTATTGATGTTTTAGATTCTAGAAACCTTTTTAAATCATCCAGTTCGTAATATATATATCTCTGATTTTCTAATCTCAAACACTTGGAAGGATACCGGACAGTCATTTGGGCCCCTATTTGGTCATAGCTAAAAATTCCTTCCTCCCGCGTTGAGTTGATTTTGCTATATCCATACTTGATAATCACAAAATTTAACTAATCTATTTCGAAGGAATAGTCTCAAAATGGTATCTCTATCAAAGGGAAAGACAAATTTAACTAGAACTGTTCCTATTGTCTCCACAGTTAATTCAGATGAGATGAAAGATGCTATTTTAGCCAAAAAAAATCCTTCAAAAATTGGAAGAAGGATCCATCTGAAGAAAATAGGATAAAACATAAGCATTGTCAAGCTAAGTGTAAAACATTGATAAGACAGGAGAAGAGAGAATTTGAAATGAAATTGGCCATAGAGGCAAAAACTCATAATAAAATATATCCAAAGCAAGAAACCTGTGAGGGAGTCGGTTGGACCATTAGATGACAGAGGGGTTAAAGGGGCTCTTAGGGAAGATAAGGCCATTGCAGAAAGACTGAATTAATTCTTTGCCTCCGTGTTTACTAATGAGGATGTTGGGGAGATACCAGTTCCGGAGATGGTTTTCAGGGGTGATGAGTTAGACGAACTGAACGAAATCACTGTGAACCTGGAAGATGTAGTAGGCCAGATTGACAAACTAAAGAGTAGCAAATCACCTGGACCGGATGGTATGCATCCTAGGGTTCTGAAGGAACTAAAAAATGAAATTTCTGATCTATTAGTTAAAATTTGTAACCTATCATTAAAATCATCCATTGTACCTGAAGACTGGAGGGTGGCCAATGTAACCCCAATACTTAAAAAAGACTCCAGGGGCGATCCGGGTAACTATAGACCAGTGAGCCTGACTTCAGTGCCGGGAAAAATAGTGGAAACTATTCTCAAGATCAAAATTGTAGAGCATATAGAAAGACATGATTTAATGGAACTTAGTCAACATGGATTTACCCAAGGGAAGTCTTGCCTAACAAATCTGCTTCATTTTTTTGAAGGGGTTAATAAACATGTGGATAAAGGTGAACCGGTAGATGTAGTGTATTTGGATTTTCAGAAGGCGTTTGACAAAGTCCCTCATGAGAGGCTTCTACAAAAACTAAATAGTCATGGGATAGTCCTTTCGTGGATTACAAACTGGTTAAAAGACAGGAAACAGAGAGTAGGATTAAATGGTCAATTTTCTCAGTGGAAAAGGGTAAACAGTGGAGTGCCTCAGGGATCTGTACTTGGACCGGTGCTTTTCAATATATATATAAATGATCTGGACAGGAATACGATGAGTGAGATAATCAAATTTGCAGATGACACAAAATCATTCAGAGTAGTTAAATCACAGGCAGACTGTGATACATTGCAGGAGGACCTTGCAAGACTTGAAGATTGGGCATCCAAATGGCAGATGAAATTTAATGTGGACAAGTGCAAGGTGTTGCATATAGGGAAAAATAACTCTTCCTGTAGTTACACGATGTTAGGTTCCATATTAGGAGCTACCACCCAGGAAAAAGAAATAGGCATCATAGTGGATAATACTTTAAAATCGTCGGCTCAGTGTGCTGCGGCAGTCAAAAAAGCAAAGAATGTTGGGAATTATTAGGAAGGAAATGGTGAATAAAACGGAAAATGTCATAATGCCTCTGTATCGCTCCATGGTGAGACCACACCTTGAATACTGTGTACAATTCTGGTCGTCGCATCTCAAAAAAGATATAGTTCCCCTATGTGGAAAGGCAGAAGAGGTTAGTGTTTCCAACAGTGGCCAATCCAGGCCACGAGTACCTGGCAAATCCCCAAACACTAAGTCTATCCCATGCTACTGATGCCAGTAATAGCAGTGGCTATTTCCTTAAGTCAACTTGATTAATAGTAGTTAATGGAGTTCTCCTCCAAGAACTTATCCAAACCTTTTTTGAACCCAGCTACACTAACTGCACTAACCACATCCTCTGGCAACAAATTGCAGAGCTTTATTGTGCATTGAGTGAAAAAGATTAGTCTTAAATGTGCTATTTGCTAACTTCATGGAGTGCCCCTAGTCCTTCTATTATCCAAAAGTGTAAATAACCGATTCCCATCTACTCGTTCAAGACCTCTCATGATCTTAAAGACCTTGTACAGGTCCTTGGTGAGGCCTCACCTGGAGTACTGTGTTCAGTTCTGGAGACCGTATCTACAAAAAGACAAAGACAAGATGGAAGCGGTACAGAGAAGGGCGACCAGGAAGGTGGAGGATCTTCATAGGATGACGTACGAGGAGAGATTGAAGAATCTAAATATGTACACCCTGGAGGAGAGGAGGAGCAGAGGTGATATGATACAGACTTTCAGATACTTGAAAGGTTTTAATGATCCAAAAACAACGACAAACCTCTTCCGTAGGAAAATAATCAGCAGAACCAGGGGTCACGATTTGAGGCTCCAGGGAGGAAGATTCAGAACCAATGTCAGGAAGTATTTCTTCACGGAGAGGGTGGTGGATGCCTGGAATGCCCTTCCGGAGGAAGTGGTGAAGACCAGAACTGTGAAAGACTTCAAAGGGGCGTGGGATAAACACTGCGGATCCATAAAGTCAAGAGGCCACCAATGAAGAGTGGGTGACTCGCCAGAATGATGGCTATTGACACAATACCCTTATTAAATAAACATACACATGCTTACTGTGACTCCTACATCGCTCTAAGCTTCAACAGCAAGAGGTAATGGAAAAAAGGATTTGCACTCATAAAGAGGGGAGTAGCTGGCTTGTTACGGCGGTTACTACCCCAAACCAAATATGCCTGATACTTCACTTTCAATGCATATACAGCATAGCTCTCTGCTTCAATGACAGGGGAGAAGAATAACTGATACTTCACGCATCCAGCAGAGCTCTCTGCTACAACGGCAAAGGAGAAGAAAAAGGGTTCGCACTCAAAACGCGGGGAGTAGCTGGCTTGTTACGGCAGTTACTACCCCAAACCAAATGTGCCTGATACTTCACTTTCCATGCATATCCAGCATGGTTCTCTGCTGCATCGGCATGGGAGAAAGACTGATACATCACGCATTTCCAGCATAGCTCTCTGCTTCAACGGCAGGGGAAAAAAAAAACCAAAAAAACAAAAACAAAAAACTGATGCTTCACGCATATCCTGCATAGCTTCAACGACAGGGGTGAAGAAAAAAAAGGATTCGCAATCACAAAGCGAGGAGTAGCTGGCTTGTTACGGCGGTTACTACCCCAACCAAATGCGCCTGATACTTCACTTTCAATGCATATCCAGCATGGCTCTCTGCTTCTACAGCAGGGGAGAAGAAAAAAAAACCCAACAAGAGCTGTACAACATAGTCTAGGTAAAACAAATAAGCATGGGTGTAGCTTGCTTATCGCGGCGGTTACTGCCCCTACTACCCCTAACTAATCAAGCTAGATATTTCACTTGCATGCAGCTCCATCACTGCTCTCTACATTAATGGTGGGGGTGGAAGGGGAATAGAACAAGGAGCTAAGAGTAACAGATAAGAATGAGAGAAAAAATGTGTGAGGCTTGCTGGGCAGACTGGATGGGCCATTCGGTCTTCTTCTGCCGTCGTTTCTATGTTTCTATCATATCCCCCCTCAGCCGTCTCTTGTCCAAGCTGAAAAGTCCTAACCTCTTTAGACTTTCCTCATAGGGGAGCTGTTCCATTCCCCTTATCATTTTGGTTGCCCTTCTCTGTACCTTCTCCAGTGCAACTATATCTTTCTTGAGATGCGGCGACCAGAATTGCACATGAGAAGCGACTTTATAGTACAGTCCAGACATTTCCAGTAAAAGAAAGGCCTGGGGTAAATGGATGGGCCATCATTTCCAGCGATAACCCTGACACCTGGCCCATATCTCATATTACACGCAGAGAGACAAATGTATCACAGCCCACCCTCACCCATTGCTTCGGTCAGTCCTGTGATCGTGCATAAACCAAGCTCCTGCCCTGACCAGCGCCCGGGCAGGAGCTCCCAAAGCAGGCAACAGGTGAGATGACCGCGTCGCAGGGCATCCTTTTCCTGCATTTTCATAAAACCATCTTACAGCAAATCCAGGCAGCCACGTATGCTCAGTATGAGAAAAACGGCAGGAAGGAACAGGGGCCTTCCGTCAGCCTGGCACTTACAGCCCTCTGTTCATCACTCCTCGCTGTCTTGGGGTTAATATTTTACACTAATGACCGTATCATCAGGCCATAGCTTCCTTCGGGCAAAGGATAAATATTTTGGGGTAGATTTTCAAATAGCGCGAATAGGCGTACTTTTGTTGGTGCTGCAAGCGCCAACAAAAGTACGCTGGATTTTAGTAGATACGCGCGGAGCCGCTAAAATCCGGGATCGGCGCGCGCAAGGCTATCGATTTTGTATAGCCGGCACGCGCCGAGCCGTGCAGCCTACCCCCGTTCCCTCCGAGGCCGCTCCGAAATCGGAGCGGCCTCGGAGGGAATCCTCTAACGCCCTCCCCTCACCTTCCCCTCCCTTCCTCTACCTAACCCACCTGCCCGGCCCTGTCTAAACCCCATCCTTACCTTTGTCGGGAGATTTACGCCTCCCGGAGGGAGAAGTAAATCCCCGCGCGCCAGCGGGCCCCTAGCGCGCTGGGACTCGACCTGGGGGCGGGTACAGAGGGCGCGGCCACGCCCCCGGACCGCCCCGGGCCGTAGCCACGCCCCCGAGCCCGCCCCCGGAACGCTCCCGACACGCCCCGAAAACGCCGCTGCGCTCGGTCCCGCCCCCGACACGCCCCCCTCCGAAAACCCCGGGACTTACGCGAGTCCCGGGGCTCTGCGCGCGCCGGTAGGCCTATGTAAAATAGGCTCACCGGCGCGCAGGGCCCTGCTCGCCTAAATCCGCCCGGTTTTGGGCGGATTTAGGCGAGCAGGGCTCTGAAAATCCGCCCCATTATGTGTTTTGAATATATATTTTGCACTTGGTAATTACCTCATTCACGGTATGGACAGAAAACAATCCTCTCTATAAATCATGTGGGTATATTCTGTATATAAATCTATCTCTCTACAATTTCTTTAAATGTCCCATTTGGAGTGCAAGCTTAGATCATGGTAAGGGCTGCACACTCTACCTGCCAGTACCAGAGAGCTCAGGGGCGCACACACAAACGTCTCAGGCTGTACCTGGTGAGCAGGCTCCCACTATGTCCGAGGGGCTGCTCGCTGTTTGTTTTCTGGGCTTCTCTGACGCCATCCTGCCAGAGTTTACCTAGGCGATAACCTTTCCTAAAGGAGAAAAGAGCCCGCGTTAGCAAAATACTTCCAGGCATCTGAGGTTACAGATTTTATCAGCCCTGAGATGCGTGTTCTGGGGTGAAACCAAGACCATGGCCCTAGAATTAGGAGTAATGCCCCCCCCCCCCCCCCTCAGAGGGCAGCGCTGCTTTCTCAAGCTGTTTCGATTTTCACAATTACTTTAACGTTCCAATCTCCCTCTGCACCTTTCCTGATATTTTCCTCATATGCTGGGAAGGCAGGAAGACAGTGTTCTAGCGGCAGACAAACTGCTACACCTGGCTCCATTTTGTCACATCAGGCCCATCCAGCCCCGGTTTTATCTCATGGCGAGCCAATTCCCTAAGGAAAGTGAGCGTGCAGGTCCCTGCATGCCATGGGGGTGAAACCAGGAATGGATCGGCCTGTCCTCACCAAATGGACTCAGTAGAGCAAATCCATGTCTCTGTGCCAGAGAAAAGCTGGAGGCAGAGTAGAACATGGTTAGGAATAATCAAAAGATGCTGCAGTGCCCGAGCCCTCAGGAGCACATGGAAGGGACGAGGGCGTGTACCACATCTCTGAAGGATTCTTAGGCCAGGCCAATACTTGCCATCACAGCCCGCAGAGGGCCCAGAGTAAGGGAATCAAAGGAGAAATTACTACGTACCTGGTAAATTTCCTTTTCTATAATGAAGATAGGTGGATCCACTACCAGTGAGTTATGCACCTCTACCAGCAGATGGAGACAGAGCAAAGCTGTTGTCACAGTACATATATATATACCTCTGCACTGACATCAGCCCGCCATTATTCTCTGCAAAAGCCAACTGTGGACAAACTAACAAAAACTTGATTATTAACAAACAATCACTCCAGTATTCAGCCATCAGGAAACTACTGAGCTCAGACAAGGGGTGCAATTACATTAGTGTAGGGACTGGATTGACACTTACCAGTAACTCCTGTAACACGCGGTCATGCAGGACAATAGAACCACCACATCTGGCTGCCAAGGGCAGGAAGGTGGATCCACCTATCTTCATTAAAGAAAAGGAAATTATCAGGTAAGTAGTAATTTCTCCTTTCTTAGCATTCAGATAGGTGGATCCACAACCAATGGGATGTACCAAAGCTGCTTCCGAACAGGATAGGAGGCTGCCCGTGATCCGATCAATATCGCACATGCAGAGGCTGAGTTCCTCCTGGGCCTGCACATCCAGGTGGTAATGCCTGGAAAAGGTATGTAAGGAGGACCAAGTCACAGCTTGGCAAATCTCGATGGAAGACTGCAATCTAATTTCTGCCCATGACACTTGCTTGAGCCCTAGTGGAATGAGCCCTAACCTGAATAGGCAACAACTGTTCAGCATCCACATCTGTGGTCGTGACTGCCTCCTTAATCCAGCAGGTTATTGTAGCCTGCGACATTGGCTCACCCTGTTTACTCCCACCTTGGAGTATAAATAGCCGGTCTGACTTCCTGAGAGGTTCAGAAACCTCTAAATACCTCTTGACATCCAAGGGCCGTAACAGGCAATATTCATCCACATCTCTCTACCTGTCCAGAGTTGGCAAGGAAATTGATTGATTCAAGTGAAAATCCGAGACCACCTCTGGCAAAAAGGACGGAACAGTATGCAACTATATTGCCCCTGGAGTCACTCGCAGAAACAGTTCCTGGCAAGACAATGTCTGCAGTTTAGAGACTCTACACGTAGAACAAATTGCCACAAGAAACACTGTTTTCAATTAAGTAACCTTAAGGAAAGGCTGCGCAGTGGTTGAAAAGTGGGTCCCACCAGGAAGTCCAAAACCAGATTAAGACTCCACAAGGGCACTGGCAACTGCAGTGCAGGACGAAGATGCTTCACTCCTTTTAAGAAATGGGCCACATCTGGGTGAGTTGACAAGGGTTCCCCATTCACCTGACCTCGGAAACAGGCAAGAGCTTCCACCTGTACCTTTAATGAATTAAGGGCCAACCCCTTACTCAATCCATCCCGTAAAAATTCCAAAATGAGCGGGATCTTACCCGAATGAGGGAGAACCTCTCTATCCTCACAACAAGCCTCAAACACTTGCCAAATCTGCACATAGGCTAAATGGAGAACTTTCTCGCTCATAGCAAGATAACAATCACCGCAGTGGAATATGCATGCTTCAGCATCCGAGCCCTCTCAAGGGCCATACTGTAAGACAAAATCGAGTTGGATCTTTGTGAATAACAGGTCCCTGTCATAGTAGATTCCTATGAACCGGTAATCGGATAGCAGGGTCCACCAGAAGCCTTTGCAAATCTGCATACCATGGCCTCATGGGCCAATCTGGTGCCACTAGAAGCATTAACCTTGTGTGACTCGATCCTCCAAATCATTCTGCCCAACATGGGCCACGGGGTAAAGGCATATAGGAGCTTGCCCACCAGCCACTCCATTTCATCTATGACACCAAAGCTCTCTTCGCATATGTCTCAGCACTCTCTAAGCCAGCCCCCCCTACCATCCCAGATGACCTTGCACTCAACAAAGCCACGGAACTTGCACAATTCTTCGAGGAAAAAATCATCAACCTAACCGCCATGTTGCACACCCACCATGGAATACCTACTCACGCCCTCCCTTCTTTACCAAAGCCGAACTCCATGATCGATGCGTTCGAACCAACTTCATCACTGGAAGTAGAAAATATCCTCAAAAAACTAAAACCATCCTCACATCCTTCGGACCCGATACCACCTAACCTGCTCTTCAACATCCCAAACACCATCTCCAAGCCAATCTCAGACATCATTAACCTCTCCCTATCCCAAGGATCAGTACCAGACCCTCTTAAGCTCGCTATTCTCAAACCTATTTTAAAAAAACCAAACTTACCTCCTACAGAACCGTTGAGTTTCCGTCCAATAGCCAACCTTCCCATGATAGCAAAAATCATGAAAAAAATAGTCAACAAACAGCTATCAGATTATCTTGAGGAGCATAACATTCTCTCCCCCACGCAACACGGATTTCGTAAAACACGCAGTACTGAAACCCTGCTCATTTCACTAGCAGACACTATACTATTAAACTTGGAAAAAGGTCAAACATATCTTCTCGCTCTCCTTGATCTGTCCGCCGTCTTTGACACCGTGAACCATAACATCCTGCTGGAACAACTAACTAACATAGGCGTCAAAGGCCCTGCCCATGATTGGTTCAGATCCTTCCTATCCAATAGATACTACAAAGTCAGGATCAACAATAATCTCCCCCTGTTCAGAAAGAGGGCCCTCTCGACAGCAGGACCCCATCAATGGAACACATTGCCACCAGACCTCAGGCAAGAACAATGTCCATCTTCCTTCAAAAAAAGACTTAAAACATGGCTATTCAGCTTAGCCTTCCCGGACTCCTAATGCTATTCTTCTCATAATCCAGATTCCAGGCAAGAACAATGTCCATCTTCCTTCAAAAAAAGACCTAAAACATGGCTATTCAGCTTAGCCTTCCCGGACTCCTAATGCTATTCTTCTCATAATCCAGATTCCAGCCTTTATAGTCTCTTAGTTCTGGCAACCTCCGACTGTTTATTCCCCCTCTCTTCCCACCGTAATTGGCTCACTCTTTGTTTCCCACCCACCCTTCCATAGCTTTCCACCGATACATATTTACGAGAAGTTAATTTATACGATATGATATGTTCTGCTTACTATATATTAAGTTTATACTATATATCATGTTTATATTAAGATATGTTCTGCTTTATATATTAAGTTTAAAATTATTTTCATATTTGGATGCCACCTTAGTTATGTTGCTCTCTGTTATATGTTATTTGTTATATGTAACGCTCCTAAGCGAATTTTTTTTGTTATCATGTAAACCGGTGTGATCTGTATTCGTACAGGAACTTCGGTATAGAAAAATTAAAAATAAATAAAATAAAAATAAATGAGGGCATCGATGCCCAAGGACTTTTGATCTCTCCTGTCAATGAAGAAGCGAGGAGCCTTCGCATTGTGAGATGTCACCAACAGGTCGAGAAATGGAGTCCACTATGGCTTGGGCTTCCATCCAATTGATGTAACAGAGAGACACTTCTGTACTCCAACGCTCTTCCACCATCAACTCCTGACAGTGAACTCCCCCAACTCTGGAGACTCACATCCATCATGAGTACTAGCCAGTCTGGTGATTGTAGGGAAACTTCCTTCCTTAGATGGTCTGCTTGCAACTACCACTGCAGCTATATGCTGATTTCCACCAGCAGGTCTAATCATTAAATTTACAACATATATTTGTGGTTCAAATATGTATGGTAGGATGATATGAAGGCATTTCCTTTCTCTTATACTCTAAACTCTCTATTGCTTTAATTTAATGTTTTATGATTTTAATTTACAATTAATCTATTATGATATGATTGCAAGCTTTCCCTTAATTCATTTGATCCTTCCAGCTCCAGACCTCCTCCACTAAAAGACATGCTCACAGTTCTCCTCCACCCTTCAGAAGATTAGTTCCATGTTAGGTATCCTATGTACAAGACACTTTCAGTTTTTTAGGTTTCCCTAGATACAAGACTCTTCTCAGTTTTTAGGTACCCTAGGTACAGTCAATTTGTTCATCTCTTTATCCTCCGGCTCTCGGGAAGAGCCCATCATTTATTCGCCCGGTTATCCCAGTTAATGTATCCCTTGTTGTGATGTAATGCATTCTTGCATGCCAGTTCACGTTCTAATGTAAACCGAAGTGATGCGTAATTTTTTACATGAATATCGATATATAAAAATGCTAAATAAATAAATGTTTAATTATTAGTATTATTTTATTACAAGCTCTTCTACTTCTACCATTTAAAATTTTCTTTTATTTATTTTGTATCTGTTAATTTTGTAAACCAGCGTGATTGAATATCAGAATGACGGTATAGAAAGTTTTTAAATACATAAATATCTAAATAAAATAAAACATGATAAAAATGTTCTACATTTCATCCACATTTTAAGAATATGTGAGTAGGGTCAACACCTGATCCAGCTCAGTACTCACAGCCCGATCTAGTCCCAGTTTTGCCCTCGTTGTGTCTGCACTGTTACTTCTCCTTGTTTGCATGCATCTCCCAATCTGATATCTACAGTATATATACAGACATGGAATATCTCCTTATCCTCTATCTATAGACTATAAATACACAAGTGGAATATCTCCCTATCTTCTATCTACAGTGTATATACAGACATGGAATACCTCCTTATCCTCTATCTACAGAATATATATACACAAGTGGAATATATCTCTATCTACAGATAGAGGATAGAGAGATATTCAGAAATTTTTGGGCTTATAAAGGTTTGGTGAAAGGTGAAATTAAGGGATATATTCTTTAGAGTTTGTGTGTGTCTGAGGTAATAAGCAAGCCAGAAATAGTTAATTCTAGCGTCTGTCTTTCCCACACACTCAACCCTTGATTTTTAGACATGAGACACTTTCTCATTAAAAATCAATCGGGGTCTTATCTATGTCGTACTATTGTACCAGCCCTTATTGAAAGTTTAATCATCCCCTTGTAGGACACTAGCTGATTAATTAGTAAATTCACCTGTAAATTTAAAGTACTCTCATTCCAACTCCCTTAGTATCCTAAACTTAACTAGGAACCCAATAAAACTAAGATTGTTGTGTCCGTCGGTCTTCGACGGCTTCGCCCTGCTTGCCTCACCTTAATCGCGGCTCCTCCCGCTTACCTGGGCAAGATGGCTACCGCAGCGTCTACAAGCTGACCTCTCTGGCATCCCCAGAACGGCTATGGTGCAGCCTCCCGCCATTGCTCCTCCCAGGTACCTACTAGGGTGCACGCGTGCAACCCATGTCTTTATACAACCCTTGGCGCGAACCTCGAGGGCGTTCCCTCATGCTGTCGTCACGCCATCTGGGTTACGCCAATGGCAGATGACAGCGCCCTCAGGAGGATATCCTGAGAGGGACCACCGGCTAGGCTGGGTATGGAGACAGACACAGATAGTTCTTTTATTAGACGGGTTAGTAGAACCACCAGAGGTGGCAGTAGTGAGCTGATATGCCCGGCAGGGCTGAAGTCCCTCAGGTACTGGAACCACGATCCCAGGGTTGCTGAGCTGTAGAGAAACTGTAGACAGTGAGTAGACAGGATAAGTTGTGTTCATAGCCAACTAGATGACAATTCTCACATAAGGTCTTAAGAAGGCTCAGTAGCTGGAAAGGGTTAGGCCCTCGAGGAGCGAGTACCTGTTTCCAGGGAAAGCTCTGAGAGAGCAATGGTAACTCAGAAATGTCTGTATCTGCGATAGCTTCCAGGCAGTAGCAAATCTTCAGAGTGTCCAGGAACATGGGCCCTTAAGGAGCGAGTACCAGTTCCTATCTGCAATCTGAAATAAAGAAAAGAGAGTGAGGCCCCCGAGGAGCGGGTACCCCTGGTAAATCCGAGGAGGCAGAGTAGCGTAGAGAGAAGCGAGTCCAAATGAATCCCTGCTATCAATCCTTGCTAACTCGATTCATTAGCAAATACTGAGACCTTTTATATTGGAAGCGGATGATGTCAACTCAGGGGGAAGCCCATGAGGTTTGCGCCCTTGCTGATACATCAATCGGAGCGTGCATGCGCGCCCTACATCATCAGGAACATGGCGGATCCGCAGCATTGAGCCGGTCCGGGGACACCGGAGACAGGCAGCATGGAGATGCCGTGACAGCTAACCGTCCTTCAGACCCAGAGGGAGTTGCCACAGAGGTAGAGAGGGCGGAATGAGGGCGTCGAGCAGCGACGCACGCAACAGTACCCCCTTCAAAGGGCGATCTCCACTTCAGGTACCAGGCTTAGGTTTCAAAGGATGCACGAGGTGAAACTGATGAAGCATCTCTATATCCAAGATATTGGTCTGAGGCTCCCAAGTGATCAAATCGGGGCCGAAACCTTCCCAACCAGAAGGTATTCAAAAGTCTTGCCTCTGTTACGAACATCCAGAATCTCTTTGATCTTGATTTCTACTTCGTCTTTTGCGAAGGTGACAGGTGAATCTTGAGATTTGGAAGAATCTTTCAGAGTGTTATAGATGATATCAGCAGCAATGGGTTGAGCTGCTGTGGACGTCACTGAGGAATTCAGTGGAAGTGGTGATGTTGAAGAATGTCCAAAATCCACTTCTAAAGATGACTCTCCAGTAGATGTAGCTGGATGAGAGATGGTAATATTGAGCAGCAATGCTAACTGCTATAGACGCCACTGAGACTTCAACGGAAGTGGCGATGTTAGGGTTCGTCCAACCCCACGTCTAAAGGTAACTCTTCAGTAAGTAACAGGATGAGGTATTGCTTTCTGCCACAATAGCTCAGCTGCCATAACGTCACTGAACTTTCAGCGAGAGTAGCGATGTTGGGGTTCGTCCAACCCCACTTCTAAGGTTAACCTCTTCAATACTGAACTGGATGAGGTGTTGAACTCAGCAGCATAGCTTAGCTGCTATGGACGTCAGTGAAACTTCAACAGAAGTGGCAATGTTGGGGTACGTCCAAAACCCACTTCTGGATAACTCTTCCGTAGAATTGCTGGAAGAGAAATGGTGGCAGCACCAGCGAATCAAACAGGCTGGTAGCTAGAGATATCTTCTTCGGAACTAATAGTGCTGTAGTCCATTAGGCACAACTTCCGAGTGAAATAATAGTAGCAGATATCTCTTATTTAAAGTCCGTGAAGACGGTAAAGATGTAGAGCGCCATCTAGCCATGGCGAACATAGCAACCGCTATGATATCAGCAGGCAAGAGTTGAACTTCCGTTGCAAGAGTCTTGAATTCTATGGCAAATTCAGCAAAGGATCTGTTGCTTTGCTTCAAGTCCGACCGTATGACTGCGCCATCAACCTGAAGCCTAATACAGAGCCACCCAAGGGTAGAGTGTACCCCCTGTCTGGGCAGAAAACAAAGCCATGTCTGAATACATTCAGGAGAACCTCCAAAAGAGCTTCATACGACTATCCAAGTCCCCTGCTAGCGCAGGTTTTTTCTTTGTGGGCAAAAAGGACGGAACATTACGCCCATGTATTGATTACAGGGGCCTTAATGAGATAACAATAAAGGATCGCTATCCTTTACCTCTGATCTCAGAGTTATTCGACAGGCTACAAGGAGCTCAAACTATTCGAGATGGCGATGAGTGGAAGACGGCCTTCAACTCTTGGGACGGCCACTTTGAGTATCTAGTGATGCCCTTCGGCCTGTGCAACGTCCCGGCCGTCTTTCAAAATTTAATGAACATTTTCTAGGACCTCCTCTATAAATGTTTTGTCGTTTACTTGGATGACATCTTGATATTCTCTCAAGACATGACCACTCACCAAGAGGATGTAAAGAGGATGAGAACCATCTCTACACCAAGCTATCCAAATATGAATTTCACAGAGTCAGTGCCTTTCTTAGGCTACATCGTGTCTAATCAAGGCTTTCAAATGGACACACAGAAGCTGGAGAGCATCAAGAATTGGGCACAACCCACAGGGTTAAAAGCTCTCAGACGCTTCTTAGGAGTCACCAACTATTACAGGACCTTTATCAAGAACTACTCTTCACTTATAGTGCCACTTACCGCTATGACAAAGAAAGGTGCCAACGCTGCTAATTGGTCTCTAGAGGCTATAACGGCACTTCAGAAGTTAAAGGATGCCTTTTTACACAAGGGGTGTCTTTGACACCCAGACCTCTCCAAGCCTTTCATCGTGGAGGTCGACGCCTCAGATGTTGGCGTAGCGGCCGTATTAAGCTAAGCTGGCGATTCAAAGGTTCCACAACCGTGCTCATTCTTCTCCCGTCGCTTTTGTCCTGCAGAGAAAAATTACGGAATAAGAGATAAAGAGCTCCTAGCTATAAAACTGGCATTCGAAGAATGGCGCCCTTGGCTCGAAGGAGCGCAACAATCAATAACAGTCTTCACAGACCATAAGAATCTGGAATACCTCTGCCAAGCACAGCGCCTGAATCATAGACAAGCGAGATGGTCTCTGTTTTTCAACAGATTCAACTTTGTGCTCAAGTATCTCCCTGGAACTAAGAATATCAGAGCTGATGCTCTATCTCGCTCTTTCCTCTCTGAGGATGTTCCAGAAGAACCGCAACACATCATTGACCCCGAGAAGGTCATATTGGCAGCTACTCACTCAGTACCTGCAGGAAAGACTATCATACCCAAGCACCTCAGGAAAACGTTATTGGCTTGGGCCCATGACGCCAAACTTTCAGGACATCCTGGTCAACGTAGAACCCTGTCTAAGCTTCAAACCTTTCACTGGTGGCCCACCATGAAGGAAGACACATTCTCCTACGTTGCTTCCTGCGCTAACTGCGCTAAACAGAAGACACCACAGGTTAGTTTGTGTGCATTATTGCAGATCCTGGGACTCTGTTGGGTGCTATATTTCTCTTTCCATTCCTCCAGGTTCGCACTGCATGCAGTGGCTTTTTTGGGTTTCCATTCCAGTTTCTGTCTCCATATTTATAATGTGAGGTCTTTCTGTACTTGGTGAAGGTCAGTTCTGGGTGTGTGACCGAGGTGAGGTATTTTACTAGCGTGTAGGCATTTGTATCAATCTTATTTGTTGTGTTTTCTCAATAGCACATGCATTAGTGGTAAATTACTGTCTTTTCATAAGGAGGGCTGTTGTGCCTGGTAGTAAAGGGAGTTTGTTTTGCTCTTACTGAGATATCATCAGAACCAGAATATCTTCTTTGTATGGCGAGTTGTACAGGGTAATGCCCTAGATCTGCTCTGCACTCATTGCTGGGGGTTGAGGGGATTCCTGTGGATGCAGAGTGCATGTTTACATTTAGCCCCGTGATGGTCACATGTTCAGTGTGTCACGCACGTGAGAACCATCTGTCAGATGTGTCCCGGCCAAAAAAAAAGTTAAGAACATGCCATACTGGGTCAGACCAAGGGTCCATCAAGCCCAGCATCCTGTTTCCAACAGAGGCCAATCCAGGCCATAAGAACCTGGCAAGTACCCAAAAACTAAGTCTATCCCATGTTACTGTTGCTAGTAATAGCAGTGGCTATTCTCTAAGTCAACTTAATTAATAGCAGGGAATGGACTTCTCCTCCAAGAACTTTTCCAAACCTTTTTTAAACCCAGCTACACTAACTGCACTAACCACATCCTCTGGCAAGTGCTCTGGACTGTAAAGGTCAGGGCCCAGATTGGCTGTTGTCTGAATCCAATTCCCCTTTTCCCCTACCGTGGAAGCAGAGAGCGATGCTGCAGTTGCTTCAAAAGCATCAAGGCTAATTGTTTAAGAGTACTAATTCCCATTCCTTCCAACAAGGGGAGTAACTGCCGCTCTGTGCAGGTTACCCCCTCATGCACCCTTTTCTTCATTCCCATCCTCCAGCCTTTAGGGATCCACCGGGTTTATCCCAGGCCCCTTTGAAATCTTTCGCTATGTTCATCTTCACCACCTCCCCTGAAGGGCCTTCCAGGCACCCACCCCCCTCTCCCTGAAGAAATATTTCCTGCTGTTGGTTCTCAGTTGTTCCCCCTGGTAGTTTCATATTGTGACCCCCCAGTTCTACTGTTTCCTTTCCAATGGAAAAGGTTTGAGGTCTGTGCATCATTAAAACCTTTCCGGTATGTGAAGGTCTGCATCGTATCTCCCCTCTTCCAGGGGGTCCATATTCAGGTCCTTCAGCCTCTCCTCCTGGCTCTTCCGAGGCTACAGGCATGGGATAGATCTGTGTACACGCAGCTGGACACGCAGCTGGACACGCTGCTGCTGGACACCCTGCTGGACACGCTGCTGCTGCTGCTGTTCTTTATCTTTCAGTTACAGAGACCATGACCAAGACCTTACAAGTTTGCGATGAGTGCATGAGCGGACACTTGACCAATTTGTGTTTTAAACTTTCCCTGGGCTTCCAGGTCATCTAGGGGTCGAGGGTTTATTTAGAAACTGGGACTTTATGAACGCACTGACTGGTCAAAAGCAGGGGGGATATTTTTTAACTTGGAGACAGTCAAAATGAAAAAGTCACAGAAGCCCTGAAAAGTGCACTTGGTCCCATGTTATTATTTTCCCTGGTAAACGCTAAAGAATGTAAGCTTTGTATTTTTTTTCGTTTCAGATCCAGATCATTGCCTACGTGCGATCTTTTGGCGGTGTAAGCTTCACTTTGTTTAATCCGTTCTTTCTAAATAGGCCGATAGCATCTTTTGCTCCCTCTGGATGTGTCTCCAGAGTCAGTAGGTGTTGGGAAAGCTGCTTCTTATCGTATAAGAGGTGCATTCAGTTAGAGCTGGCATTTCACAGCCCTGTATCCCAGTCCACGCACTCTCACTTTTGCTACTTTTTAAACATTTTTTTGTATTTTTAAGGCTTATTTTTTATGAGCGTATATGAAAGACTTGCGAACGCATTGTAGCCAGGGCTGAAGCCTTGATGACCGGCATTACTGCGCTCACCGGTTTTACGCTAGTGTTATTTCAGCCTCTCTGTCACACGCTCATGGCTACTTTGTAGGAGATCTTTGCCTTTCAATGCCATTTCTTTTACCCGACATGAGATAAATCACGCAGTGCCAACTAAAAATGCAAATAACATCAGGTGCATTTAAGTCAGCAGTTCAGAGAGGCTCTAAGGTATAGAGAGCCCATGCAAGTTCACGGTTCTCTCTAGCTGAGCAGAAGATCTTGCGGCAGAGACCTGGGCAGTCCAGCGAAGTTCTGAATCGATGCCTGCTGTTGTGCCTGAATGAGTGAGTGAGGAGAGACAGAAGAAAAGTGCCCCCGAGAGCAGGCGGCAGGCGCGCGCGCAGACTTCTCATGGTCGCGAGGTCGTCGCGTCTCCCCTCCCCCCAGCTCGAGGCTCCCTCTCTGCACGCGGGCTGCTGAGGTGCACGTGCGGCGGGGACGGCAGAGCCGGAGAATAGGCAGGATCCCTGGGGGGGGGGGGGATGCAGGAGGCGAGCTAGCGGCCGTGGGGATGAAGCTGGACCTGGAAGAGAGAGAGAGAGGGGAGAAGCGCGGGTCTCACTCACCGTGACTAAGGGCGGCCCGGGTGTGGGTGTCTTGTGTTGCTGCAGCTTGCAGGTCGCTATGGGAATGGGGAGGGCTCAGCCCCAGCTCTGGCGCGAGGCCCGGATCCCGGAAATGAAAGGCTGCGCTGGTCCTGCTCTCAGTGCCCCCCGCGTGCTGGGCTTTCTCGTCTGCAGTACGGAAGCCTTTGCAACTATAGCAGCAACACCTCAAAAGGATCCTACAGCAGTCCTGACTTTTCTAAAGGGGGACACTGAGGCACAAGGGAAAAGGACCCCGTACCCTTTACTGGATTCTAGCAGTCAGCTGTGGGCTGGAGGTCATGGGACAGCCACCACTGCTCCCTTATAGTATCTGGGAGCTGGCAGGGTGGTGGGGGCATGCGGTGGGCATGAGAGATGGCCCAGAACCCCCACTGAAAGGCACAGCAGACAAAAACATGGCTTAGTCCTTCTGCACTGGCCACCACCACCACATGCACAACACAACTTTTATTTTATTTTATTAAAACAGGCGCTTTAGCAATGGCCATTACATCACCATCTCCCCAAACGGGGGCGAATGATCCAGCCCATCCATTCCCCTCCCCACTTCCGTATTCAACAACTTTTCAATTTCAGCCAGAAGGCCGAGAAGGGACCATGAAGGACAGCAGTAACCCCCTCACAGCCGTGCAATGAATCCCGGAGACCCAGCTCCACGGATCACCGCATCCCCTGCACTCTGAGGGACCTTCCCATATTATACAGAGCTCCTCGTCCTGCTAAGGAGGAATGAGTGCCCCAGTTGGTAAATGGAGGGCCAACGCACTTCCCTTCAGCCTAGCAAATCGTTAACACCACTCTACAGCATCTCTCCGGCCAGCAGATGCAAATCTTTTTCTCCTGAGAGAAAAGCGGGAACGAAGGCAGAAACAGATTTGATTAAATTGGTTACAGCAGAAAAGGCAGTCTGTGACTTCTTCGCCGAAGGATAAAATGTTAGCGCCTGCTAATTAGTGGCTTGGAAGGACGCTCAGCTCGGGTGTCTGAGGAGACAGGTGAAGCTGGCATGAGGGTCAGATTCAGCCAGCGAAGCCTGTGCTGCACGGAAATGCTTTAGCAGTGCATTTTGTCTGAAAGCAAAGAGGAAGCCTGATCCAGTGATATTTAAGGGGGAAAAAAAGCCCATTTATGGCATCTTTCACACACACAAAAATTATATTATTTTTTGGTATTTATAGAAGATAAAATCAGTTGTGTGATAAAGAGACACCGAAATGCCTTTTTTGTTGGGGCAAGCCAACTGAGCTCCAGCTCCTCCCTGTCCTTCCTGTGCCTTAGGGATCCCTTTCTCTCTCTCCCTGCCCCCACACCTCCTCTCTCTCCCCATTCTCTTCCCAGGGCCTCTGGAAGCACTACTTGCTAGGCAGACTAACAGTGCCACAGCCCCGGGAGAGCAGCACCGGCAATGGCCTTTCCTTCCTCCTGCCAGCACAGGCCCGCAGGAGGAAGTGGTGTGGCACAGGACTGCCATGGCAGGAAGAAGGAGAAGCCACCGCTGCCACCAATGGAAGGACCAGAGCCGAAGGAAAAGGAGACGGAGCAGCACGGACAGAAGGAGAAGCAACAGGCCTGCGAGGTCAGCAGCAGGCGTCAGAGCACCTTCAGCCCCCATCGGCCACTGGGGCTGAAGGAGGCTGCTGCCGCCACTTGTGTGTGAGTGTGAGTGAGAGCGCGTGCATCAGCATGAGTGTGAGTGAGAGCGCGTGCAGAAAATCCCACCCCTTCTCCCGTTTCCCCCTGCTAATTCAGGGCAATCTCTGGGCATCTGGAAATCCAAAGTTCCCAAGCATGGAGAGAAGAAGATTTTTTTTATCCTTATTAGCTTTAATTATTGGATGATATTCTATTCATCAGCTGTTTTGAAATATTGATTATTTTTATTAATATGGTTTTACTGTTATGATAGTTTTATATTTCTTGATTTTATTGTTGATGTTTTAGGAGGAACTGTGATGTTGGATTTCAGAATGCAAAAAGCTAACATTCACTAGAAGTTTAAACATTTACAAAAACAGGAGGAAATTTCTTTATTTCTTGTATATTTTATATAAAAAAATTGGCTATGGTTGGGATTTCTCTGAAAAAGCCGCAGTTGAATCATAAGTCACAATTTTTTCTTTATATATATTTTTTTCTAGCAACGCAGATAAATACAAACTCAGCAGTACTTCCTTGTGCACTCTATAGACTCCCGACGTTGTGCCCATATTTCAAGATCTTATCTGTGCTTCAGGGAATAAATGATGCCCCATGCAGCTCACGTCATCCTCTTTAGTGCTCGCCTTCATTTAAGCCTGTTGACTCTCAGCTGCTCTTGAATATATGGAGACAGATAAGGGAAACCATGTGAAAAAACACCAATAAGGGAATAGGAATACTTCACGCAAATAAAAGATTACAAGTTAGAATTAAAATATGAATGAACCAATCAGAGAATCTGCTAAGATGATCGTGCAAGTTGGCAGATTCAGCTACATCGCATGACTCGGTCTAATGCTGTAAGAACACAAGTGTTCTGCCCTCAGAAAATACAAGAATCCATCCAATAGAATAGAATAGGATATGCGGATTCAATTTAAAAATGCATTCCTTTTGGTTTTGATGCAAAACCTTCTCACGGTGCTCTCAATAACAATCCATCGAATCTCCAGAACTGCACCATTGAGAGAAATGCTCCAGCAGTGCGGGCTTCCTTCTGGTGACCCAGGCAGCCCTTATGCTTCTTATCCTGTGCTGCTTCTGCCAGTGTCATCCTGATCACAGGGACAGATGATCAGATAAACCACAAAAGTGGATCTACAGTTGGCTGAATGTTTAAACATCAAATTATATCCCATATTGGGGAAAAAAGAAACCTTTCTGTGGTCATTTACACAATCTACATGTGTCCTGCAAAATAATTTTGCCAGCTGTTGTAAATGCTTAAACGTCTAGTGAAAGGTTGCTTTTTGCTGAGTATGGACGCATTCACTTTTTCTGCCTCATAATGTTTCTGGTTTTCCATTGTTGCACTCCATACAGAGTCTGCCTTGTTGCCGTTTCCAGTTCAGCTTTGGACTGCATGTTTTTATTTGTTCTTTATGATCTCTTTATTCTGCCTTTGGTGAGGGCTTCTCTCTGTGCTGGCACGCAGTTTCTGAGTGGGGCCACTGCTTGGCTTGGTCTATTTTCCTAACAAAGGTGTACTGGTGTTTTTGGACCTGGTGTAATATTTGCAGTGTTTCCTTTTCATAGGTAGGGTTGTTACTGTTTGAGTGCTAGCAGTTAGTGCTGTTTTGGTATGGAAGGTTTACTATATTATAATTGTAATTCAGTTTACTCAAGGCTTTCTGAGAGCCAAGCCCACACCCAACATGCGTTATAATGGGCCTAATACCATATGGGTTCCAAGCGTCTTTTTTGCAGGGTTTTCTGGTTGGCACCACAGCAGTGCATGCAAATATAACATATGAGTTGTTGTAAGTGACATTTTACTTTGCATGTACTTTTTCATGTAAAATCTGTTATTATTGTCATGGGGTGCCTGGCTGGGGTTAGGATACACCCCCACAGGTGTGGTACAGGACTGCAGGACTGGGCAAGGGCTGGACTTCTGCCCAGCCAGCCCCCTCCCTTGCAGGTTGAGCATTTGGGTTCTGGGCGCTAGTAGGACTTTAGCTGGACAAGGCAGGGCAGGCACAAGCTGGAACTGAGGTCTGGCACAGGCTGGACATTGTGGGCAGAGACAGACTGGAAGCAGAGAGCTGAGGACTGGATACTGGGAACTGGCTCGATAAGACTGGACTGGATATTAAACAAGGACTAGGACTGGATACAGACACAGGCTTGGGCAGGATGCTGAGTGGGGACTGGGACTGGATATGGACTGGGGCCAGGCCTAGGCAATAGTGAGGAAGGGAATGGATACTAGGAACTGGACTGGGCAGAGCAGGACAGGACAAGACAGAACAAAGAGCACTGAGGCCCAAAAGCAGAAATATTGAAGGTCTGTAGGCCGCTAAGCATAAGGCCCAGAGGCCACAGGGCATGAAGCAAGGTAAGAGCAGCTAGCCCAGAGAGCCAAGGGTGACTCCATGAAACGGCGTCTAGGCTCTGGCAAGGCAGGATTAAATGGGGCTGGAGCCTGAAGGACTGCCAGCGATTGGAGAGATACTTAGGGGCCCTAGGATCACTGGGGAGAGAACAATGATCACTGGAGCATTCATGGGCAGGGAGGACCAGGATCCTCCGGGCAGAGAGGAGGAGGAAGATGGACAGAGAGGACCATTCTCTCTGCTCTTTAATTTTTTATTGTTTGCCGTACTGGGTCAGACCGAAGATCCATCAAGCCCAGGACCCCGTTTCCAACAGTGGCCAAACCAGGTCACAAGTACCTGGCAGGATCCCAAGGGTTAGATACCGACCACATGAACGCGGCGGTGACGCTGAGGAGGGTGAATGGCCGACTTGGCCGCACCAGCTTGAGCCCATCCACTGGCTGTGGGAGCAGCGCTGAGGGCGCGCCCTCCCCCCCTCCCCCTGCCATAAAGAGAAGGGAGAGTGGGAAGTCGCCAGCGCCGCAGCGAGTGACCTGCCCACAGCCCGCCCACCACCACTGACTACCCGAACATGGCGGCGACGCCAAAGGCACTGCGTCATGGGGTACTCGCCATCGGAGCATGCCCCTTTGTGTGCCCTTTCGTGCGCAACCAAAGTGCTTTATCCCATTGAGCCCCTGAACCCTGGCATTACTACGGTCATTGACCCAAAACTAGGACGTCCTGTATGGAGCTCTAAGGAGTGCCACAAGAAGGAATCAGTTATTTACTCTTTCGGATAATAGAAGGACTAGGGGGCACTCCATGAAGTTAACATGGGGCACATTTAAGACTAATCGGAGAAAGTTCTTTTTCACTCAACACATAATTAAGCTCTGGAATTTGTTGCCAGAGGATGTGGTTAGTGCAGTTAGTGTAGCTGTGTTTAAAAAAGGATTGGATAAGTTCTTGGAGGAGAAGCCCATTACCTGCTATTAATTAAGTTTACTTAGGGAATAGCCACTGCTATTAATTGCATCAGTAGCATGGGATCTTCTTAGTGTTTGGGTAATTGCCAGGTTCTTATGGCCTGGATTGGCCTCTGTTGGAAACAGGATGCTGGGCTTGATGGACCCTTGGTCTGACCCAGTATGGCAGGTTCTTAAGGATCACAGGCTTGGTCTTCCCAACGATAAGTACTAACTCTTCTGCTCTCTCTTCCTGCTTAATGTTCACACTGCTCCTAGTAATTGATCAGTCCCTGTCAAAACCCCCCCCCAAATCTTTGATTAAGGACCTGCTAGAAGATTTGCAGCCCACTATTTTTTGCATATCTGAAACCTGGCTATCTGACAAAGATAATGTACTCCTAAACCACATTTTCCACCCTAACTATGAGGTATTTCACTTTCCTAGACCTAAACAAAAAGATGGGGGCTTATTAATAATTAGTAAAAAAGAAGTTAAACTAGTACTTTATAAAGTAGAGATCAACCCTCCCTATGAAGTGCCAATTCTAAAATCTCCTCAACTAAACATAGGACTGGTCTACTGTCTCCCAGGTACACTACAAAAGATCGCTCACCGCTGATTGAATTATTTGCTAAGGTGTTTCCATCACCAGAACCAACACTAACTGGAGGAGACTTTAACCTCCAAGATTATTAGCTTGTGAAATGTTTTTAGACGCTATGGAAGCCCTGGGACGGTCACAATTTGTCTCAAAAGCCAATCATAAAGCAGGCCACACTGTAGATCTAATATTGGTTAATACAATTAATTGCCTAATCAATACTTCGCACACGATATTGCCCTGGTCTGATCACCAATTAATAAAAGCAGATATAACTTTACCAACCAAATCCATCACAGCATAGATAAGCAGCTTACTTTTAACTTCAGGAAAGAGATAAGAGATGGAAATAGTTGCTGAAGCAATAGAAAATAAGATCCATAAACTAAATCAAACCAATTCCACATCAGCATTTGATTCCTGGGACAAGATTATCAATGAAATAGCTGAAAACCTCAGACCCTGTCCAGATGAAAACTATTCAAGAATGGAATAACTCCAAACATAAGAAGCCCTGGTACAATGATGAATTAAGATGCACTAAAGAGAACCTTAGAAAATTAGTATGCCAGTCATCTGAATCCCTCGAAAAATACTAATCTCTCCTAATAAAATACTGCATACTAACCAATAAAGCAAAAAAAGATTACTATGCTAAACAAATTCACGGGGTTATATTTAATTCCAACCGTTGGTCACGTGATGCCAAGAGGCAGTCTGGTCGCTTGCTGCCTTCTCTCCATTTTGCTCATAAATAAGCTTTTGCGGCAGCGCGAATCATATGCAATTGTTTCTCTTGCCCACGGCTCTTGAGAGTTGGTGTCTTTTCTTTTTTGGAATGCTCCCCGAATGTCGATGCGAGCGGCGCGACAGGACTGCGAGAAGACAAGGCCGGGAGAGCTCAAGATGGCCGACCTCACAGATACTGATACAGTGGGTAGAGCTCCGGAGGTTGTGGTGTCAACGGTGGAGCCTGTCTCTTCTGACTTAACAGCCACAATTGTGGCTACTTTGGAAGGCCGCCTAAATAAACTCTCCAAACAAATTGAAGACATCGGTTCCAATATCGGTGGGGTTAAACATCACTCAACTGAGACATTATTCCTCTCATTAACAGACTCTGTTTTACAAGGCCCTGACGCTAATGAATCTTATTCTCTTGTGCTAATTGACCTAACAGCCGCCTTTGACACCGTGGACCACATCAGATGAGAAACAGAGAATCGACGGGGCAGGGTTCTCAGATGTTCCCTTCATTCCTATCTAACAGAGCATTCCAAGTCAAACTGGGCAGCCAGATATCTGACACCTTCCTCAAGGCTCAGCCCTCTCTTTATTCAATATTTTCATGCTCCCACTGTGTACCTTACTGACCAATCTAGGAATAACTTTCTTCTTGCATGCTGACCACTTACAGTTTTACAAACAAACCACTCTCCAGATCATTTGAAAATACCACTTTGATACTTTCTAACTACATGAAAGCAATGCAACCAGAACTCTCGCAACTTAAACTAACATTAAACCCTACAAAGACTGAAATCATTTGGCTGAGCAGAAATTCATCAATAGTTAAACCACCTGCCCTAGACTTGGCTAATTTTCAAACTAATCCCTCAAATTAGGTGAGCAGCTAGATGAGAGCCTCACAATGAAAATGCACATCAGTTAATTAATTAAGACGGGTTACGCCAAGTTGCGTATATTACATCAGTTGAAGCCATTAACTTTTATCTTCTCAAACCTTGACTACTGTAACTGCTTACTAATACGTCTTCCAGCAAGTCACTTAAAACCACTGCAACTATTACTAAATGCTGCAGCAAGAATATTATCAGGATCCAGGAAATACGATCACATCACACCCTCGCTGATGTCACTGCATTGCTTACCAGTACAATCCAGAATCCACTATAAAGTATTAACGATAATATTCAACATCATTCATTCCTATAACACCGGCTTGTTAGGAGTGACACTACAACCTTACAATCCTCAGCGAACACCAAGATCTCAAAAGAAAGGACCACTGACTATTCCCCCAATACGGAGCACACATCTGACACATAAATATGAGATCGAGGGTTTTCCATAGCAGGTCCAAAGCTCTGCAAGTCTCTGCCTGAGACGTTACGTATTCTACCAGATAGAAAGATTTAAATGGGATTTAAAAACATTGCTATTAAAAAATGCATATAAACTAACTTAAAAACATCAGACAGAATATACGGAGCCACAAAGACAAGAAGGACAAAAGATAATCATTGAATCATGAAGAATAAATCAAACAAGAAAATGCAACAGTCTCAAAACAACCCACTGACTAAGATGTGAAAACTATCATTTCGTTTTAATCATACGTTCTCTTTGCCGTATGTACAAGAGCAATTATTAATATGTATGAGAACTTTCACTTGATAGATACCTGTGAATATCACCTCCGTAACCAATCTTTGCTGTTTGTTTGTTGAGTTATAATTATGAATGTCACTTTGCAAACCTTTGTGATCTTTATATGGAATGATGGTATATAAAATGTCTAAATAAATAAATGAATAAATAAATTCCAAGCTGCTTATCCCAGACGTAAGAAGTGGATTTCTGCAAATCTGCCCTAATAATGGTTTATGAACTTTTCCTTCAGGAACTTGTCCAAATCTTTTTTTAAACCCAGCTACACTAACATCTTTCACCACATCCTCCGGCAACAAATTCCTCCTTCTCCGAGTGATCTTCCAAGCCCCTGAGGTGCTGAACCTCAGTCATGCTTTTACTATCAGCATGGCTTGGGGTTGAACAATGGTGGGGACTAGGGTGGTAGAGGCACAGTGTGAAGAGAGTGTTCTCACATGGAGCTGGTACTTGACCTGGCCCTGCTCCTTCTTGCCCTCCTGGACCATTCCACAGTTTTGCTTCCTATTGTTCTATAAATTAAGCCCCCGGCCAGGTGTACCCCATTACAATGATGAGTGTGACTGTGTGAGGAGCCCACCAGAGATGTAGGAAGTGGTATAGGTGGCAAGGCCTCCTTTATTACCAAAGATAAATTCTCAGCAAATAAAGTCAGTCAGGCCCCTGCTTTACTCCAATTTTAATTGAACTGCATTGGCTTTCTGTAAATGAACGCGTTAGATACAAACTTGGCTTTCTTGTCCATAAATTCCTCGGTGATCATACCTGTCACTGGGCCAATGCAATTCTAAAATTTTATCAACCTACATTCCTCTGAGCGAGACCTCTTAGAGATTCCATCGCACAAACGCGAGACTTCACATTACTGGTGAATGTGCCTTTTCCCTCGCAGCAATTACTTTAAGGAAGTCTCTTCCAATAGACATCAGATTGCGTGATTCACTTAAGATGTTTTGAAAGCTGATCAAAACATTCTTATAGAATTTGGCCTACAGTTGATTCTTATTCTAGTTTTATTTTTCCATTTTACAGCTTTTTATCTCATTTTAATTTTATTTACTTTATTTTTCATCTTATAACAGTTTATTTTAGCCTACAAGTTTGTTTTTTTCTATTGAACCTAATTTGATATTTTATGTTATTTTATCATCTACCAACATGTTTTATAACTCGTTATACGCCGTTCATTTTATTATAGCTTGACAGCTCATGTTATTGTAGTCTATCATTCTATATGTTTTATTAAGTTTTAGTATTTAGTTTACATTTGTTTGTCATCACTTTATGTATGTAAAATGTTTGTTCTCCGTCTAGGCCTTTCTGTGATAGGCGGGCTATACATCCAAATAAATGTAAATGTAAACGAGTTTCCATATGAACTTGCGGCTGCAGTCGTGCGAGCCTTTGATTAGCGTGGCTCACATAACCAGGCTGTCTCCACACTGAAGGCTGGAAAGATTCCCCGTTTTAAAACCTCGCTGGGAACTGGGGCCTGTACAGATCAGCACGGCTGGGGGAATGTACAGGTCCTTCAGAGAGATGCCCAGCCCAGGGCTTAAAGAGGGGGCTCCAGGAGAGAGCCACTGGGAAAAATCCCTCCCTTTCTACACCTAAGGGTAAAGGTTTGCCTTACCTGGCTGGGTGGGTGGCACAGGCAGCTGCTCTGTAGGGAGCTTTCTACACCCTGCTGCCCTCTCCCTGCTCCTTGGCAAGAAGGGTGTGGCTGCAGGACTTCGCACTCTTTCCCTGTGCTATTCCTCCCCGCTTGCTCACTTTCTGTAGCAGAGGTTTGATCTGGTGGTTCACAAACAGCCCTTCCCTACTACTTACTGGGCATGGGAGCACGGACTCTGTTAGAGATTCTCTTCCCTCTGCCTGCTGTGCTTGCTGCTCCCTCCACATCTCCAGTCAGCTCTGGAGGCCAGCACGTGTTCACCGCTTAGTACATGGGTCTCCCCACTACGGCCCGCGGAGCATGGCTTTCTGGCCTGCCAAACTTTCCCCTGCCCACGGCTGCACCGGCCCCTGGAGCAAGGCGTTAACATTTTTGGGGTGCCCGCATATGGCGGGATGGGGGCGGCACGACCAACTCTGCACCACCGGCAGGAAGAAGAACCGCTAGGTGAGGAGATTAATTTATTTCCCAAACATTTGATATGTTCCAAAAAGGCCTCAGAGTGGATCACAATCGAAGAACGGTCCAAGAGGTACAAACCGTCCTCATAGCTGGGGGGCTTGATAACGTTCCTGGAGATTCACTGATCAGGTCCAACGTTAGGGAACAGGCGGCCTCAGTCCCATCAGGGTGCAGTGCTGGGAAATCCATGCAGAAGCACACACACAGTGCTTCCTGGCTCGTTGCTGTGTGATACAGAGCAGGCGTGGACTCTGCATGTACAAGATAGTAAGCCAGGGGGGGGGGGGAGGGTCTCCAAACCGTCAAGGGAAGGATCCACATAGAGCATTCAGGTACAAGCGGGCTGGAGGGACTGGGGGGGGTGTGTGAGTCCCTTGGAGCTTGCTGAGCAGGTAGGTGATCCTTTGGATGATTGGAAATACCGGGAAAGGGAGGGGCCAGGGTTCCCAGCGGTGCGGCAGATTACGTGCCAGGAAGGCGGCATTATCTTTCCCACGCTTTAGACACCCACCAAATTTTGCAACAGCAGACTAAAAGGCTCTTAAAGGGAAAAATATTTTCCTATGCATATCCCTCAGTTGAAGCTCCCGCGGAACTACATTCTCTGTGGTTTTATAAATGAAAGCATTAATAATCTCATATTATCCAAGAAGATATGTACTGTTCAGATCTTTCCCATGCATCGGTCAATGCGGAGAAAATATTATAATCCTTGTCAGTATGTAGAAATTACTAAAGACTGAGTAGTGGACACTTACCAGCTTCATCAACTTCTGATATGCTGGTGAGGGATACAGAGCGGTGATTTAAATTTTGCAGCAATGTAACTTTTAAGCTGAAGATAGGCAAAAAAAAAATCTCTTTTAGAAACCTAAGTTCAATAAATAATATTCAAAGTCTCTGTGTCCTCCGCTTGGTGTTATTAAATTCTGAAGACTCAAGAATCCTAAAGCATGGATACAGATCTGAATCTTTCCAGGTGGAAATAATAAATTACCTCATATTGGTAAAAAAGCTTTGAGCATTCAAAAGAAAGGTTCATCAGAGAGCTCTCACAAACCTCCAAATCTAGGATTTAACAATTGCAATACAACTTCATCTCTGCCCCCTTACAACAAATATTTCAAACTTAAGAATATAAGAAACTGCCATGCTGGGTCAGACCAAGGGTCCATCAAGCCCAGCATCCTGTTTCCAACAGTGGCCAATACAGGCCACAAGAACCTGGCAATTACCCAAACACTAAGAAGATCCCATGCTACTGATGCAAATAATAGCAGTGGCTATTCCCTTAAGTAAACTTGATTAATAGCCATTAATGGACTTCTCCTCCAAGAACTTATCCAAACCTTTTTTGAACCCAGCTACACTAACTGCACTAACCACATCCTCTGGCAACAAATTCCAGACCTTTATTGTGCGTTGGGTGAAAAAGAAGTTTCTCCGATTAATCTTAAATGTGCTACTTTCTAACTTCATGGAATGCCCCCTAGTCCTTCTACTATCCGAAAGTGTAAATAACCGAGTCACATCTACTCGTTCAACACCTCTCATGATCTTAAAGACCTCCATCATATCCCCCCTCAGTCGTCTCTTCTCCAAGCTGAACAGCCCTAACCTCTTCAGCCTTTCCTCATAGGGGAGCTGTTCCATCCCTTTATCATTTTGGTTGCCCTTCTCTATACCTTCTCCATCGCAACTATATCTTTTTTGAGATGCCACGACCAGAATTGTACACAGTATTCAAGGTGCGGTCTCACCATAGAGGCATTATGACATTTTCTGTTTTATTTATTTATAACTTTTATATACCGAGGTTCAATTAACAAGATTAATTATCACTTCGGTTTACATTACAACCAGCAAAATAACATAGACAAAGTCTTGTTTTACAATGAACAGGGAAGAATAACCTGGATAAAACAATGAACAGGGTAGAAATAACCTTTCTTTGTAGAATGGTTGTAGAATGGTTGTATTAACCATTCCCTTCCTAGTAATTCCTAACATTTTGTTTGCTTTTTTGACTGCTGCAGCACACTGAGCCGATTTTAAAGTATTATCCACTATGATGCCTAGATCTTTTTCCTGAGTGGTAGCTCCTAATATGGAACCTAACATTAGCAAGAGTTATTTTTCCCTATATGCAACACCTCCACTGGCTGCCCATCACACAAAGAATCCAGTATAAAACCCTCACCCTTCTTCACAAAAAAATAAACAACAACAGAATGGTCTGGCTAAACAACACCATCCAACCATATATCACACAAAGAAATCTCAGATCCTCCAACTCAGGTCTCCTCTCCATCCCAACTCTTAAAAATGCTCACCTCAATACAACACGCAAACGAGCCATTACAATAGCTGGCCCTACCCTGTGGAACTCCCTCCCCCCTCAGCTCAGAAACGAACCCTCACCGCAAGTCTTTAAAAAACAGCTCAAAACATGGCTGTTCTTGAAAGCATTCCCTCCTGAACCCCAACATCCCAAAATAAACGCTCTTGAAAGCCTTACCGCATAACTTCTACCCTGCACGAACTCATAACCCCTCCTCCCCCTCTCTATCCTCCCTTTTTCCCTGTCCCCCACCCTACTCGTAACCAAGTCATATTGTACATATTGTATATAGGCTATATGCCACTTCTATATACCCACATTTAATATTTAATTTTATCCATATGTTACAATGTTCCTTATATTAATTGTTTAATCAACTGTTATCTTGTTACAATGTAAAAATAGGGCAGTTCCGGCTCTATTCAACCTGTTATCTGGAAACCGATGTGATATCTCGATCGAATGTCGGTATACAAAAGAAATAAATAATAATAATAATAATAACCTTGCACTTGTCCACATTAAATTTCATCTGCCATTTGGATGCCCAATCTTCCAGTCTTGCATGGTCCTCCTCTAATGTATCACAGTCTGCTTGTGATTTAACTACTCTGAATAATTTTGTATCATCCGCAAATTTGATAACCTCACTCGTCGTATTCCTTTCCAGATCATTTATATATAAATTGAAAAGCACCGGTCCAAGTACAGATCCCTGAGGCCCTCCACTGTTTACCCTTTTCCACTGAGAAAATTGACCATTTAATCCTACTCTCTATTTCCTGTCTTTTAACCAGTTTGTAATCCAATTATAGGCAAAGCTAGTGATTTCTCCATCTCTAGATCTGATTGGCCATCCCCTAAAGATCTTAGTAAAGAAGCCATATTATAGTATCTAAAACGCAAAAACCCAATACCGCCCTCAGGTCAAGCTACCATTCATTTTCAAAGAGATAACTTAGCTCTCTTCTTTTTCGCACAAGACTTTTTCACACATTCACTATTTTATTGATTTGTATTATTTTAATATCTTTTTAAGCATCACCACAGGTTGTATCTGCAGTAATTATGAGAGCAATTCTACCTTGCGGCGATAAAGGAAAATACAGCCAGCATCTTAATATCCTGCATCAGAGGAGAGATACTGCACCAACACCCCAATGTTTCTGTAATTGATTTTTATAAAATAGTCCAGGATACTACAAGCCATAAAACCGAATACCAGCGTTTGTATCCTACACTAGTTTAAATCCAGGTCAAGAGTTCAGACGTGTTTACTCTGGCTCTGAAAATTCCAGTTATTGTTATAAGTCAAGATAAGAGCCAACACCCAGTGCTGGATGTAGGCACAGGTAGGTAAGAGACGTGTCAGGGGCACCAGATTCTGGAGGCGCCCAAAAACTGGGATTCCCCCTGCTGCTCCCTGATTTCCAGGGGCAAACACCTCCCCGTCCAAGGAGGGGGGAGGGCAGGAAAGTTCACTCTGCTCCCCGCTTTAGAGGCTGAGAAGCAAAATCCAACCTGCAGGCTCCACAAGTTTGTGCAAATGTCGGAGGGAGTAAAGCACCTCCCTGTGATCAGATGAACTGCGCCAGCCAGCAATGCCCGCAGCCTCGGCTAACTTTATTGGCATGGCAAGTTTGCCAGGTGTTGCTAAAGTAATACACAAAGTGGAGACAAATAAAAGCAAATGTGTTCACAAGAGAGCGATAACAACATCGCGGGATGCAGGAAGCAACCGCAAGCTTCCTCTGCAACCACCAAGAGCCTGCAGCGCGCCCCTGCCCCGCCCGGCGCATGCAGCATTCCTCCACAGCTCCAGACAACCAAACCCGCAGGGAAAAGCCCGCCCTGACCAATCAGCAGAGAGGACCCGCCCTCCCCGTCTGCAGGAGCAGAGCCGAGTGGACAAGGTCTGGGACGGGAGGGAGGGAAGAGGAAGCCGAAGGAACCAATCGGGAAGGAGGAGACAATGCCCTGGCCAGCAGACCGGCCGAGGCGCCCAATCCGGACCCGGCTTACAGGTGGCGCTTGGGAGAAGCCGGAAGCGTTGCCGAGGGTCTGCGGCACGGGCCGCTCGGTGCTGCAGAGGAGGCGAGCGAGAGAGGAGGAGGAGGAGGGGGCGGGTTAGATTCTCCCCTCCCCCCCACCACCCCGGCCATGCACCCTGCGGTCCGCGGCCGCCCGGCCCGGCCGACGCCCACTCCCTGCGGCATGAGCAGGAGGCGGGTGAGCGGGCGCAGCCCTTAGACCCGAGCGAGTGGCAGCCGCCATGGCCCGGGGCCCGGCTCTGTGGGGGGCAGCGTGAGGGGGGCGCTGCGTTCCAGGCCCGCCGCCGCCATGCTGGCAGACCAGTCCCAGAAGTGGTTCCCCACCCACGTCCAGGTCACGGTCCTTCAAGCCAAGGACCTCAGCCCCAAAGGCAAGAGCGGCACCAACGATGCCTACACGCTCATCCAGCTGGGGAAGGAGAAGTACTCCACCTCGGTCATGGAGAAGACCCTCAGCCCCGTCTGGAAGGAAGAGGCCTCCTTCGAGCTGCCCGGGCTGCTGGTGCAGGGCGCGCCGGAGAAGTACGTGCTGCACCTGGTCGTCATGCACAGGTCGCTGGTCGGCCTGGACAGGTTCCTGGGCCAGGTCGCCATCAGCCTCAATGACATCTTCGAGGACAAGCAGCGGAGGAAGACCGAGTGAGTCTCACTTCTCTTACACTGCCCGCCCTGCAGGAGGCGCACAACTGCCATCGCCTTCCTACCCTGCCTGGCACTACAGGGGTCGGGTTAGCCCGGGCCTAAAACGCGTGAGCAGTTTAAAGCCTTGGTGATGGGCGCTGTTGCTTGCAAGCTTCATACCTGGGCTAATTCCGACCCTTTTTCTCTCTTGTACCACGTGTCCACTATATGCTCACCTGTCTTTCTGTGCAACTATTCCTGAAGCCTTTGGGAATTGTAAAGAACCGCTTGCTTTCGATTACAGGATGATAGTAGGATCGGGGGAATCTCAAGAACCGATCTCGGCAAAAGAGGGCCAGGCAGTGACAGGGCAGGTATCCGTACCTGGGGAGTGCCTCAGGGTTTCTTCCCGCCAGTCAGGGATGAGATCCAGTGGGCATTTTCTGACACTAGAAGCAAGCAGTAGCTCATGACTGAAGTGGCAAGTTTAACAAAAACTGCCATTTAAGAAAACCATTCTATTTTATTTTCTGAAAAGCAGTGGTTCTGCTCACTGCAGGCTGAAGGGTGGCATGCCCCACCATGTCACTGAGCTTCTGCCTTGCATGGACAAATTGCCTAGCGTTTAGAGCAGCAAGGGTTCAAGTCCCGCCTCTTTGACTGATGCACCTCCCGAAGTCGGGAAAGTCACTTAGCCCTCCTTTGCCTCAGGTACAAACTCTCTGGGGCAGGGACCTTCCTACACCTTACCAAACCTTATGCATGGGTTTGGTAAGGTGACTAAATCCAAATTCATGGCAGTTAATTAGCGGTGGTCCCTGCAGCAGTTTGTCAGTGTCTGGGCACTCTATTACTCTGACCAGTGAAAAGAGAGTCAGGTAGGCTGCCGGGGTGTAAGGATGTTATGCAGTGTTGGTCCCAACAAAAGAAATCTTGAAGGTAAATGTTGTATTCTGGGATGTTTTGGAGGTCTGTGCTTTCCTGCTTGCTGTCTTTTCCTTCCACAGTCCCTTCTGGGAGCTGCTGCTAATAAACAGGCTAATACAGTACAGTGCGCTCCGTCCTTGATTGGACACGCGGTTTCCCTTACCCCTTATTCAGTAAGGGGCGGAAAACGCGCGTCCAACTAGCGCCCTCAACATGCAAATGCATGTTGAGGGCGCTAGTAGGTATTCACGCGCGATTCAGAAAGTAAAATGTGCAGCCAAGCCGCACATTTTACTTTCAGAAATTAATTTCTTCGGGCACCGGGACCTCTGACTTAATATCATGGCGATATTAAGTCGGAGGTCCCGAAGGCTAAAAAATGTAAAAAAGAAAAAAAAAATGTTGAAGTCAGCTGGCGGCTGTTGGGTCGAAAACCGGACGCTCAAATTTGCGGGCGTCCGAGCCCGTGGCTGTCAGCGGGCTTGAGAACCGACGCTGGCAAAATTGAGCGTTGGCTGTCAAACCCGCTGCTCCTGTCAAAAAGGAGACGCTAGGGACGCGCTAGTGTCCCTAGCGCCTTCTTTTGCCCGTTTCTACCGCCAGGCCTAATTTAAATAGTGCTCTCCTGTGGACTTTACTGAATCGGCCCGAATGTGACAGCCACAGAGCGTCAGATATTAGGGATGCCAAACACCAGCTCTCGAGAGACATGAACTTTCATAGAACCAAAACGTAACTACATTTTTATTGTAACTAGTCATTTAATGCAACCATACTTTAACTATTACAAATATTTATTTATTAGGAAAATCACTTTAAAGTAAATGCTTTGGGTCCTGCAGAAAGGAAGAAAGTGATTATGGTCACACAGTCAGAGCCAGGAATCGAGTTGACACAGGGAGGGTCTGATTTATTAAAAAGCTTTTCCCATCGAGCCAGAATGGGGGAGAGGCTGTAGTGAGACCTGAGCTTATCTCATTGCATTCTGGTATCTTGTAGTCTGCTTTCATTGGAAAAGCAAGGATCACTGAGGTTGAAATAAGTCCACAGTGCTCCAGTATGTATACTTTTCAGGCCAAATTAGTTCCCTGCTGCTTCTCTGGATCAAGTGCCGCCAAGGTCATTCTCAGCCTGTGGGACGCTCCCATTCCTCCTTTTGTAAGTACCATGTTCTGGTATTACTATTGAAGCTAAGAGATTCTGCTTACAGTGAGTTGTGTAAGTGATGCTCTGGGTATTGCAGGAGGAAAGCTGTTTTGTCTCTGGGACACACATTGTACTCGGCCGCTCTACCGATGCTGAATAAGCCTTCACCAGCCCCTCGCTGCGCACAGTCCAAATTTGTAAGCCAAACAATTCCAGTGGATTGTATTTTACTTTTACTGTTCACTGTGTCAAGGCAACTGGTGCCACTTGGCTGGGTATAGGGGATTTTGCATAGGGATATTTACAAGTTTTGTTTGCCATCAGCTGTTTTTCAAAATGTAAATGTGGATATGGGCCTGTATCACCTGAGAACCATCTTTTGCAGCAGTGCTGATGAGTGCTCTTTGGCCATGAGGGGCCTCGCACATCATTTTTTTTTTTTTAGTTTCAGTATAACTGGCCCCAAAATATCCGGTGAGTGACGCAGTCTGCTAGGTTAGTAGGTCAGGAAGCATGTGGATGTCTGTGGATTGCTTGTAGATTTGGCCCTTTTCCAACTGAGCTGGAGTAGAAAGCTTTTCGTCTTGCAGCGTTCACTGATTCTGTTTTTTTGGCCTTGGACGTGTTTAATTCAACTGAACTGTTTTCCTCCTTGCATGAATATTGATCGGCTGCCTAAGTGTAATAACAGGCACTGCCTCTGTCTATCCAGACTTTTCAGGACCTGGGGTGCTTGGCTTCGCCCCAGGCTGTTCCTAACATAATTGGACGCCTTGTCAGGAGTTAATAGTTAAAGCGTGCAGCATTCATGGATAGAATAACAAGGCTGTGGACATTTCCATTTTACAGATCAGGGAAATTATACTCAATCCTTTTATTATTTGGTTGATATCATTGCACTCCATACTGTTAAATTGCTTTAAAAACCCATTCAGAAATAAGTAGTATTTGCTTAAGTGTGTGAGGACTGGGATTTTTAATAATTCCATGAAGAATGACTTTTAAGGTACTAAGTGACAGCCCCAATTACCTGGGGTCCCCCCTTCCATGTCTTCTTACCAAGCTTCATAATAATCCTCACAACCACCAAAAGCAGTGAGGCTCTTGGCCAAAATATCCAGCCTCCCTTGCAGCTCTGTGCAGGTTACCCCAGTCTTTCTCTACCCTTCTGGTTAGGTGAGCATACCGGATCCCATATCTCATACTCCCTCACCCTGCCCCATCACACAGGGTGCCAAAACTAGCAAGGCCGTTGCCCTAATATCTGACCTGCTAGATTCACGTGGACCTACTTGACAGTGCCTGGCCAGTTGGTTGCTGGCATCAGCAAAGTGACCCCATGTGTGGTGCTTCCTTATCACCTCTCCTCCTGCCTCTTCTCTCCAGGGATTGAAGGGTGTATCATTTGCAATAATGCAACCTCTCACCCCTGTTCTACCATTCATATAGAATCTGACACCTGAGAAGGACCCCCCCCCCAGCTCACTCATGGGGGAACACCCCAGACTCTCTCTCTCACCCCCCTGCCTTATTGAGTTCCATTGCTAGGAGTCCATTTCATGCATTCAGCACTTTTTCTGTGAAGACCCAACAGTTTCCTCTGGCTCCTTTTATATTTCCAGCTCAATCAAAACCAGGGCTAGGATCTGGCACCATGAGCCTTCGTTCAGAACTATCCCGGGATTTTCTCTCTATTTAAAAGAACATAAATGCCATACTGGGTCAGACCAATGGTCCATCAAGCCCAGCATCCTGCCTCCAACAGTGGCCAATCCAGGCCATAAGAACCTGGCAGGTACCCAAACATTAGATAGATCACAAGCTACTATTGCTTATTAATTACCATAATAGCAGTTTATGGATTTTTCCTCTAGTAACTTATCCAGACCTTTTTTAAACCCAGTAACACTAACTGCTGAAACCACATCCCCTGGCAATAAATTCCAGGGCTTAACTATGTGCTGAATGAAAAATAATTTTCTTCAGTTTGTTTAAATGAGCTATTTGTGAACTTCATGGAGTGCTCCCTGGTCCTTGTATTATCTGAGAGCGTAAATAACTGATTTACATTAACTTGTTCAAGTCCTTTCATAATTTTGTAGTCTTCTGTCATATCCCCCCCTCAGTCGTCTCTTCTCCAAGCTGAACAGCCTTTCCTCATAGGGGAGCTGTTCCATCCCCTTTATCATTTTGGTTGCCCTTCTCTGTACCTTCTCCATCGCAATTATATCTTTTTTGAGATGCGGCGACCAGAATTGTACACAGTATTCAAGGTGTTGTCTCACCATGGAGCGATACAGAGGCATTATGACATTTTCCGTTCTATTAACCATTCCCTTCCTAATAATTCCTAACATTGTTTGCTTTTCTGACTGCCGCAGCACACTGAGCTATTTCAATGTATTCCTGCTCAGCAGTGATGGTCCCTTCAGTCGAGGGCTGTGTATTCAGATAACTGGTGTTGCCCTTAAGCCATGACCGATACTTCCCCTGCTCACACTGGGGCTGTGAGTGCTGCCTCTGCAGCAGCCTGAGCCAACCCTAGGAGCAGAAGACCCGACTCTGGAATTGAATGGGGGACCTTCCTCGTGGCACAGCTCTTGCCACATGTGTTCCCAGGCCGGCCTGAAGGAAATATTTTCTGATGCCGCTCTTGAGTCTACTCCCTTAGAGGTTCTTGCCATGACCTCTTGTTGTAGAGCATTCTTTCCTTGGAAAAAGGTTTGCTTTTGTTTCAACTTTTATAACTTTGAGATCGGAATATCTCACCTGTCCTCTAGGGTACGTTCTGGAGCTCGTATCTCAAAAAAGATAAAGACAGGACGGAGGCAGTCCAGGGAAGGGCGACCAAAATGAGGAGAAGCTGAAGTATGTACACTCTGGAAGAGAGGAGGTGCAGGGGAGATATGATGCAGACCTTCAGATACCGGAAAGGTTTTAATGATGCACAATCAACAACAAACCTTTTCCGTTGGAAAGAAATCAGTAGAACTAGGGGTCACGAAATGAACCAACAGAAAATATTTCTTCGCGAATACTTGGAATGCCCTTCTGGAGAAGGTGGTGAAGACAAAAACAGTCAAAGAATTCAAAGGGGCATGGGATAAACACTGGATCCCTAAAGGCTAGAAGATGGAGATGAGGAAAAGAGTGCATGGGGTAACTTGCTGGTGCAGTGTTTATTACCCTTCACAGACGGCATGGAGATTACTACCCTTAACCAACAAGTCTTGATATTCTGATTGCAACTGCAACATTGCTCTTCACTTCAACAGCAGGGGGAAAAGGGAATTGGATTCAGATAACAACCAATGAGGACCTTGACTTTTATGATCTGGGGGAACTGATAGGCATGGAAGTAAACTGCAAGGAGCAGCAATTCCTACCCTTAACAGAAGGTGAGGGATTACTACCCTTAACCAATCAGCCTTGATGCATCTACAACATCGCTCTCTGCTTTAACGGCGGTGGGGGTGGAAGAGGATTTGGATTCAAACGATAACCAAACACGGGCCCTGACGTTTATGATATGTAGACATAAGTGAAAAAGAGCAGGACTACTTCTGAGGCCAAGTCCATAAGCAAAACACATCAGCACTGTCTGAATTTTCAAGAGGGCTGACCGAATAACTGCATGGAGTGGAGGTTATTACCCTTAAGAGAAACATGGGGTAACCTGCATGGCACAGCAGATACTACTATATGAAGCTTTCTGGTCAGACTGGATGGACCATTTGGCCCTTTTCTGCTGTTATTATCTATACTGTGCTTCAGGAGGATCCTAAATGCCATCCAGGGTACAAAGAAGTCTTTGGGACAGGCTTGTGCAGTTCCTGTGCTGCTGACCCAGGTTATAACCTGTCTCTACATGGAAGCACGAATGGTGAGGAATAACTAACCTGTAAGACCACTAGTGAGCTGTAGTTATCCTGCAACATGTCAAGAGGCTCAAGGCTCAATTCTTCTTGTTGGGTTGAATATCTGCTTGAGTTTCCAAATGATAAAACGATGTGAAAGAATTCAAAGTGGCATGGGATAAATACTGTGGATCCCTAAATGCTAGAGGACAGAAATGAAGGAAAGCGTGCATGGGGGTAACTTGCTCATTGTGAGAGTTACTATCCTTATCAGAAACGTGGGGATTACTAACCTCAACAAATAAGCCTTGAAACTTTGGACGCAACTACAACATCATTCTCTGCTTTGACAGGGGGTGGGGGGGAGGAATTGGATTCAGATGGCAACCGACACGGGCTCTGACCTTTTACAGTCTGGGCGGTACCGATATGCAGAGATAAGGAAATTAAGTACAGGACTGCTTCTACGGCCAAGTCCAAAAGCAAAACAAGTTAGCATTGCTGGAATTTTCAGGAAGACAATTTTTTTATGGGTTTGACAGTTGCTTGGGTTTTTGATTGAAAATATTACTACCCTTATCACAAGGATTGGGGGTAACTGCACAGTCTACTCTTAAGAGAAACCTGGGTGTGTCCTACACGACACACAGTAGATATTGCCATAAGAAGCTTGCTGAGCAGTCTAGATAGACCATTTGGCCCTTTTCTGCCATCATTACTATGTTACTGTGTTTATATATTCACGATTTTCAGAAGACGTGGCTTGTAGGAAGCTGTGGTTCCAACTAAAGCCGGACCAGGGGACTGTGCCCCTTTCCTACACAACAACACAGGGCAACTGAATGTCTTCCAGAATGCTGCGTAATATTCACATGCGGTGCTGAGATCCTACACCCAGCAAAACTCATTTGTGAGTGGAAGGATCCCAAAATGTCACTGAACCCGTCATAACATCTTTCCTCGTCTGACACCTAAGGTGTAGGCCTTTGCTGCCATTTCAAGAACTTTCTCGCTGTCGCTGAAAACCGAGATGCGGTGGGACGACAAATGTTGCTGCAGTGGAATTGTAGAATGCTGTTTGGGGAGTTAGGAGAATGATGAGGAAGAATGATGAGACATAAGTATTTAAAAAATCCACTTGCCGGCACCAGGACTCGAGCTGGATCAGTTTTTTTAAGAGAGGACTTCTTGGTCATTTGGTTTTCTAATTATTTTAGATGTCTCTCTGCAAGGTGCCCTGAAGCAGCCATTTTTCCTGGAGTGGGACCAGAGTTTGATTGGTTCATGCACTGTGTGCGTTCGTGTGACATCATAGCCAACATGGGCCAATCAGATACTGTGAATGGTCACTCCAGGGGTGGTGAGGGGTTAGTTTAACATTTACCACCTCATATTAATATCTTTTTCTCCTGCTGCCTGTGGCTGCTTGCCATGTGTCCTTCTGAATTGCTGTTCAATGTGTGGAATTCAGTTTCTTTAAAAGGAGCTTGATAGCCTCTGTACTGTAGTCTTCGAGAAGCCCGTACCAAGCTGGATCTGTTGGGGGTAGCAGAATCAGGCTCTGAAAGCTGGCCACCACTATCTTTTTGGCCTGCTTCCCGATTGGGGAAAAAAGGTTCATCCGATCGCCCTATGCGTGTTCTCCCCTAGTACCTTCTTGTGCTTGGTGTCCTGATCATGCCACGTTTCCGGGGGATGGGGGAACGTGGGAGCCTGCCAGGGGCTGTTTGATCCCCACACGTCCGTGAACGCACCTTTCCCAGAAGCAGCCTCCTTTTACTTCTGGGTGGAACTGTTTGGTTTTTTCCTCCCAGTTTTTCAAGTGTGCTTTCCCCCTTCGATGGCCCGCCTCGCCCTTTCAGTTTTATTCATTATAATTAGCAGAAAAGGTGAAAGAGATTAAAGAGAAAACTCTAATGCATTTTTAAGAAGTTTACATTTGGCCAACTCGTGTAGAGCGTGTGAGGCAGAGCCAGCCCCGGTGCAGGGTGGGGAAGGTGGGAATTTAAAACGTAGTGAAAATGATGTCTCTGTGCAGGGGCTGCGACTGCAGCTGCTCTGAAGTCAATGATTCCATTGCCAGCAGGAGCAGGACTGGTGGGAGTGGAGGAGGAAGGGCTGGATGGGAAGAGTGAGAGCTTGCTGGGGGGGGGAGCTGGGACCTTCAGTAGCCGAGCGAGTGGCGGACTCTGCCGATGCCCCTACCTCCTGGCTTCTCTTCTGCACTCTCGGGCCTGGAACAGATTTTGCTGCCCTTCCAAAACGTTTCTGAAATGCAGAAAGTGGAGACACCTGTGCCGAGGGTTCTGTTTTGTTGAAATGTTCAGCTACAATTTGGCTTCCTTTTTTAAAAAAAACTTGTTATAATCGAGCAGATTAATTTTATTGCTCATTTCTGGGTATTTCTTGGCTTCTGGCAGCCTCTGTTCACCCAGAAGTTGATTTGCAGTTTACTTTCTGTGTGTGTTCTCATTTTTTCTTTGATCCCCTTGCCTGGCCATTGCAGACGTGGGGCGCACAGACCGTGATTCTCGAGGCGCAGGCGGCAGTGCTTGCATGTCTTTTCATTTGATCCGTAACGTGTTGGTGGTGCAGATGAATGCCGCAGAGTTTATATGCGACTGTGCGGTAAAACGATCCGTGCCTTGGAAAAGGGGTCAGCACTCCGTGACTTTCAGGTGTGGAATAAGATTGTGGAATCTGGGGTACTCAGTCGTCTCCTAAAGGGGAGTTTTATACTTGGTTTTTTTTTTTTCCTAAGTTTGAGGTTTTCTTTTCTTGCCCCAGCAAGTTCCTTCTGACGGTTCAAGCTTCCAGTTTAATCAGAACCAGCCTTTTGGGCTTCGGTGCCATTTTTGCGTCCACCTGCATATTTCCTTTTTTTTTTTTTTTTTTGAAAGTAGTTTTTATTGAGGGCATGATAATACAAAGAACAAATATAGCATAATGAGTAATTCAGCACCTCAACATGAATTTTTCAATATTCACCTGCCCCATAGCGCCATCCCCTCCCCCCACCCCCCCCCTCCCACTCATCCCGTACAGACTAGACTTCCGGACTAGAGTTACGTTAATCTTATGACAACCAGTTAAAGTTATTTAAAAATATTTTATCCAGCGGAACCCTAGAACATTATGACATCACAACAGTATGACATTATACCAGACCGTCTTTGGCCCACACCACACAGTAGAGAAGGAACTTAACCCTAACAATCATGAGTCATTTTGGCTCGCAGTAAGAGGTGAAAGTGCCTGTATAGCAGATGGGAGGATATCATAATAAGCCTGCCAAATGTCTTGAAAAAGTCTGTCTTTGCCAGGAGGAAAACAAACATATAAGGATCCGTATTCCAGATGAAACATTTGTCATGAGAATAGACCATTGTCGACGAGTTGGAGGGGTGGGTTCTATCCATCGTAGCAAAATGCATTTTTTAGCAATAAGACATGCCTTGGACATGAGAAGGACATTGTCCACCGAGATGCTAGTATCTCCCACTTCATTGTTCAGGAGACAAAAAGAGCATGACCAAGAAATGTTAGTTCCCAATATAGAAGATAGATATTTGCGAATGTCTTCCCAGAATGATTGGATGACAGTACAGGACCAGAGACAGTGTATTAAAGATGCCTGTGGTTGATCACATTTGAGGCAAGTATCCACTGATAGAAGGCCCATTGTCCTTGCTCTGGCCGGCGAGATAATTGTTCTATGGAATATCCGCTGTTGATGTTCCCCGAAGTGTAACATTTATAGACATCTCGGAGTAGATGCGTAGGCATTATGAAGCATTCGGATATTCAAGTCTTCCCCACAATCCCGAGTCCATTTAGGAAGTAGAGATGGGAATATGGAATAGACCTGTACAAAACAATAGTAAGAATACATACTAGACAAGCTGTTTTGGCAACAAAACTGCTAGTCAAGTCTGAAAATTGGAGAGAATGAATAGAACCAGTAACTCCTTTCAACAAGGCAGAGAAAGCTGCACGTACAGAGCCATACAGTAAAAAGTGTTTTGGCTGCATCCCCAAAAGCTCCTGACACTTTTTAAAAGAACGTAGTTGACTCGTGTGCAGGTCCAAGAAATCTTTCAAGGGCCACCCAGTGGAGATGGAAAAATTATGGGTGGATGGCAAGGGTTGGGGGTCTGTAAACACACACGCTAGGGTATAATATGTGGACACACTTGTCTGTTGTGAGCCCAAATTTTACGCATAGTTTTAACCAGTCCAAACTGAAGTTGCGGACCAGTTATCTCAAGAGACGGTATGTGCAACACATATCTTGGATCTAAGGGCACACACAGAGCCTGAATTAAGGGAGCATCAGTATGTTGTGTGGTGCCAAGAATCCAATCCCCCAAAAAGCGAAGGTTAGCTGTTTTAGAATAAATCATAAAGTCAGGGAGGCCAAATCCTCCTTGGATTCTTGATGCAGTGAGGGTAGCATATGCTAAACGGGATTTCTTGCCCCTCCAAACAAAGGATCGGATCTCCTTCTGCAGTTTGTGGTTATCTTTAGCCCGTAAAAGACACAGGATCATAGAGAGTAAGTAGATTAGGCGAGGTGCAATTACCATCTTAATGAGTGCAATTCTGCCCTGCAGTGAAGGAGGTAAGGATTGCCAGCTAACAAGAGTGCGAGTAATTTTATCTATAGCTGTAAGATATTTAAACCATACCATTTGTTTGGGGCTGGGTGAATCTGAATCCCGATGTATTTAATGATTGAGCCTGCCCACTTCACCGGAAAAGCCGGCCAAGATAGAGCCATCAAGCCTGTTAAATCCAGGGCTTCAGTTTTATCTAAATTTAGTTTGAACCCCGATAGAGATTGATATTGAAAAAAGATTTTTAAAGCTTCGGGGAGCGCTGTTCGGGCATTGGTTAACAGGAGTAGTATATCGTCTGCAAAAAGTAGTGTTTTATAAGTTTGAGTCCCAACCAGAATCCCAGTTGCGGAGTGTGTGTCACGAATTTTCCGGACTAGAGGCTCTACCGTCAGGATAAATAGTAAGGGAGAAAGAGGGCATCCTTGACGTGTGCCCCTTCCCAAGGAAAATTCCTCCGAGAGCAGACCATTAACCAATGCTCTCGCCGTATGGTTAGAGTAAATTAGAGTAATATATTCAAATATTCTTCCACTAAAGCCCATTTTAATGAGAACCTGTTTGAGAAAAGGCCACGCCACCCTATCGAATGCCTTCTCTGCATCACAAGTCACAAGCAGGGGATCCCTGAGAGAAGAGAACACAATTTTCTAATGCAGCCTGCACTTTGTGAAGATTTACCGCCGACCTCCTCCCAGCCACGAATCCCACTTGGTCCGGTGAAATGAGCAGGTGTATAATAGATTTAAGCCTATTAGCTAGTATTTTTGCATATAATTTGATATCCAGATTTAAAAGGGAAATTGGCCGGTAAGAAGAGGGTAACAATGGGTCGCGACCCGGTTTAGGGAGTACCACAATAGTGGCAGACCTTAAAGTGAGGGGCATTGAACCATTAGAAGCCATATCGTCAAATAGGGATTGCAGTGTAAGGGCAAATTCTGGTGCCAAAGATTTATAAAAGATTGCTGTCATCCCATCAGGCCTGGGGGCTTTATTATCTTTCAGAGCACCTATAGTATCTACAATTTCCTGTATCTCAATAGGGCGATTCAGGGAAGTATGCTGTGCATCAGTCAGTGAAGGTAAGGCGATAATTCATAAAAACTCTTCTTTGCCTGTCTCATCAACCTGTTCCTCAGAATACAAGGTGTGATAATAATTGGCGAACAACTGCGCAGTTTCAAAGGAAGCCGATTTTATGTCCCCATTTGGGGAGTGCAGGTTCGCTATAAATTTTGAGGTTTCTTGCGCCTTTAAGAGACTCGCAAGAAGACAGTCAGCCTTATTTCCAAATTGAAAAAAGGTAAATTGTCTATGTCTAAGGGCCCTTTGAGTGTAGGCATGTAAGAGGTTGTTGAGCGCCACTTGAGAGGCCTTGTACTGGGGAATGAGGTCTTCGGTGCCCATAATATTAATGCAGCGTTTAAGAGCCTGCATTTGTTTTTCTAGAGAAAGAATAGCCTTGTCCGTCTTTCGACGCTTGTGACTAGTGTGAATATCTCCCCTAACGACTGTTTTTGCAGTTTCCCAAAGTAACACAGGTTGGGAAGAGTGTTGTGCATTGAAAGACATAAAATCTTGCCATTTTCCCCGAAGGTATTTTGGAAATGCGGGATCATTGGACAAATAGGAGGGTAGTCTCCATTGACTCGCTAGGCTAGAATCATGGGTATCCAACTCACCCGTTACCGGGCAATAATCAGAGATGAACAGAGACCCAATGGAGGCGCGGGTAAAGCGGGGAAATAATAGCTCAGAGACTAGGAGATAATCTATACGTGATCGTGTAGGGTGAGCATGCGCTAAGTGCATAAACTCTCGTTCCCCAGGATGTAGCATCCTCCAGAGATTTTATTTATTTATTTATTTATTTAACATTTTTCTATACCGACATTCGCACGAGTCATCACATCGGTTTCCAGACAACAGCAAATTCAGCCAACAGGGCTTTACATTGTAACTGATGAGAACACTTGGGGGGGGGGGGGGGGGGGGGGGGGGGGGGGGGGGGGAAGGGGGAGGGAAGAAACTTGGAACTATGTGACTATGCTGGGAACAAAGGAGGGAGATAAGGTGGTTTATTTACAAGCAGGAGTTATATCCAGCAGTTATATCCAGAGATCCAGCAGTTGTAGATGTTTACAAAGAAAATTAGGGCCTTTGTTCTCACTAATCTGATGCCCACCCCTGGAAGGAAATCGGTCTAATTGAGGGTCTACCACAAAATTTAAGTCCCCTCCCAGAATGATGGGACAGGTTCCAACAGTGGAAATTTGAGCCAGCAAAGAACTAAAAAAAAGAATGGTCATACGTGTTTGGAGCATAAACCGAAACAAGCAGTAGAGTAGATCCCATTAAATCCCCCTTGACTATAATATACCTCCCCTGAGGATCTGCAATAGTCTGACTTTGAAGGCAACAGATTTGTTTATAAGAATAGCTACCTCCCTGCTCTTAGTAGTACCAGTAGCATTAAAGACTTGCCAAACCCATTTCTTTTTTAACTTAACCACTTCACTAGAATTTAAATGGGTTTCTTGTAGAAATGCCACACTCGCGTGAGGTTTATGGAGGTGGGCGAGCACTTTTTCTATTTTTACCGGAGTACCCAGCCACATTCCAAGTAACGATTTCTAACCCCATGGATGAGAGTACCTAAGGTGCTGTAGCTGGAGAAACACTAATAGTGGAAAGAAAGGGATCCCAGCAAAAACAGTCATCAGTGATGTAGTGAGAAAAAGAAAACATCTGTGAAAACCAGTGTAACCTATGAGCCTGAGATTCTCTGTACACCCAAAAATCCCAACTCGAGCAATCCAACTTATAAACATTTGCATGAAAAAGACAATGAGCAGGATCCCAGGTTCAAGACCCTCGATCCCCATACTCATATGTTCCCAATAGGGTAGAGACACAATAGCACCTGTGTGCTTGGACATCACCCCAACTTCACCCCCAGACTATGCAGAAAAAGAAGTCCACCCAGATATTTGAAACATAGGGTAAATCTCCAAATCATCTCCGCGGGTAAGGAACAGAAGATGGGAAATTAAGCAGATCGTCTATCAGTTATAAAACACGTCAAAGTAAAGTTATGTACAGCATACCCACAGAACCACATTTAAATACATTGGAGAAGCGGAAACACCCAAAACTGATGGTCTGAAGTCAAACAACTTCCAGGGATGATCAGGGTGGATTGCACATCAAAAATAAAGCAATTCACCTTCCTTCATGGTTCTAGAACATACATCAAGGCATGTCTTCAGCAACCATAGCATGCAGATTTTGGACGTATGCTTTGGCTTCCTCAGCTGATATGAAAGATTTAGTGGCCCCCTGGTAGGAGATGCAGAGTTGAGCCGGGTATAGGAGAGAAAATCTACTTTTCTTGGCGATGAGATCTGTACAAACTCCATGGAATTCTTTGCGCTTAGCTGTAACAGTGGGAAAGAAATCTTGGAACACCAAAATCTTGTGGTTCTCATAAAGAAATGATCTTTGCTTCCTATAGTGCTGTAGGACTAGCGATTTGTGGGCAAAATGTAAAAAACGAGTGATTATCACCCTAGGGTGCCGATTTTGGTCCCCGTCTGACTTTCTGCCGATGCGGTGTGCACGTTCTAGCAGGCCGCCTGATGGAGAGGCCAGAGACGGAACGAGGCCCAGTAACCATGCTTCAAGAAGGTGGGGGAGATCTGCCTCTGCGAGCGCCTCAGGAAACCCCACAAACCTTAAATTGTTTCGACGTGAACGGTTCTCTAAGTCGTCTATGTTTTCAGCGCTGACCTCTGCCACTTTCCTTTCCAAGGCTCCAGTGTCGTCTTCCACGAGGGCGACCCGTCCTTCCATCCGTTCAATCCGAGAATCAAAGTCAGTAAGCGAGAAGCACACCTCTGCAATTTGCTCGGATAGTTGATGCAGGCGTATATCTAGTGCCGCCACTACCGCCTGAGGTATTTTCTCCTCCAAGGAGTCTGCAGGCTGATCGTCCTCGTCAGAGTGTGCGGTAGCCATTTTGGCATCTGGGGGTCTTGTCCGTTCTTTATCTTTCCGCACCGTCTGGGACGCCATGAGGTAAAAAATAATTTCTTGCACAGCAATGCTGAAACAAAGCTGTCGGAACTGTCAAAAAATCGCTGAGAAGTCTCGTGGTGGAAGGATGGTGGAGGATTTGCTTGGGGTGATGGCCGGAGCTCAGTCACCTAGTTGCCGCTGAGCTCACGTGTCTCCTGCGTATTTCCTTTTATCGCCCAGCCATTGCATTGACAGTCCTTGGCTAGGGGCCACAAACCATGATTCCCTCCGAAGCCAGTACATGTGCACCCTAGGTCTGGTCAGTTGGTGTCACCATGGAGCGATGACGCCCCACCAGGGGCTGTGAGCTCAGCATCCCCAGCTCCAGCTGCTCTGGGGAGTAGAAGACCTGAGCTATTTCCTAACATTGATGCATTCCTTTTTTAATGTATCAACTAGTTTCTGTTTTTATCCCAGCACTTCCTAACTGCAGAGTTGCCAGCGTGTTTTACCATCCCCTGAAAGATATTTAATATTCTGCATTGCATCCTCAGCAATTCCCAGCAGGCTTGTTTGGAAACTGGTGTGAGCAGCAAATATTAGCAGCTGATTTTAAAGTTCCTGCAAACTTTGCAAGGTGTGATAAGTTTTTATTTAAAGAAATCTGGGTAGAATGAGGCTGTAGCTCGGCAATCTAAGGAAGGAGAAATTACTATTACCTGATAATTTCCTTTTCTTTAATGAGGACAGGTTAATCCACACCAGTGGGATATATCAAAACTACTCCTGAACAGGGTAGGAGGCTGCCCACAGTCTGAACACCACCGCATGTTTGAAGGCTGCATCCTCCCGGGCTTGCACATCTAGGCGATAATGCCTGGAAGGTTGTGTAAGAAAGACCATGTCGCAGCTTGGCAAAACTCAACGGGAGACAACCATGAAATTTCTGTCCAACGGCTGCTCAGCAGCTGGATTAAGGAGATTATCCTAGCCCATGAAGCTGGCTCACCCTGTTTACTCCCATCATGGAGCATAAACAGCTGGTCCGTCTTCCTGAGAGGTTGAGAAACCCCCAATACTTCATGATATGCTGCTTTGACACACAAGGTCCTTAACAGGTGATATTCATCCACATCTCTCTCGCCTGTCCAGAGTTGGCAGGGAATTGATTGATTCAAGTGAAAATCGGAGGCCTTCTTCGGCAAAAAAGACGGAACAGTTTGTGGCTGGACTGCCGCCGGAGTCACGCACAAACTATTCCTGGCAAGAGAGAGCCTGCTGTTCGGAAACTCTACTCGCAGAACACCGTCCTCTAGTAAGTAACCTTAAGAAGAGGCTCCGTAGTGGTCGAAAGTTGGGATCCGCTAGAAATCAAGAACCAGATTTGACTCCACAAGGGCACCGGCAACTGCAAAGGGGGACGAAGCTGCTTCATCCCTTTCAAGAACTGGGCCATAACCAGGTGGGCCGCCAAGGGTTCACTATTCACATGACCTCTGAAACAGGCAAGAGCCGCACCTGTGCCTTCATGGAATTAAGGGCCAAGTCCTTAAACAACCCATCCTACAAAAATCCAAACAGAGTGGGATTTTAACTGAACGAAGATGAACACCCTCGTTCCTCACACCAAGCCTCAAACGCTCACCAACTGTGAACATAGGCTCCAATCCAGGAAGAATTTCCTATCCTCCAGGGAGTAAGGATCGCCTTCATCATCCGTGCCACTTGGGTCCCTATCAGCCTAACCTGCAGCAGGTGTAGATGTACTCTGACGCCTACTTGCAGCATCTGGCATTCGGTGATCCGCAGTTTGTGATCCTGAGCTCTTGGGGCTACTATATCGGCGACTGAGCAAAACCTGCAAGCGGGGCCTAGCCAAAAGGCTGCTCAACATGTTTCATGGCAGACTTGCATGTAGAAAAGCGTGCAAACACCGCCATGGTCCATACCAAAACCAGGGGGTGTTGGTCCTGCACCCACTGAGTAGCCTTCCCCTGCTGACGAACCAGTTAGGGGAGCCCCAAAATCACGTGAAACCTCTGCAGGTCCCCCTCCAGTCCCGTTCCCGCCTCATATTGGGAAGGGCGGGTTCAGTAAAAGCAGCTGGAGATAACTATTCCTGAGCCTCCAAGCAGTGCTGACACAAGTTGGTGGGGGGACACCAAGCTGAGATGCCTGAATATGGCAAGCAGCACCCTCCCAAAGCGTCTGACAATTGTGCGCCCACATAAGCGGGCGTGGATAGGGCGCCCAAAAACAAGGTCTGTCCAATAAGCATCCAGAATATAGGCGCACAAGACGCGATCCAGGTATTCGCCCACATAAGCGCACAAGCGCGAACCGACGTCAGACACTTTGTGGCAGACTTGTGTGTAGAAAAGCGCACAAATGCAGCTGCAGCCTACCATGTGGCATCTAAGCAAAGCCTGAGAGCAGGGCCTAGCCAAAAAGCTGATCAACCCGCCAAGCTGCCCTGACTTCCCAAGCTCCCTCGGAGGCGGGAATGGATGTCGGATCGGCGCGCTGAGGCTCGAAGACCAAGAGGGGAATGGAAACCTCACTCCTTTCTTTTCACTCTTTACCTGAACTCAGCCGACCCGGCCGAGTATAGAGTCGGTCTCTGGCTGTAGGGGGAGAGGGCCTTCACCGCCATGCTCTGCTTCCTGCACTTGCTAGCCTCTCAGCTGTTTCTCTCTCTACAGCTAAGTCCATGCTGGAAAACCAGCTACTGGACCAAGGAGCTCTACTGAGGGAGGGATCCGCAGATATTACCTCAGGAAAACTCGGTTCAGGGAGGGGACCATAAGGTATTTCCACAGGAGAGTGGGGCGAATTAATTTCCTTCTTTTCTCTCATTTTCTATTTTATTTTTTTTTTTTAAAGCAATCCCCAGTAGGGAGATGCATGTCCACTATCTGCTGGAGTCGGAGAATACTGGTGGCTGATCTCAGTGCCAGGGGTATATATACACCGTGACTTCAGCTTTGCTCTGTCTCCATCTGCTGGTAGAGGTGCATAACTCACTGGTCGTGGATTAACCTGTCTGAATGCTAAGAAAAGAAAGTTTTCTTCATAGAAAGATGATAAACATAAGAACATGCCATACTGGGTCAGACAAAGGTCAATCAAGCCCAGCATCCTGTTTCCAACAGTGGCCAAGTACCTGGCAGGACCCCAAATAAATTCCATGCAGCTTATCCCAGGGATAAGTAATGGCTTACTCCAAGTCCACCATAATGGTTTGTGGACTCTTTTTTTTTTTTTCCCCCAGGAACTTGTCCAAACCTCTATTAAACTCAGCTGCACAAACAGCTTTCACCACATCCTCTGGCAACGAATTCCAGAGGTGTTTAGTAAAAAAAAAAAATATATATATACGGTATATATATATATTCTCCTGTTTATCTTAAATGTATCACCTAGTTGCTTCATTGAATGTCTCCTAGTGTTTGTGCTTTTTGAAAGAGTAAACGATTAATATTTACTTGTTGTACTCCACTCATTATATGGACATTTATCATATCTCCCCTCCCCCCCCCCCCCCCCCTTCCGTCATCTCTTCTTCCAGCTGAAGAGTCCTAACCTCTTTAGCCTTTCCTCATAGGGGGAATTGTTCCATTCCCTTTATCATTTTGGTCGCCCTTCTCTGTATCTTTTCTAATTCTGCTATATCTTTCTTGAGATGTGGTGACCAGAACTGCACACAATATTCAGGATGAGGTTGCACCATGGAGTGATACAGAGGCATTAGGATATTCTCTGTTTTATTCTCCATTCCTTTCCTAATAATTCCCAACATTCTGTTTACTCAAATTTGTAGCAGTGGCCAAGAAAGCAGAGTATTTCAGCACATCCATTATTTATTTATTTATTTATTTAACACTTTTCTATACCGACCTTCATAGTAAGAAACCATATCGGATCGTTTACATCGAACAGGGTAAAAAACTAGAGAGACAACTAGAATAAATAAAATAGAATAAGCAAATGAAGTGGAAGAGGCAAAGTTACATTCAAACAAGGGGTATGAACTTGGAAGCTTAATCAGCTGGAAAGGTTAAAAACTGGCGATTAATTATAAATATAATACATTACATTATAATACATAATGATGATGCCTAGATCCTTTTCTATGGTGGTGTGGTGACTTCCACTATGGAAATATTGACTGTGATGGCAGACCCCAGACCCCATTTTCATTTCCAACTGGAACACTTCTGAGTTTGCCCTGAATATTCTTGAATTTCAATATTCTTTGTTTTTGCCACCAACATTTGGAAGCTGTTCCCTGGGTGACTTAATGCTATAGATTAAGCCATGATTGGCTTCTTCCATAACTTGTGTGTTTGTGGTATATAAAGTAACATAGATGATGACAGCAACTAAAGACCTATTGGCCCATCTAGTTTGCCCAGTTATTTCTTTCCGCACTGCTAAGGATATATCTCAGCTGTCGGAGGTAATGTGTGACTGATTCTTATCCAAGTATACTTTTGTTGTGTCCTCTTTGATTCTCTATCATCCTGGGTAGATCAACGCACAGGCCCTCACCCTTCATGTCTTACCACCAACCTTTACAATAATTTTAAATATCTACCAAAATCTGTTCAGCTAGGGATGGTACTGAGCCACACCAACCTACTGACATTGACCTGGGAGGTATCTGAAGAGTTGTAGCTTGTTGGATGAAATCCAGCTACCCCATGGCCTGTGATACCAGTTGTGCCTGTAGGGACAACTGTCACTCTGTGCACTGCTTAAAATAATCCCTTTTATTATCTTTTTAACTCATGAGTTCATTTTTATGATTTCAGTCAGTAATAGTTTAGATCACATTAAGAGGGAAGACAACAAAAATGGCTTGAATAAGGAACAATATCTTGCAGGCAGGCAAGCATGTACAGCTGACAACTGGGAGATATCCTGAACTAGAGCAGTGCAGATGGGAACAACTGTGCAGACAGAGTGGGAAAATTGGTCCTTATCTGCCCTAACTTATAATGTTGTAGCCATTTTGGACTTTTGGAAGCCTCTTCCACCATTTTCCAGAATCTTGACTTCACTTTCTCTCTGGCACTGAGACCCTCTCTATTCAAACACTGGTACAGATTCCTGAGTTTTGCCAGCTCTTGTTTTCTGGCAATGGGCTGTGAGGGTTCTGTGTTTGCTGCAATGTTAACAGCCATTGGGTTTAAACGTGTTGCGTCTCAGGCTGTAATACCGTGTTGAGTCAGCTCAGGTGCTAGGGCAAGCAGGAGAGTAAAGGGCTCATAGAAAGAAGAGCAGCCCAACTGGTCGCACAGCCTTGCTAAGTTGCGCTGTAAAAGCCAGTTCAGGGGTCAGCATAGAGTCTGCTCGTGTTCCAGTGCCTATGGCAATGTCCTCAATAGCCACGCTGAAGTAGCTTGGAAAAGTGCTTGTACAGATAGGCCGGGGAGGGTATTTTTATTTAGTCAATATTATAGACTGCTCTGAGTAAAACTCTGGCTGGTGCCGTGTACACAGAAAATGTCCATAAAATACATAATAACAGGATGAATAAAATAAACATCAACAACATAAAATAATTCAAAAGTAAAGAAAAAATGTGTAATAGCTCTCGAATGGTTAAGAAGACACTAACCAGCACTTTACCATCTTACGGAAGGTGACGTGCTGGTTATATGGTGTTCATCAAAGAAGACCCGCAGAGAAAGTTTCAGGTGATGCTCTGGCCGAAGAGGTGAACATGGCTAGGTTTGTCACTGAATCTTTGGTCAATAAAGAATGAGACATTAGCAGCATTCAAGACCATCCTAGGATACTTTTACGTAGGTACTGATTAGCTACGTTGTTTTTTTTTCTCTCCTCTAGACTTGTTCTGGGTACAGCTTGACCCATAGCTATAGACAGATCCATGATTCATGACCTATATTGCTGTGGGCAGACACACTTCTTCCTGTTATGTCAGAGTTTCTTCCAAGACTAAAATAGCTGAGTGACTTTCACAACAGATACAACGTTTTAGTGCTAGACACAGACAAGTTAGGTGACAATTGCGTTCCGATATTGAAAGAAAAGTCTAGGCACTGTCCTGATGTGTTTTTCCTGTTATTTCCATGATCCTCAGCAGGTTGACACTGCACAGTCGTGCAACTCTTGCACAAGGAAGAGGCATAGCAATTTATTTATTTATAATTTATTTATTTATTTATTTATTTATAATTTTTTATATACCGCCGCTCATCAAAGATATCACGTCGGTGTACAATGAACAGGAACTTACGCCGGAGCGTTATACATTTAACAGATTATACATTTAACAGGTTATATATTAAACAAAGGTATGCATATAAATATTTGAACATAATAAAAGTAGAATCTATTAAAGCATAGAACTATACTTTAGGTGTAACTTAGTTGAGGTAGATTAAACAGAACTAGGGAGTAAAGGGATTCTAGTAAAATGGATAAGAGGTAAGGGAAAGGGTTAGGAGCAAGCATGGAAGAATGAAGAAACACAGTAAAGATAAAGACCAAAACAGCCCGTCCAGTCCAGCTGAGATCTGGCCACATTGAGTAGATAAAGATAATTCCCATATGTGCCCCAACACCAACTCCTCCATTCCCTGTCTCTCAGTTCTTGTCCTACCACTGCTCTCCACATTCGTCCCAACCAATAACCAAAGTTCACCACCGTGATCGCCTCTACCACCTTCACGAGTAGGCTGGTACAGGCCTTGCCACCTTCAGCACTGCTCACTACTGCTAAACATGTCTATACCATTACACAACATCTGCAGGAAAAAGACAGTCCCTACTCAGTAGAGCTTATGATCTAATAAGGCAATGGTTAAACAAAGAAAGGAACGTTGTCTTGCTTTATGAAATCCTCTTTGCTTCTGTCAAAACCAGCACTTAAGCCAACAACGTCGTATTTCCAAGTTTTGCAGTAATTACCACAGCCACCAGGGTTAGTGATGCTGTTGTAAAAAAAAAAAAATGTATTATAGTGTGTGTATATATATAGCCAACCTCCTCATGCTCGTTGAAGTTTAGTTTTTACCATGTATGGTAACATGGGTGATGGCGGCTTGGGAAACAGCTAGGAGGGATGAGGTGCAGACTCTGGCTGTTTCCTTTATGTACAATTTATTTATAGTGAAAGCAGAATACAAAGCAAAGGAACATGCAGAATGATGCAGCTCATAACGGGTCTTCTCATAGTGTGGGTTCCTGGGGGCCTCTCTAATCCTTGCAGTATGGTGAGGGGAAGCCTCTCTTGTAGGGCTGATCCTTAAGGAGGCCTGGGTTAGATAGTTGTAGCTGGTCTCTTTCCCGTATCCACCTTGATCCCTTCATGCAGGTCACCCTAGGCTTTTTGGAAGCTCAATGCTGTTATAACCGCTACTCTGTGCAGATTACCCCAGTGGTTTCTTGGAAGCCCAGTTCAGTCACACCACTTCCATATAGGGCTGTAATCACTACTCCGTGCAAATTACCCCAGAGTTTTCTTGGAAGCAGAAAGCAATCTTACCACTGCTTTTTTGGGCTGATCTGCTGCTCCATATAGGTTACCCCAATGCTTAAGCATATAAGATATATCATGCTGGGTCAGATAAAGATTCTTCGAGCCCAGCATACTGTCTCCAACTGCTTTCCATTCTTTGAAAAATGCCTTTTGGGCTTTAATAGTCTTTCACCTCACAATTAAACCATGCTGGCATTCATTTGGTGGTTGTCTGACCCCTTTTTTTTTTTTTTTTTTAATCATTTTTATTAAATCATGCAAAATATAACATACAACAGTCAATGAAATAGCAGAATTACAACATTTTGGTATATGTCATTTATGACAACACAATACAAATATTTGCATCAAAGTTCTGTTTAACAAGTTTCAATTTTTCACCCCCCCCCCCCCCCCTAGCAACTGAAAGCAATACATATCATCATATGGGATCGCATTTAACATGGCAAATAAAAGTGATCAAATAAAGGAAATGAATAAGAAAATGATTATGAAGAACCCACAGGAAATTCGTAGGATGTGTAAGAGACATAAGAGGAGAATTTTAAGAGGGGGTCATGAGGACATATTAATAGGTCCCAGTGTATAGTCGCTAACCTTTGCCATGAAAACCCTCAGGCCTAACCTGAGCGACAACGAAAGTCCTAAGTCTCCATTTAAGCTTGGTCCTCCAGCCACTGGGTATAGGGATGCCGCACCTTTTGGAATGAGGATATTCGGTCATGGTGTACGGCAGTGAGGCGACCTAAGTGGTAAACACTGTGCAATCTATGTTGGACCTTGGGAAGGCTTAGGTATACGATTAGGTTTCCAGTGTGCTGCAAGTTTAAATCTCACTGCAATAAAAACTTGTTGTGTGAAGCACTGGGCCTCTTTATTTATTTAGCACATCCATTTGTAGGTTCAGTAATATACGCCAAGGTTCTACAGGCATTGGTAGTTGTAAGACAGTGGAAATCCAAGCGACTATATCAATCCAGTAGTTATTTAAATTCTTACATCGCCACCAAATATATGTACCAACACTCCCACAACCCCTCCAACACCGCTCAGATATCTTAGGTGTAAAGCGATGCAACATAGCCGGAGTATAGTGCCATCTATATAACATCTTATAACAGTTTTCCTGCAGATACAGAGCATTTATGAGCTGCCATAAAGATATGATCCCAGTCTGTAGGATCAAAGTAGTGTTCAAAATCAGCAGACCATGTATTTTGTTGATGGGTTAGGCCTGTGGGTCTTCTATTCAATAAGGCATACATTTTTAGTCACTGCATGTTATGTGCGTTCATACAGAAACGTTCAAATAAAGAACCAGATAAACGCAGTGTACCAGTTCGTATTGCTTGACCCTCAAAATGGTATAGTTTGGCATATAGCAAAAAATCTACATTTGTCAGAGGGTAACTACTCCGTAGCTCCTCCTGTGTCATAAGAGAACCTTGTGTCTGAATATGTTCAAGACGGGTAATGCCAGTGGCTACCCAAGTCAATGCTGCCGGTGTCTGTAGCGCGCTCGGGAGAACTGCATTGGTAAACAGGTGTGTTATTAATGTGTATTGTTCTGGCCCTATTAAAGAGGATTTCCATTGGGACCAGACTCCAAGGGTTGTGTTCAAAGCACATGGTAAGTAAGAGATCGCTTTCCATGTGGCTTTGTGTTGCCAGGGTAAAGCGGATAATGGCACATCTCCCACCAGCTCCTGCTCCAATAAAACCCATTGTGGGACAGCTACTATTCTACGGAGAACTACAAAGGCCCTCAATTGGGCGGCACACTCATTCCACCCCTGTTCTTGGGAAGGTACAATATTGACCTAGATACCCTTGGTGGTCTTTTGCGCCAAATAAAGCCACAGATTAGTTGTTGCTACTTCTTTAACAAGAAAGAGGGTATGAGAATGGGGATAGTGGTAAAAAAAAATTCAAGAAGCGGGGTAAAATATTCATTTTAACAATGGCAATATGACCCATCCATGAATGTGTGGACCTAGACCAGCGTTCCAAATCCCCTTGAATGAATTGTTTAAGAGGGGAATAATTCAGTGTAAGTAGTTGGTTGGTGTGAGACCCAAAATGGACACCCAAATATTTTAACGCAGTCTTTGCCCATTTGAAGGGATAACGTTTCTTGAGTAGTGATACCTCAGTTTGTGGGAGGGTAAGATTCAAAATCTCCAACTTATTATGATTCACTTTTAAACCAGAGGCTGCACTAAAATTTGCTAGTTCATTCATGACTCCGGTAAGAGAAGAGACTGGGTCTGTAAGTGTGAGCATGATATCGACTGCAAATAGTGACATTTTAAAATGTTGGAGTCCCTTTTTTATGCCCATGATGGTTGTAGCTTCCCTGATTCGAGTTGTAAAGGTTCTAAAAATAAGGCGAACAACAAAGGAGACAAAGGACAACCCTGCCTCGTTCCATGACCAGTGGGAAATGGGTCCCCATATCCGCCATTTGCCTTCACCCTAGCCCTTGGGCAATCATAAAGCTTCATAAACCATCGAGTAAAGTAGACTCCAAATCCCATATGGTATAGCGTCCTGAATAGAAAAGGCCAGTGGACTAAGTCAACTGCCTTTTCAGCATCTAGGGATAAAAGCACTGCAGGAGTGTTAATGTGGTGCACCAGAGCAATAATGTTGACTATTCTGCGGACATTGTCACTTGCGAGTCGTCCAGGTACAAAGCCTACTTGATCAGAATGGACTAGATTGGTAAACACACCATTCAGTCTTGCTGCTAAGATCTTAGCTAAGATCTTCAAGTCCAGATTGATCAATGAGATAGGTCTGTACGAGCCGCACTGCATTGGGGTCCCTGCCTGACTTAGCAATGACAGTTAGGCCCGCCGTGTTGGCATCGGGAGCTATGGTGCCATCTTCTCGTAGTGAGTTAAACATGTCCATGAGAGGTCCAACAATAGGAGCTACTTTCCGATTTTAGGCCCCCGTATAACCGTCCAACCCGGTGCCTTTCCCAGTTTTAGGGTTTTAATAGCCCCTAATACCTCAGTGACTTCAATTGGTTTGTCTAGCGTGTCCCTAGGAATATCGAGTAAGAAAAGGGAAGTGATTATTCCCCTGTACAGGTCCTTGGTGAGGCCTCACCTGGAGTACTGTGTTCAGTTCTGGAGACCATATCTTCAAAAAGACAAAGACAAGATGGAAGCGGTACAGAGAAGGGCGACCAGGAAGGTGGAGGATCTTCATCGGATGACGTACGAGGAGAGATTGAAGAATCTAAATATGTACACCCTGGAGGAGAGGAGGAGCAGAGGTGATATGATACAGACTTTCAGATACTTGAAAGGTTTTAATGATCCAAAGACAACGACAAACCTTTTCCGTAGGAAGAAAATCAGCAGAACCAGGGGTCACGATTTGAAGCTCCAGGGAGGAAGATTCAGAACCAATGTCAGGAAGTATTTCTTCACGGAGAGGGTGGTGGATGCCTGGAATGCCCTTCCGGAGGAAGTGGTGAAGACCAGAACTGTGAGGGACTTCAAAGGGGCATGGGATAAACACTGTGGATCCATAAAGTCAAGAGACCGCCAATGTAGAGTGGGTGGCTCACCAGAACGATGGCTACTGCCCGGAGACAATACCCTTATTAAATAAACATACAGATGCTTACTGTGACTCCAACATCGCTCTAAGCTTCAACGGCAAGAGGAAATGTGGAAAAAAGGATTTGCAATCACAAAGAGGGGAGTAGCTGGCTTGTTACGGCGGTTACTACCCCAAACCAAATGTGCCTGATACTTCGCTTTCGATGCATATCCAGCATGGCTCTCTGCTTCATGGCATGGGAGAAAGGCTGATACATCAAGCATTTCCAGCATAGCTCTCTGCTTCAACAGCAGGGGAATAAGAAAAGCTGAGGCTTCACGCATATCCAGAATAGCTTCAACTGCAGGGGAGAAGAAAAAAAAAAAAAAAAGATTCGCACTCACAAAGCAGGGAGTAGCTGGCTTGTTACGGCGGTTACTACCCTAAACCTAAAGGGCCTGATACTTCACTTTCAATGCATAACCAGCATGGCTCTCCGCTTCAACGGCAGGAGAGAGGAAAAACAACCAATAGGGGCTGTATGACATAGTCTGGGTAAAGGGAATAAACATGGGTGTAGCTTGCTTATTGCAGCGGTTACTACCCCTACTACCCCTAACTAATCAAGCTAGGTATTTCACTTGGATGCAGCTCCATCACTGCTCTCTACATTAATGGTGGGGGTGGAAGGGAAATAGAACCAAGAGTTAAGAGAAAAAGATAAGTATGAGAGAAAAAAATGTGTGAAGCTTGCTGGGCAGACTAGATGGGCCATTTGGTCTTCTTCTGCCGTCATTTCTATGTTTCTATATGTTTCTATATGCCTCTTTTTTGACAGGAGCGGCGGCTGTCAGCGGGTTTGACAGCCGACCCTCAATTTTGCTGGCGTCTGTTCTCGAGCCTGCTGACAGCCACGGGTTTCGAAACCGGATGCCGGCAAAATTGAGTGTCCGGTTTTCGACCTGCAGGCCCAGTTCAATTTTTTTTTTTACTTTTTTTAACTTTCGGGACCTCTGACTTAATATCGCCATGATATTAAGTCGAAGGTACACAGAAAAGCAGTTTTTACTGCTTTTCTGTGCACTTTCCTGGTGCCCGGAGAAATTAGCGCTGCCATCAGTTCAATTGAAATTATTAAGGAGATATCAGCCCTTTTCTTGTGCAGTCTGCTGATTGGTGCCCGATTGGAGGTGCAGGCGTTTTCCACCCTTTCCAGCTCTCTGCCATGTAGGAAACAGGTCAGGCTTAGTGGGAGCCGCAGCCATCTTGGGTGCTTAAAACGTGATTTCCAGTTGCGCTTGCTGAAAGGCCTCTGTAGCCTCCACTAGATTATTTTATACAATAGGTTTTGCCTTGTACCTGAAATTGTAGCCCAAAGGGGTAAGTCCAGCGGTAACGAATTGCGTAGCTGCACAAGTTAGTGGTAACTTCCCTTAGCTCGTAGCGTCTTTTTAATGTTACTGGTGCCAGGTCTTTGTAAATGGCAATAGCATGGTTTTGCCAGTGTATTTCCTTCTGTTTTCTTGCAGCCTCATACACTTGTGTTTTTTTTTTGGACATAGCTATGAAAACACATGACGATGTCACAGGGCCGCTGGCCCTCACGCTGGCCCTCACGCTGGCCTGGTGCACGGTGTGCTCTCTCTAGACGAATCTCCGATGGTAGTGGCCGCATGGCATCCTGTTCAGTGCTGCCGGTTGACAAAATGGCAGAGCAAATTTGTTGCGCTATGTCTGAAGTATCAGCATAATCGGAGGTGTCTGGCACTTCTCGTATGCGGAGGTTGCATCTCCAGTTTCTGTTCTCTAAATCCTCCTCTGTATCAGAGAGACTCGCGAGTTCTTTAGTAAGCTGTGAATGCTGTATATGTAAGTGATTTATGACCTTCAACACGGTTGTCTACGTCGTCTACACGCGCTTCCAGTGCCGCGAAGTCCTCCAGATCCGCCATGGAGGCCAAAAGGTCAGATTTATGCTGGCGCAAATCCGATCTCAGTTCCATAAACCACGTCCTAATTTTGTCTCTTGACAGGGGTTCCACTGCTGCAGTTAATCCAATCGCGGTGAGAGCACAAAATGTGTCGTCCGGGGAGCTGGAGGGTTCTAAATTAAACGCCGCTTATTCAGTTTCATCAGGCCCAGTATGTCCGTGCTGATTTTCGGGGCACAAATCGGGAAATTTGCCGAAATCGGTTTGAAAGCTGGGGAGGGACGGAGCTCTGTGCTCAGGCTTCCACTCTCATCAGTGGCAAAACAGCGCCTCCCCCGCCCCCCCCCCCCCCCCCAGTCTGACCTATTTTTAATGCATGGAATACATTTTATCTAGGCTTCCAGGATGGTATTTTTAAGCAGTGTTCACACCTCATGCAAACCTTTAACCTTGGCAACCACTCTTTTTAATTTTTTTAAACTAATTTCTCCCCTTTTAAAGTTAAATGCTACTGTGGCAGTTTTACTTTGTCAAATATTATTATATTATGATGATTATTGTCAAGCGGATCTGTCACGTTTACCTCTTGTACCAGGTCCTGTGTTTATTGAAAATTAGATCTACTCTGCCCCCCTTTTGTTGATTTCATGATCAGCTGCTGCATGAATCGGTGATTGATGGCATCCAGGAACTTTACCTCCTTTGATTGGGATATGGCCATCTCTGGCTATAACGTTCTTAGGAAGGACAGAGTACAGAAAAGATAGAGTAAGCAGCTCTTTATGTCAGAAACTATATCCAAGCAACTGAAATGCAAGGGATGTGGGTTAGGAAAGAAGCATTATGGGCTTTCCTAAAAAAAGAAGATGGTGCTTCCATTTACATTGGTGCGGTCTACAGGCTTTCAATTCAGATGGAAGGGCTGGGCAGAAATCTGGTCAAAGACAAAAGATGGGAAAGAAGGGACAAGTTTTTGGGTACCTGCCAGGTTCTTATGGCCTGGATTGGCCACTGTTGGAAACAGGATGCTGGGCTTGATGGACCCTTGGTCTGACCCAGTACGGCATGTTCTTATGTTCTTAAGTGTTGCTAGTTGGAAATTTTAACCTGCTGGATGTTGAGCGTCCTGTCTGTGGAATTTACAAGAAGTAGAGAGATAGTGGATGCTTTTCAAGGGACTCTGCTCAAACAAATGATAATGGAACCCACAAGGGGAGGGAGTGATACTTGACCTGATGCTCACTAATAGGCACAGTGTCTGAAATGTCCGAGTAGGTGCCCACCTGAGCACCAGTGATATCAGACTGTATGGTTTGACATCGCATACAGGATACAGAGAAGACACACAAAGACCCGAGTTTTGAATTTCACAAATACAGACTTTGTCAAAATGGGAATGTTCCTACAGGAAGAACTGGAAGAGTGGGAGAAAATGGGGGAGGTGGGCCAAATTGAAAGGAGCTGTTACAAGGGCAACAAATGTATAGGTTAGAAAAGTAAACTAGGTAAGAGGAAAAAGAAACCACTTTGGTTCTCAAAGGAGGTGGCTGCAAAACTAAAGGCAAAAAGAACAGTGTTCAGGAAGTATAAAGGACCCCAAAAAGAGGAGCACAGGGAGGAATACCTGGTGAGACTGAGGGAGACTGAGAGAAATCAGGAAAGCAAAAGGTCAAGCAGAAGAGAGGATTGCAAAAGACGTAAAGCGAGGTAACAAAACACTTTTCAGATACATCAGAGAAAGGTCCAAAGTGGTATAAGTGAAACTGAAAGGTGATGAGGAGCACTGTGTGGGGAGAGATACAGAAATATTAAATAAATACTTCCGTTTGTGTTCACTAAAGAAGATCCTGGAGAAGGACTGTTATTGGTTGAGAAGAACATGGATGGGGGTAGATGAAACACCGTTTACGGAAGAGAATGTATGGGAAGAGCTGGGGAAACTGAAAGTGGTCAAGGACATGGGGCTGAATGAGATTCATCCCAGGATACTGAGGGAGCTCAGAGATGTGCTGGCGGGTCCGCTGAAGGACTTTTTCAAAAGATCCCTGGAAAAGAGATGGTGCTGTGGGATTGGAGAGTAGTGGTAGTGGTCCTGCTTTTGCAGAGAGGAGGCTGCAAACTCTACAGGTCAGTCAGCCTCACCTTGGTGGTGGGAAAATTAATGGAGACTCTGCTGAAGGAAAGGATAGTGAACGATCTACAATCGGTGGGTTGCTGGATCGGAGGCAGCATGGATTCACCAGGGGTAGGTCCTGTCAGACAAATCTGATTTTTTTTTGATTGGGTGACTAGAGAATTGGATTGAGGAAAAGCGCTCAATGTGATCTACTTGGATTTCAGCAAAGCTTTTGATAAGGTCCTGCACAGGAGGCTTGTAAATAAAATGAGAAGCTTGGGAGTGAGCACCAAGGTGGTGGCCTGGATTACAAACTGTTTGACCGATAGGAGACGGGGTGAGATGGTAAATGGAACAGACTCTGAAGAGAGCCATGTTAAGCGGAGTGCCGCAGGGATCGGTGTTAGGCCTGGTTTTGTTCAATAACTTTGTGGAAGGGAGAGAAGGTAAAGTATGTTTATTTGCAGATGATACTAAGATCTGCAATAGAGTGGACATGCCTGAAGGAGTAGAGAGAATGAAAAGTGAATTAAAGCTAGAAGAATGGTCAAAAATTTGGCAGCTGGGATTCAGTGTCAAGAAGTTCAGAGTGATGCAGCTGGGATGCGATAATCTAAAAGAGCTGTAGGTGATGGGGGGGTGAAAGACTGATGTGCACGGACCAAGAGAGGGATCTTGGGGTGATAGTGTCAAGGGATCTAAAAGCGGCAAAGCAATGCAACAAGGCAATAGTTAAAGGCAGAAGAATGCTGGGCTGCATAGAGAGAGGAATAACCAGTAAGAAAAAGGAGGTGATAATCCCCTCGTACAGGTCCTTGGTGAGGCCTCACCTGGAGTATTGTGTTCAGTTCTGGAGTCCTTATCTCAAAAAGGACTGAGATGGATGGAGGTGGTCCAGAGAAGGGTAATAAAAATGGTGTGGGATCTGTATCGGAAGACATATGAGGAGAGGCTGAAGGATCTGAATATGTATACCCTGGAAAAGAGGAGGTTCAGGGGGAGAGATGATACAGACCTTCAGATACCTAAAAGGTTTCAATGATGTATGGAATTCAAACCTTTTCCGTTGGAAAGAAAAAAATAAAACTAAGGGTCATGAAATGAAACTCCAGTGGGTCAACTCAGAACTAACGTCTGGAAATATTTCTTCATGGAAAGGGTGGTGGAGGCCTGGAATGCCCTACTAGAGGAGGTGGTGAAGAAGAAGAAAACGGACAAAGAATTCAGAGGGGCTTGGGATAAACCCTGTGGATCTCTAAAGGTTAGAGAGGACGGACATGAGATAAGCGAGCAGGGGGTAACTTGCTGGTACGGCAGTTACTACCCTTAGCAGAAGGCATGGAGATTACTGCCCTTAACCAATATGCTTTGTTGCTTTTAGTGCAACTGCAACATTTTTTCCCCATTTAGATGGCAGGAGGATAAGAGAAATTGGGTTCAGATGACAACCAAGGGCTCCAACTTCCATGGTTTGGGTACTCGTACACAGACATAAGGGAAAACGCACAGGACTGCTTCTCTGGCCATGTCCTAAAGGAAACGAAGAGAGTGCATGGGGATAACTTGCTGGTGCGGCTGTTTCTACCTTTAACGAATAAGCCTTCATACTTTTGATGTAACTCCGTTGCTCTCTGGTTCAACGGCAGGGGAAAGGGGGAATTGGATTTAGACAGCAACCAATGAGGCCTGCGGAACTGATGCTCATGGGGGTAACCAGACAGAGCAGCAGTTGCTCCCCTTAACCAATAAGCCTTGAAGCTTTTAATGCAACTGCAACACCGCTCTCTGCTTCAAAGGGAGGAGGGGGGGGGGGGGGGATGAAAGGAACGAGAAACTTGGATTCAAAGAAAACCAACACGAGCCATGGCTTTTTTACAGTCTGGGGTAGTGATGCTCAGACATTAAGGAAAAACACAGGACTGGTTCTACAGCCAAGTCCATAAGCAACGCATGTCAAGCAGCAATGACTGAAACATGAGGGCAATCTGCACGGCCCAGCAGATACTACCATGAGACGCTTGCTGGGCAGACTGGATGGGACCATTGATCCTTTCCTGCCATAATTGTTTCCATTGGAAACAATTTAGTAGAACTAGGGGGTCACGATTTGAAATTCCAGGGAGGAAGACTCGGAACCAATGTCAGGAAATATTTCTTCACTGAGAAGGTGGTGGTTGCCTGGAACGCCCTTCCAGAGGAAGTGGTGAAGACTAAAACTGTGAAGGATTTCAAAGGGGCATGGGATAAACATTGTGGATCCCTAAAGGCTAGAGAATGGGAATAAATAAGTTTGGGGGTAACCTGCACGGAGTGGCAGATACTAGCATGGGAAGCTTGGTGGGCAGACTGGATGGACCATTGATCCTTTCCTGCCATAATTTCTATGTTTCCATGTATGTTCTTTTGTGACATTTCCCTAACCAGTACTTGGAAAATTAGTCTGCCATTCTTACGTCTATGTTTATGATGTAAGCTGCTTAGCATGGTTTATCCATTATAAGCGGAAAATAAAACCTTTTAAATAAGTAAATAATTTTCTTGCCAATTTTATTATCCTGTCCAATCTGATAGCATTTTGCAGTCTTTACTTATGCTGGTCCAGTGAGCAGTACTATACCCTCAGTACTGTACTCTTTCCCATCACGCTTGTCATTTTTCTGTATAAGGGTTCTAGAGTCGTTTGTTTTCTCTTCACCATCCGTAACATGTAATGGCAGATTTGATCTGTCATATTGACTTAATTTGTACCCTGGTATTGCAGCAATCCCATTGGTTAATCTCCTTCCACCATGTCTCTGAGATGCCTCTTATTTCTACTTCTTTGTTCAGTGGCATTGTATTTCTCAGACTTCTGGCATTCACATTCAGACGTTTTAAAGTCTGTTTTTATTTTTCTTTGTTTTCACAACCTCCTTCTCAGCAGATGATGCAGGCAGAATCAATATATTTGTGTTCTTCCATAATCAAACTGAAAAGCTGCAGCAGTTACTACCCTTAAGAGAAACATGGGCACATAGCGGCAATTACTACCCTTAACAGAAACATGGGGGTAACCTGCATGGAGCGGCAGTTACTTCCCTTAACAGAAACATGGGGGTAACCTGCACAGAGCGGCAATTACTACCCTTAACAGAAACATGGGGGTAACCTGCACGGAGCTGCAGTTACTGCCCTTAACAGAAACATGGGGGCGACCTGCACGGAGCGGCAGTTACTCCCCTTAACAGAAACATGGGGGCGACCTGCACAGAGCGGCAGTTACTCCCCTTAACAGAAACATGGGGGCTATCTGCATGGAGCGGCAGTTACTACCCTTAACAGAAACATGGGGGTAACCTGCACGGAGGAGAGGGTACTACCCTTAATAGAAACATGGGGGGCGACCTGCACGGAGCGGCAGTTGCTACCTTAGGAAGCTTGCTGGGCAGACTAGATGGACCATTTTGGTCTTTTTCTGCCGTCATTACTTTGTTACTATGCCTCCTTTTTAAAGGTTAGCACCAGCAGCTGGCTTCCACCCTGGTTAAGGTAGAGCCCATCCCGCCGGAATAGGCTCTCCCTTCCTCAGAATGTTCCCCAGTTCCTAATAAATCTAAACTCCCCTTCCCGGCCTATCATCCCATCCACGCAGTGTGACACTGGAGCTCAGCCTGCCTCTGGTGCCCTGCACACGAAACGGGGAGCATTTCTGAGAATGCAGCCATCCTCTTCTCTCTAGGGATCCTTTGTGTTTATCCCAGATTATTGTGAATTTAGCCACTGTTTTTGTATCCACCGCCCTGTTAGGCATTCTAGGAATCTAACATCCCTTCTATGAAAAACTATTTCCCGATGATTTTTCTGAGTCTACCCTCTTGGAGCTTCGTATCATGACCCCTAGTTGTACATCTTTCTTCCCATTCAAAAAAACTTTGTTCTGCATTATTAATACTTTTCAGGTATTCAAATGTCTGACACATTCCTCTGTTTCTTCTCTTCTCTAGGATATACATTTTTAGGTTCTCTAGTCTCCTCTCATATTTGGTTGCCTTTCTCTGTACTGTTTCTGGCCTATCTCTGTCCTTCCTAAGATATGGCCTCCCGAATTGAACACCGTACTCTAGAAGAAGCCTCACCTATGACCTGCACTGAGGCCATATCAGCTTTTTTCTACTGCTTATGTCTCTCCCTGTGCATCCAGCTTCCCTCCAGCTCGGACAACTGCTTTATCATCTTGTTTTGCTGCCCCTAACAAAGAGTGCGCTGCAAACTAAAGAGAGGGATAGAAACTGCAAGCTCTCCCATCCTGTGCTCGTGGAGGGAAGAGAGCCCCTTGGCAAATCAATTGTTAAACATGGGTGAGGTGGGAGGGGGTCGCATTACAGCTTCCTCCTGCTTACTTGGGCTTCCAGCTCAGTCCGAATCCGGGTGGAGACCATTTGAGCATGCCGCGAGAGACACTCTTCTGGCAATCTCGGCTGTCGGTGGAACGGAAGAAAAAACCAATCCAAAATGACTTCTATTTTATCATCCCCACTTCAGATGACCAGCTGGTGTCTGGGGAGCAGCGAGTAACCTAAAGTAGGCCTGTTTGTGACGGCCTCGGATTAATGCATGTGTGTGTAGTAGCCGGCCTTACTGCACTCTGATCAGAGGCCAGCGGAGGGGGGAGGACAGTTTATCTGAAGTGCCTAATGCTACTTGAAATTGGAGCCTTTTAAGACTTGCGGGATTTTGTGTCTTCAAAGCGTGCTTTCTTGTTACTTTCCAGAAAGCAAGAGGCTCTACGTAGTGGAGTTCTGTGGGAGTAATATGGAGGCCTCCATTCCCTTGGGGTAGGATCGCTTTACTAGGAGAGCTCTGACCTGTTCCGGCCCCTGCTTTGCGTTCCTCTGTTCACAGATACCCCACGGCTCTGCGGTTCAGGTTTGCTGAGTTCACAAGATGATGGACGAATGAATCCTGCTGTGGATGGGGAGGTTGGGGAATGATTTAGGCTCGACACTTTGTCCACCTGTTGTCATTTCATCTACTAAGATGCTTTTGCCAAGACCATGAGCTTTCATCTTCCCTCGCTATTTTTCTTCTATCTCTTCCCATTTGATAACTGATATGCTCATTAGTTTTCTTGGCAGTACATTTAATCTGCTAGCATAGACCTGCGACTCACTTAAAGATTCTCCCCATTTCATCATTTTTTTTTTTTAATATAAATGAGTCTCTATGTTTCCAATTTATAAATCACTGTGGGAAGGACGTGCTGGTAGTATTACTTTTCCTGTTCGGCACAGTGCTAAATTGGTTTTCATTTCATGATACCCTCTGTTCACTCCAGCTGCAGTTCTTTTAGTCCCTATGGTTTGTCCCCCACTGGCCTCCAATAAATGTACTTAATCGTCATGGTGTGTCTACTCTAAATAGCACTAAAGAACCGGGATCAGAATGCTTTGGGGGGGGGGGGGGGATTGCAAGCCTTGATCAGCACCCAAATCTCATTGTCTCAAGAAGGAAATTTGGCAATAATGAATTGTTGCTGTATGTGAGGGACATCGGAGGGTCGGAAACCAGTGGCAGAATGGCTGGGCACATCACGGTTGAAACTTAATACGTGGACACTTTCATTTTGTGCAGGAGCTTGCTTTGTAGACCTTTTTTGAGGAGAAAATCCAGAGGGCAGACACAAAAAAATTAGAAGTTCAGGAAAAAATAGACCTGTGAAGGAAAGTAGAGGGAGCTGGGCCAATTTAGTCGGACAACCGAGAGGCTGCTTGCTGCTGGTGTTCACCTACATAAAAGGGATTCTGGTCAACTGTATTCCATGCCCAGAAGGTATAGAAGAAGAAATGTTCTGCTTGACTTGCAGCAGGGGAAGGAGAGCTTGCACCTTGGTAACAATTTTCTAACTCTAAAGGTGGTTTAGTGCTGGAACAGTAGAGGTGGTGGTATGTCCAGTACTGGCAGTTTTGGAGAGCGAAATAGATAAACAATTTGGGTTGGTTTAGGGGCAATGGTTGTGGCCTGAAGGCAAGAGGATGAATTAGTTGACTTTTTGTGGCCCTTTCCATCCTACGATTTTCTCTTTGAAAGCTTCAGTATGGCGTTGGTGAGCTGTAGAAGTGTTCATTTATATTTGATTGAGGCATTGACTGCAGAACACAAGTTCCTGGAAAAGAACTTTCTCGCTCATGGTGTGCTAGTAGAATTCCCATGAGCTGCTTTTTAAAGCAGGGTGAGACATATGTGTAGTTGCCTGCTCCTGGAGCAGCAACACTTATTTCCTGAGGCGTGTGTGGGGGACTTTTATGACCAATCAAACAAAATAATGCATGAATATTTCAATATATTTATAAATGATCTAGAAAGGAATATGACAAGTGAAGTTATCAAATTTGCAGATGATACAAAATTATTCAGAGTAGTTAAATCACAAGTGGATTGTGATACATTACAGGAGGACCTTGCGAGACTGGAAGATTGGGCATCCAAATGGCAGATGAAATTTAATGTGGACAAGTGCAAGGTGTTGCATAATGGGAAAAATAACCCTTGCTGTAGATACACGATGTTAGGTTCTATATTAGGAGCTACCACCCAGGAAATAGATCTAGGCATCATAGTGAATAATACTTTAAAATCGTTGGTTCAGTGTGCTGCGGCAGTCAAAAAAGCAAACAATGTTAGGAATTATTAGGAAGGAAATGGTTAATAAAACGGAAAATGTCATAATGCCTCTGTATCACTCCAAGGTGAGCCTGCACCTTGAATACTGTGTAAAATTCTGGTCGCCGCATCTCAAAAAAGATATAGTTGCGATAGAGAAGGTACAGAGAAGGGCAACCAAAATGATAAAGGGGATGGAACAGGTCCCCTATGAGGAAAGGCTAAAGAGGTTAGGGCTGTTCAGCTTGGAGAAGAGACGGCTGAGGGGGGATATGATAGAGGTCTTTAAGATCATGAGAGGTCTTGAACGAGTAGATGTGAATCGGTTATTTACACTTTCAGATAATAGAAGGACTAGGGGGCACTCCATGACTAATCAGACTCCATGACTAAGCAGACTAATCAGAGAAAATTCCTCTTCACTCAACATACAATTAAGCTCTGGAATTTGTTGCCAGAGGATGTGGTTAGTGCAGTTAGTGTAACTGGGTTTAAAAAAGGTTTGGATAAGTTCTTAGAGGAGAAGTCCATTAACTGCTATTAATCAAGTTGACTTAGGGAATAGCCACTGCTATTAATTGCATCAGTAGCATGGGATCTTCTTAGTGTTTGGGTAATTGCCAGGTTCTTATGACCTGGATTGGCCACTGTTGGAAACAGGATGCTGGGCTTGATGGACCCTTGGTCTGTCCCAGCATGGCAATTTCTTATGTTCTTATGAAGGTCTATTGATAAATTGCAAACTTTTAAATGAATTTTCTTGTAAACTTGTGAGTTTTCTTGTAAACTTTAATGAATTTTCTTGTAAACCGATCAGATTATATAGTAGATTATCATTACAACTCTACATGCCTTCCCCCCAAATACATGCTACATATTCCATGTATTAAATTAATCTAATACACACCCAGATATATAGCCAGGCTAACAAAAGAATCGTATCATTATTATTATTTATACATTTTGTTTTATTACCCTGTTCAATCCAAGTCTATTCCCCTGTTTAATGTAAGCGCATTCTTACATGCTTGTTACTGTTATAATGTTATAATGTAAACCGAAGTGATATGTAACTTTGCTACATGAATTCCGGTATATAAAAATGTTAAATAAATAAATAAATTCTCTTCTGAGAGGAGTTCTAGTAACCCATATTGATCCTGAAGAAGACAGCATTTTAATAGGATTTGATACCTTTTAAATGAGGTGGTTAAACATGAACCTTCGAGACCCCACGGGTTCCTCCGTGTTATAACTGAAATAAAGTTATTTTAAATCTCCTGCACCCACTTTCCAAAATGCCGAATTCCTAAACCTTTGACAGACAGCTGACTGCTGGATGCTCTCCAGAGTCCTTATATGAGCTTTGGCTGTATAAAGGGGGTCACAGGCCACAAAGATAGTAAAGATGGCAGAAAAAGACCAAAATGGTCCATCCAGTCTTCCCAACAAGCTTCCCAAGTTAGTAACTGCTGCTCATGCTGATTACCTCCACGTTCTGTTAAGGGTAGTAACTGCCGCTCCGTGCAGGTTACCACCAAGCTTTTTTATTCATTCTTATCCTCTAGTCTTTAGGGATCCACAGAGCTTATCCCACGCACCTTTGAAATCCTTCACAGTTTTAGTCTTCACCACTTCCTCTGGAAGGTCATTCCAGGCATCCACCACCCTCTCAGTGAAGAAATATTTCCTGACATTGGTTCTAAGTCTTCCCCCCCTTCCCGGTGTTTCAAATCGTGACCTCTAGTTCTACTAAATTGTTTCCAATAGAAAAGGTTTGTTGTTGACCATAGATCATTAAAACCTTTCAAATATCTGAAGGCCTGTATCATTTCACCCCTGCTCGTCATCTCCTCCAGGGTATACATATTCAGGTTCTTCAACATTTCCTCATGCCATACTGGGTCAGACCCTTGGTCTGACCCAGTATGGCATTTTCTTATGTTCTTAAGACATTTGGAGACCACCCACTATTTTGGTTGCCCTTCTCTGCACCACCTCCATCCTGTCTCTGATCCCTTTGAGATACGGTCTCCAGAACTGAGCACAGTACTCCAGATGTGGCCTCACCAAGGACCTGTACAAGGGGATTATTTATTTATTTATTTATTTATTTATTAACTTTTATTTACCGACATTCGTGAAACACATCATGCCGGTTTACAAAAAACTCAAAGGAGGAAAGTTACAATATAACAATAACACAGTAAAACTGATAAATAGGTAAAACAATAGCGTAGTAGAGCAATAGTAGAGGGGAGGGGAGTGGGAAAGGGAGGATACCGGGGAGTGGGAGAGGGGAGGCTAAGGGAAGGGCAAAGGCTGGACAGAAAGGAGTGAAAGAACACTTTTATCCAATTATTATCCAATTCTCCCAGTTAAACCCCCCTTGTTCAATGTAATTTCCTTTCTCAGTTAATTGTGAACCGACATGATGTGTCCTACGAATGCCGGTATATAAAAATGTTAAATAAATAAAATAAAATAAATAAATAGCTGCAACTATATACAGTTGATGATAAGTACAGTCATAATCAAAATTGTAGAGCTAAGGAGGAAATGAGAGACATTTACTTAAAGTATTCACTTAAATATGAAATAAGAAGGGGGTTAGGATGATTTAAGGGCGGTATAGAAGGGAAAAGGGGTTAATGGGTTAGCAAAAGGGTATTGGAGGGGCAGGGTGAGTAGGGCGGGAAAGGGGTACAGAGATTTAAATATACAAGGATCTCTTTACCTACGTAGGGATACGGAGGGGTTGAGGGAAGGTAATCACTGGGAATCACCAGGGAATGCGTTTTTAGAAGGTATAAAGGGAGTAGCGGGGATTATCACTTCCCTTTTCTTATTAGTTATTCCTCTCTATGCAGCCTAGCATTCTTCTGGCTTTAGCTATTGCTATGTCACGTTGCTTCGTCAACTTCAGGTCGTTAGACACTATCACCCCAAGATCTCTCTCTTGCTCCGTGCAGATCAGCCCTTCACCCCCCCCAACACATACAGATTACCACACCCCAGATGCATGACTCTGCACTTCTTGGCATTGAATCCCAGCTGCCATATCTTTGACCACTCTTCCAGCTTCCTTAAATCCCGTCTCATTCTCTCCACTCCTTCCGGTATGTCCACTCTGTTGCAGATCTTAGTATCATCCGCAAATAGACAAACTTTACCTTCTATCCTTTCTGCAGTGTCACTCACAAAGATGTTGAACAGAACAGTCCCAACACCGATCCCTGTGGCACTCCACGTAACACCATTCTCTCTTCAGAGTAGTTTCCATTTACCATCACACGTTGTCTTCTATCTGTCAACCAGTTTAAAATCCACATCATCACCTTGGAGCTGACTCCCAAGCTTCTCATTATCAAAAGCTTTACTAAAGTCCAAGTAAATGACATCAAGCACTCTTCCCTGATCCAGTTCTCTAGTCACCCAATCAAAGAAATCAATCAGATTCTTCTGAGAGGACCTTCCCCTGGTGAATTCCTGCTGCCTCTGATCGAGCAACCCACAGGATTGTAGATGATTCATATCCCTTCCTTCAGCAGAGTCTTCTGTAATTTCCGCCCTGTAATTTCCAGCCTCTTCTCTGCTCCCCCTCTTATGAAGCGGGACCGCTCTTCTCTAGTCACTAGGCACTACACCCTTTTCCAGGGATCTATTGAACAGGTCACACAGCGGACCCACCAGCACATCTCTGAGCTCCCTCAGTATTCTGGGAAAAACCTCATCAGGCCCCATGGCTTTGTCCACTTTCAGTTTTCCTAGCTCGTCCCATACGTTCTCTTCCGTAAATGGAGTTTGGTCTACTCCACCCCCTTCTACAATTTTGATAATAAGTGACAATCCTCCTCCAGGGTCCTCTTTAGTGAACACAGAACTGAAGTATTTGTTTAATATTTCCACCATTTCTTCATCTCTCTCCACACATTGATCCTTCTCACCTTTCAGTTTCACTATACCACTATGGACCTTTCTCCTTTCTCTGACGTATCTGAAAAATGTTTTGTCACCTTGTTTTACCTCCTTGGCAATCTTTTTCCTCCGCCTGACGTTTTGCTTTCTTGATTACTTTTTTCGTCTCCCTCGGTTTCGCCAGATAATCCTCCATGTTCCACTTTTTGGGATCCTTTATATTTCTTAAAAGCTTTTGCTTTTATTACATCAGCCACCTCCTTAGAGAACCAGATCGGTTTCTTATTTCTCTTACTTTTGTTTACTTTTCTACCATATAGATTTGTTGCCTTTGTAATTGCTCCTTTTAGTCTGGCCCACTCTTGTTTCACCTCGCCCATTTTCTCCCAGTCTTCTAGTTCTACCTCCAGACATTTCCCCATTTCTACAAAGTCTGTGTTTTTGAAGTTCAAAACTCGGGTCTTCGTGTGACTTCTCCATCTCCTATTTGCAATATCAAACCATACTGTTTGATAATCAGTGGTGCTGAGGAGGGCCCCCACCCGGACATTAGAGACGTTATCCCTGTTCGTGAGCACTAGGTGGAGTATGGCTCCCTCCCTCGTGGGCTCCCTCCCCATGTGTTTGAACAGAGCCCCTTGCAGGGCACCCACTCTCTCTCTACTTGTGGTAGATTGTGCAGAAGGGATTCTCCAGTCCACGTCCGGCAGATTAAAGTCAAGATGCCCGGATTGTTAGGAATGCGAGTAATTTTCTTTTCCTTTGGAGACATGCTCGCCCTGCCTAGTTATTCTACAGTTATTTGTGATTTTTCTGATGGGGCTTGAGCTTCTAACCCAGCAGCTGCTCTTCTGTTAGGCTCAACTTTGCAGGTAGGACATACAAGTGGCTAACTGGTGAGTTCGAAAATGCAGTATTTAGCCAGAGCAGCATATGTGCCTTATGCATATAGGAAATAAAAGAAGCCGATGCACTAAACTGCACGAAGCCTACTTTGTGCACTAAAAGGGTAAATGGTGTGCGTTATTGGCAATAGCATGCACTATTTATTGCTATTTTTGTTGCTTATAGCTTTAACTGTACACTTTTATTGAAATTCATGGTTAATGAATCACTAGCAGGCAGAATTCTGCAAAGCAGCTCATTAACTCAAGTGCATAATAAAATGTTATGTTCGAAGAGAGCTTTGCAAATGCGATTTTGCAAACACCTTCACTACCCCTCACTGAGACGTACCTAATTTTTGCGAAAACATTTGTAGCAAAAGTACACATGCTGTTTTGCCGCCAGGCTCATTTGGATAGAAGTCCCAGTCGCAAAATAGCGCATGCTGAATTTGGAATAGTGCACACAATTTTGTGCTATTTAGTATATCGCCCTCAGAATTTTATGACACAAAATTTGGGGTGTCTGTGTTCTTACAAAGCACTCCTCTGCTGTAAAATATTTTTTGCACTGTCCTGGCATTTCAGCATTAAGATGAATGCTGGCCCAGGCTCTTCCGCCATAGCTCCCGGCACTGTGCTGCATCCTGTGACTCTGCGAGGCAGCAGTTCCTGAGCCTTTGTATAGGCCTTGTATTCAGGACTTCCTGTGGGTGCCAGCGGATGATATCATCATCACTCCTCCTGGTTACAAGGGAGTGCAGTGCAGAGAGCCAGCGCCTTCTGGATACCTCTGCCTAGGTGGTGTCTATGCTCCTGTCCCTGATGGTTTCTTGCCTGTTTTCCAGTTCCTGCTTCCACTCCAGCACGGTGCCCCCTTTGGATTGTCCTCTCATCACTGAACTGGCCTGACTTTTTTGACATTGCTCTTCCTGAACTCTGCCAGCTCTGATCATTGCCTGCCTCCATCTGTGCCTGAACTTTGCCAGCCCCATCCTTGGCCCACTCATCTTCTCTGCCCAGTCTCTTGTCTGCTCCAACTGCAGCCTGCAACACCTCAGCTGCTGCCTGTTGGAGCCTGGTCCATGCTTGCACGAACCAAGCTGCACCAACCCAACAGTGGCCCAAGGGCTCACCTCTCTGAAGCGTGACAGTGGCTTTTGTATGCATTGATACTCATGTATGCCATGTAGTAAACACTTCTGTTTTCTGTCTGTGGCCGTCTTAGGATTTATCTGCTGTGTTTGACTTAAACATTTTCCCACATTCCTGCTTACCGCTGACAGTGAGCTGCCTGCCAGTGGGCTGATGTCCTGGAGTCACTTGCCAGTTTCAGTTCAGCACTAAGCGAAAATAACCAGCTTTGCATTCCTACTCTATTCCTCTCAAAAGATGCCATCCAAAATGTCTAAGTGCTGGGTTAAGCTTCTGGGACATCTTCCTTTGAATTTCTCGCACGTATTCAGTGCCGGACTTCGGCCCAGGCATGGTGGATGATCACCCAGCTGGCATCGCCTGTTCTGCTGCTCTGAAAGTGAAGAGCCGGTGGGGAGCTGATTCTTGCCCAGGGCGTCATTTGCCCTGGAGCCGGCCCTGCATGTATTCCCGTGAAGTGTTACCCGGCAGGAATGAGTCATGAATGGAGTGATGTGAGGGAGCGTGGCTGCAGACACAGCTCACGCCTGAAGAAGGGCATCTGTGTGGTGCTCACAGCTTGTGTCCTGCTTCTCCTGCAGATCAGTGCAAGGCTGCAAAGGAGCTAGAGAGAGTAATTAAAAGCTGGCTGATTGGGAAGAAGGATTCTTTTATTGTATTCCTCAAAAGATGCAATCATTGATGCATTCAACATGGGAAAATACAACCCAGAAAGTTTGGCAGCGTGCCTTAAAAGGATTGGAAGACCACGAGAGACAATATCTGTATGTTTACCTCAACAGAAAGGTAAAAGGAAATCTCACTGCTGAGCAAATAGCAGCGTCCAGCAGTTATAGACGATAGGAAAGGCATTTCAGAAACCAATTGTGTTTGTTGAAATGCCGGAACAGAAGATGAGTCTCTTGTCCCTGGGGCCATAGGTGAAGAGCTGGTTGGAGCAAAAACAAGCTAATGCGAAGTTAAGTTTTGAAATGGGATGAGAAATAGACAGTGCCATCTGCTGTTTCACTCCCAGAGCACTGGTAAATATTACAGGGTCATTCTCATTAAATATCGCCAGCGATGACGTAACTGGAGGGAAAATGTGGCCTGTGTGAGATTCAGGTGTTTGTCTGTGCTTCTTGGAAGATCAGCAGCTTCAACTCATTTCTCAAACACACTCTACTGTTCTGTTCCATGTTTTATCTATATTGAGCAGACGTATTCTCTTTTCATCCACTGCCTTTCTGTGCTTAGCTCATCGTTTCTGTCTCTTTAGTTTCTATTTTTAGACCTTTTTCTCTTTTTTTTTTTTGGTATTTTATCTTGCTGTGATCTTTCAGTTTTTGTGTCTACTTGCCAGTTGAGATGGGAGCGAGGCACCAGGGCATATTGGGAAATGCTGTATTATAATTCTAACATTGTCCCTTAGAGAGATGATGGTAGTCTGCGGCTCAGTGAATACGAGGTGAATGGAAGCCATGAGCCCAGCAAACACTTTAGAACATGTGATTTGCCATATTTGGTCTGACCATAGGTCCATCAAGCCCAGTATCCTATTTCCAACAGTATCCAATCCAGGTCACAAGTACCTGGCAGGATCCCAAGGGGTAGATAAGATTCCAAGCTGCTTATCCTAGGGATAAGAAGTGGATTTCTGCAATTCCACCTTAATAATGGTTTATGGACTTTTCCTCCAGGAACTTATCCAAACCATTTTTTTATCCAAACACAGCTACACTGGTAGCTTTCATCACATCCTCTGGCGATGAATTCCAGAATTGAATTATGCGTTGAGTAAAAAATATTTTCTCTTACTAGTTTTAAATGTATCACCTAGTAACTTCATTATGTGTTCCCTAATCTTTGATTCACATTTACTTGTTCCAGTCCACTCATTATTTTATAGATCTCTATCATATCTCCCCTCAGTTGCCTCTTCTCCAAGCTGAGTCCTAACCTCTTTAGCCTTTCCTCATAGGGGAATTGTTCCATTCCTTTCATCATTTTGGTCGCCCTTCCCTGTACCTTTTTCTAATTCTGCTATATCTTTCTTGACATGTGATGACCAGAACTGCACACAGTACTCAGGATGAGGTCGCACCATGGAGCGATACAGAGGCATTAGGATATTCTCTGTTTTATTCTCCATTCCTTTCCTAATAATCCCCAGCATTTTATTTGCTTTCTTGGCTGCTGCTGCTGCACACTGAGCAAAAGATTTCAACGTATTATCAATGATGACACCTAGATCCCTTTCCTGAGTGGTGACTCCTAATGTGGAACTGTGCATTATGTTATAATTTGGGGTTTGTTTTTTTTTTGCTAGGTGCATAAATTTGCACTTTTCCACATTAAATTTCATTTGCTATTTTCATGCCCAGCCTCCCAGTTTTGCAATCTCTTCGTGCAATTTCTCATTATTCTCTTGCAATTTAACAACTTTGAATAATTTTGTCATCAGCAAATTTGATCACCTCGCTGGTTGTTCCCATTTCCAGGTCATTTATAAAATATATTAAAAAGCAGTGGTCTCGTCAATCATTAAGTTTTTGGCTTCCTGTTGTAGTAAATATCAGTCATCTCTTCTCAATGGCATATTTTAAACTGGGCTGCTCTGAATATAAACTATAAAACCTCCCACACTTTTAATAATCATAACGGAGGACACTTCTCTTAGGGTAGCGCGTTTGGGTTTTCTGTACAAGATGATACTAAGCTGGGAAACGCCACATCCAGAACGTTTTGCATATGCAAGAAATGAGTTAGTGATGATGGCCGTAAACTAGGAAAATATTCTACCAGAAACCTATGAGATAACAGTGTTTTAACACAAGAGACCGAATGTTTGCAATAGGAGGCCCCAAGCTTTGGAACTCTCTTCCAGAAGCTTTGCGGCAGATAACGCAGAGAGAACTTGAAGCATGAACTAAAAACTTGGCTCTTTAGAAAGGCACACGAACTAATGGAAAGTAAGCTGCAATAAACCCAACTGCTCTGAGTTGCCGAGATAGTGAGGCTCAAACTTATTTTATATAAGGAATGATTGAAAAGGATGACAAGTAGGTTTAGTATCTACTGAGAGAGAGACCTAGAATGAATTATTTGGAACTAAATTCAATAGGAACCTCTACAGTATCCTAGAATATGTTTAATGAACTATGTGTGAGGTGTTTAAAATCAGGAGAGGTCTAGAACGGGTAGATGTGAATTGGTTATTTACTTTTTCAGATAATAGAAGGACTAGGGGACACTCCATGAAGTTAGCATGGGGCACATTTAAAATTAATCGGAGAAAGTTCTTTTTTACTCAACGCACAATTAAACTCTGGAATTTGTTGCCAGTGGATGTGGTTAGTGTAGTTAGTATAGCTGTGTTTAAAAAAAGGTTTGGATAAGTTCTTGGAGAAGAAGTTCATTACCTGCTATTAATTAAGTTGACTTAGAAAATAACCACTGCTATTACTAGCAACGGTAACATGGAATAGACTTAGTTTTTGGGTACTTGCCAGGTTCTTATGGCCTGGATTGGCCACTGTTGGAAACAGGATGCTGGCTTGATGGACCCTTGGTCTGACCCAGTATGGCATGTTCTTATGTGTGTATGCTGTGATGTTGAATCAGAAAGGTAAACATTAACACAAAGCACATGATCGTTGACAATGGATATGAATGCAAATTCTATAAATCGCTGTGATCTTCTTTTGGAATGACGGTATTTAAAACGCCTAAATAATTAATTATAACATTTGATATTCCCCCTTTTCTAAATTAGTCACAACTGTAATCAATAAGAACATGAAACATGTGATTAGGGCACCTCTGTAGATGAGGTAGGCTGTAGATAAAGAATGGTTAAAAACATAAGAACATGCCATACTGGGTCAGACTAAGGGTCCATCAAGCCCAGCATCCTGTTTCCAACAGTAGCCAATCCAGGCCATAAGAACCTGGCAATTACACAAACACTAAGTCTATTCCATGATACCGTTGCTAGTAGTAGCAGTGGCTATTTTCTAAGTCAACTTAATTAATAGCAGGTAATGGACTTCTCCTCCAAGAACTTATCCAATCCTTTTTTAAACACAGCTATACTAACTGCACTAACCACATCCTCTGGCAACAAATTCCAGAGTTTAATTGTGTGTTGAGTAAAAAAGAACTTTCTCCGATTAGTTTTAAATGTGTCCCATGCTAACTTCATGGAATGCCCCGTAGTCTTTCTGTTATCTGAAAGATTAAATAACTGATTCACATCTACCCGTTCTAGACATCTCACGATTTTAAACACCTCTATCATATCCCCCTTAGCTGTCTCTTCTCCAAGCTGAACAGCCTTAACCTCTTCAGCCTTTCCTCATAGGGGAGCTGTTCCATTCCCCTTATCATTTTGGTCGCCCTTCTCTGTACCTTCTCCAGTGCAACTATATCTTTTTTGAGATGCGGCGACCAGAATTGTACACAGTTCTCAAGGTGTGGTCTCACCATGGTTCAGATGGTGAATTAGATAATGCCAGAAAGAGGCAACTGGGGAGTTTTGTCTGAATGCTCTTCCATGACTACAAAACCAAGCAATGATTTGCAAGTTGATTTCTATTGGAAAAAAATCAGCAGAACCAGGGGTCATGACTTAAAACTCCAGGGAGGAAGACTCAGAACCAATGTCAGGAAGTATTTCTTCATGGAGAGAGTTGTGGATGCCTGGAACGCCCTTCCGGAGGAAGTGGTGAAGACCAAATCTGTTAAGGATTTCAAAACGGCATGGGATAAACACTGTGGATCCCTAAAGTCTTGAGGATGTGAATGGAATGAAATGAAGAGAAGAGGCATGGGGGTGGCTTGCGGGAATGATGGCTACTACCCTTATTCAATAAAGATACACAAGGTTAATGCGACTCCAACATTGCTCTATGCTTCAACGGCAAGAGGAAATGTGGGAAAAAAGATCTGCATTCACAAATAAGCATGGGGAGGAGCTTGCTTGTTCCGGCGATTAAGCATGATACGTCACTTTCAATGCATATCCAAGCAGCTCTCTGCTTCAATGGCAGGGGGGAGCGAAGAAAAGAGGATTTATATTCAAATAACCAACAAGGACTAAATTGCACAGGCTGGAAAAACAAATAAACGTGGGAGTAGCTTACTTGTTGGGGCGGTTACTACCCTGAACCCTGATACTTCACTTTGAATACATATACAGCACAGCTCACTGCTTAAAAGGCAGGAGGGAATGAAGAAAAGAGAATTTATATTCAGACAACAACCAAGGAGGACTAAATTGCACAGGCTGGGTAAACAAATAGGTGTGGGAGTAGCTTGCTTTTTGCGTCGGTTACTACCCCTAACCATTTAGGCTTGATACTTCACATTGATGCAGCTCTAGCACTGCTCTCTACATCAATGGCAGGGATGGAAGGAAATTAGAACCAAAATGTTACCAATAAGGGCCCTGACCTCATTGGTCAGAGTAATAGATAAGTATGAGAAAAATAAGTATGAAAGCTTGCTGGGCAGACTGGATGGGCCATTTGGTCTTTTTCTGCCGTCATTTCATTTCTATGTAAGTCTAACTTGATTGCCATTGGCGATTTTAGTCCCATCCTAAAATATTCCAGCCCTGGCAAATGGAGTTAAATTGGCAAGTATGCTAATTTCTGATTACATATGTGCCAATTTAACTCCGTTTGATTAAGGCCAAAAAAGCCATGACAAGTGGGTAAGGAATAGGATAAATCTAGATAAGTCCAACTTGAGTTTGCGAGGCGTTGGGATATTAATTGAATATTGACAGAGTGCTGAATGCGATGCTGGAAGGTCAGCAGAAGTAGCTAGTTCAGCAAGCCATAAAGTGGAGCTATCAAGTAATCCTGGAAAACCGGCTTGCTTCCCGTTTGGTTGTGGCATTGTTTTACTAGCCACAGCTTGTCTCAGAGTTTGAGGGCTGCAGTGTGGCAAATCAGCAGGCTTACGCTATGTGCATAATTATTGGTTTTGAAACTTGTCTGCTTTCCTGAATCTGAATGGTTCAATGTCATAACAAGGGCTTTAAACTGTATGGATACGTCTGTTTACCTGTGCAGGTGACCTTCCAGGTGCCGTTTTAGACTAAACCAAGAACTGAAGTTATCGCCCAGCGCCTAATCTGTTGTTTACCCTTCCCAGCCTGTTTTCACATGGCATTCAGAAGCTACCTTTGACATATTTAGGGGGACTGATAGCATGTAAGATACCCCAGTCTGTCCTTGGATGGGGCTAGAACAAGGATACCTCGGACGGGGTAGGGAAGGAGCCACGGTACCTGATGTAATCCTCTCCGAAATGTCTCAAAGGTTTTCCTCGCGGTTCCTCAGACGGAGCGAGCTGCTGAGCACGCTGTAGTGGGAGAGTTTGACGTTTGACCGGGAAGGGTTGGTAGGGCTGCAGCTTTTTTCAAGTTATGAACCAGTGAGCGGGTACTAGCAGTGTGGGGGGCACGGCAGGTATTTATTTAAATGAACGTATATTTCGCAACCTCCAGACAACTGTTCGGCGTGGATTGCAGAAGAACGATCATAAAATATTCAGACAAAATTACACCACTTGACATTTAAAATATTACATACATATAAATATGCCTAAAACATTTAAAGTTCTTAAAATGAGCTACTTCATCCCAATGCCTCCTAAAAGAGAGCTGTCCTTAAAGCTTTTCTAAACATGTTCAAATCTTGCTGCTGTGTAAGCAGCGCCAGGCAATTTGTTCCTCTCCTGTGCTGCCACTGCAGAGAAAACCCGCCCTCTAGGCTGAAGCCACCGAAAGCTTTCTAACCGGAGGAGTAATTGATCATTGAGCATCCTGTTTCTCAGTGCACATGGAGACTCTCTGTCCTCAGAAGCTGGAAGACAGTAGTAATCCCCTCCTTTTAACTGGGAGCCAGTGTAGGAGTTATATGTTCCCTGCTTGGGGTGCCAGTAAAAACTCGGGCAGCTGCAATCTGGAACCGGTGCAGGGCAGGATGGACTTGGGTCGTGTCGCTGGGATGTGACCCTGCAAAACGATGGCGGAGGTGCCAGAGCAGTGGTTTTCAAACTAAAGCCCCCAACCACCCCAGCTCCCAGGAACTCAGTCTGTCATCTCCGATTCTCCAGGACTGCTTGTAAATCTTAACCCCTAGTTCTCCTGATCCCCACACCCTTGTTACTTTTAACTATTTTCCAGAATAAAGGAAACTCTCTGATTCACTTGTTTGTCCCGAATAAATTGGAATCTATAGGGCGTGTTTGGCAGACTGCCGTGCTGCCTGCGGAGAACGCATTTTGTGCAGAAACGAAATGCAGGAGCAGTGTAAGTAAGGGGAGAGGAGAACCCTTTTTCTGCGTGTGATTAATTGGCCTTTTTATATTTAATGGTAAATAGCCTGGTTTTATATCCACTCTTGCAGCTGTTAGTAAATCAGACCGTTCCTAACCCTGCCAGATTCCCACGCTCAGCTTTTCATGGAGGCCCTCCATCAGCTCTCAAGCTACGACTCGTTACCTTTACTATGCACTAACAAGTTCTCCTGCTTGACCTTCCGCGTAACCTACACGCACGCTTTAGAAGACTCCTCTTTTTCGACTCCAGATGTTAACATTGGCCTCTGTTTCTTAAAACTGCAGCAGTAACAGTCTTTAAGCTCCTCTTCTGTTGGGATTTTTGTATTTTTTTAGCTCTTCCAATGTAACTGCTCCCGCTACTAGAATGTAAGGAAAGTGGAATAAGAACCATGTGGACCTGGCACTAATTCGGGTGCAGTGGACCCGCTGTTGAGCTGCTAGGGAAATCAGATTTTATTTTATTTTATTAAACATGGGATATGGTGGTTTAAAAAAAAAATAAAAGCGCAGACTTTTGTAAAACTGATATCTTACTTGGACAAAGAAAGGAATATGACCAGTTTAGCATCGAACAGATTAAAATGTAGTTTTTTCACTTTACATGTTTTATAGTTAATCCATTCCAAAGTCTGAAAAATATTGTATACATTTTCTAGCATTAAATTCAGATAATACCAAATCTTCTTTTGTATGGAAGTGATTGGTTAAGCTATCCCACTCACAGTTTTTATTTCTGATTTGTATTCCACCTTTCATGAGTGGTCAGCCTCGATTACGTTCAGGGATAATGGGTATTCTTGGCTTACAATCTAACGAGTTAACTTTCAAAGGAGTTAGGTGTAAAATTAGCATATATGCATGTAAGTAAGTAGCTTGTTCTCATGCTATTTTAGGGCAGAGAGGAATGCGTGGAAGTTGCTTTTTTAAATACGAGATTTGTGAGTACATTTGGCAACTTATTGGCGCTATTTTATACCTGCTAATTATCTAGTGGCTTTGATATCACTCGTCTGCCTGATCTGGGATAACTGGGGAGAGTACAGGGTGAATTGGAGGTGGACTGGATAAACTGGTAGAGGTATTGGCAAACTAATCGCACACATTTAAAAAAGTACTGACTTCTGTGTGTAAATCAGGCTTTTATGCATACATAGGGGTTTTTTTTGCATGCAAATTAAGCACGCATATCTTTGTAAAATAGGTAGGAAAAGTCCATGCATTGCAGGTATTTGCACATAAGCAAACATACGTGAGCACGCTGGGAGGGAGACGTACACGTCATTTATAATCTGCTTGTTCTAATATACGACTGTAGGTCTCCCTGCGTATATGGGGCTGCGTGAAAGTGCTTTCAGAATTACCCTGCGACTTTGTGCCCGAGGCAGTGGCGGGTAAAGTGACAGAATGAAATTATAAAGGCTCTTTTTTGTACAATCTCTGTGAAGGTTGTGTGCATAACTTTGGCTCTTACACGAGTCCGGAGAGGTCGGGAAGAGGCGCGTGCTTTACCGTTTTGCATTTCAGGGCGGCGCTCGGCAGCGCGTGCACACGTATTCCAGAAGCGATTCGGGTTGCGGGAATTACAGCGCGCTCTGGCTGAAGTGGTGGGGTCCCAGGGTGCCGAGGTGGATGTGTGAATGAAAGGGCCTGCACGGTCGAGCGTTTTCATAAACGGAGGGTAAAGCGCCTGCCTCCATGAAGCTTTTGACAGTTATTTCCCGCACAGTATTATATGCATGACCTTTAATAAACTCGATGCACAAAGTGGGCAGATTCCTGCACTGAAAAAAAAAAATGTTGGCGTCCTGATGCTTCCACACACAACTTTCAGGGCAGAAATCCACAGGGACTGCGGCCTCTCGGTTTATAAAACCCTGCCGTAACTGTAGATCCGCTGACTTTTGCCCAGTATTGAAAATGACCCTAATGAATAATATTAACTGGCACTTATCAAGATCACATTTACAATGGGCCTGGCGCTATTAGTTTCATGTATCAAGGTTGTAAAGCTCTTATCCAAAGCGAGGAAGTAAAATAAAAGGGAGCTGGAAATGAAGTGCACTCCCCATTCCTCCTTGGACAGTTCCTCGGTTCTGCCGTCTTCATCTACCCCTGCATTAGCTTTATCATAGTTGCAGAGCCCCCCCTTTCAAATCGCTCAGAAGTCTCTTCAAAGGAATAAACCTGAGACAAATAATGTACTCTGAGGACTGCAAAGATCATCCAAATCTTTTTTTTTCATTTCTAAGTCCGGATAATTATTATTTAATTTTAATGTTTATTGGGAGTATGAAAATACAAATAACAGTATCAAATTTAAACCCATGACTTGAGATGCCGTAAACGTTCATATTGACAGACATATGATCTCCAGGTCTCATGTAACTTTATGTATAATCAATCGTGTTTAAAATAAACACATTTAAATATGAGCCCTAAGCGTTTCGTAATTAATGACTCCCTTATTTTCAACCCTCGCGCCCCCCCTTGCTCTCTTATAACAGACAAAACTGAGCTGGGTTAATTATGTCTAGTTGCATTTGCATAAGAATTACCCCTGCGTATCAAATTTGAATCTCCGTATTCCTCCCTCCAGTAGGCTCTGCAGTCTCCCACTAACACAAGTCCCATGCTTTTGAATAATATCAAACACAACTAAGATATACAAGGTAGCCTCTATCTCGTCCAGACTTTTGCCATGATTCGTATGGATCCCAAATCTTCATGCACAGGTGTATGGTCTCTGTTTTTACAAGCAGTGATCTTACTTAATCTATAAATGGTCAAAACCTTGCGCTGCACCTCAGACAGTTGTGGGAGGCTGGACATCCTCCAATATTTGGCAAGTTCACATCTAGCAGCCACAAAAATATATTATTCCAATTTTTTTTACTTGTTGTGCCTCTGAATTCTCTGATATATATATATTAGCAGAACTTGACTAGCCCGAGTGACACATTTCCGACCCTCAGAGAAAAATCTGTTCCCCGTACTGTTGTATGTAGGGGCAAGACCACCATGAGTGGAAATAAGTACCATCTTGTTGACACCCCTTCCAACACTTCCCAGGTTTCATAGGGTACATTTTCTGTAAATACATTGGGCTGTAGTGCCATCTGTACAACCGTTTGTAACAGTTTTCCATGAGAGAGGATGCTATCACCCCCTTACCCAATCCTTTATAAACTTCTCGCCAGTCATCCCTGTCTATGACCAAGCCCAGATCCCCTTCCCATGCCTTTACAAAATGTGGTTTATCTGGGATATCCGAATTAAAAAACCCATACAGTTTAGAAATAGGTTTTGTAAGCTTATTCGCCCCTCTACATAAATCTTCAAAAAAAAGTTACCCCTTTCAGCAAACTGTCCGAGATCCGGGAAGAGTTCAAAAAGTGTCTAATTTGCAGGTACTGATACCGAACGAAAACAGGTAAGTCAAATCTAGCACATATATCTTCAAAAGCAATAATCCCCTGAGGACCTATAATCTTTATGCCTCAACCTTCCATTCAAGAAAAGCTCAGGGTGGAATCCCCGGCGTAAAGGCAGTGTTATAAAAAAAAAAGATACGATTGTGTAGAATAAACTTTGGTTCCCATGATTTTTTTTTCCATTGTTCCCACACCTGAATGGTAGCTTTTAGTGGGATGGGAGTCATTTGCAATTTGGGCCATGTCTTTTGTGGTTGCCATATGAGAGCTTGTAGAGGCAACATTGCCAGCTCCAGATTTATCCATATCTTTAGCACTGGGGTCTTGGGCCATTCTAGAATGTAAATTGGGTACTGCCAGACCTCCCTGTCCTTTCGTCATATAGAGTATTTTTCTGGAGATACGGGGAGACATTCCACCCCATATAAAGCACAGCGGACGGTATTGCCATCGTTCCAGAACTGCCTGTGGTATGGAAATGGGAAGAGTCTGGAAAAGATGTATGACGTGGTAACACATTCATCTTTAGCACGGCAATTCTGCCCAACCAAGATATGTGATACTTATCCCATTCTTCCATTTCTTTAAAGATTTTTGTTAATAGAGGAGTGTAATTCACGTGGAATAAATCAAGTCCACCCAAATATAGCCCAAGATACTTTAACTTCTGTGAGGGCCATTTAAACGCATAAGCTGCCCTGAGGTCAGCTGTCTGTCTGGGCAGAACTGAAATATTGAAAATTTCTGACTTATTCCAGTTTATTTTAAATCTGGATACTGAGCTAAACTGAGATATTTCTGCCACAATCTCTGGTAATGAGGTTTCAGGCTCTGAGACTGAGAACAAAATGTCATCAGCAAAGAGAGCAAGTTTGGATGAAAATCCCTCTAATTCTATACCTTTTACCTAGGAATTACCACGAATTCGAATGGCATGGGGCTCTAAAAAAAAAAAAAAAAAAAGTGCGAACAGTAGAGGAGAAAGAGGACACCCTTGACGCATGCCTCTTTGTACCTTAAAAACATCTGAGTATCCCCCATTTATTTTAACAGGCCAAAGGGGAATCATATAATTTAGTGATCCATTGGATGTACAAGGGTCCAAATTGCATACGCTCTAGTAATTTAAATAAATATGGCCAATGAACTAAGTCAAACGTTTTTCAGCGTCTACAGTTAGTAGCAAAGCTGGTATCTTTTGATGTTGTGCCCACCATATGTCTACAGCCTTTCTAACATTGTCTGAAGCCATCCTACCAGGGATGAATCCAGATTGGTCTGGAAAAATAAGGTCCCCTACTACTCCCTTCAACCTATCCACCAGTATCTTAGCTAAGATCTTTAAATCGATATTTATAAGGGAGATTGGGCAATAGGAGCCGCATAAAGATGGGTCTCGACCTGGTTTAGCTAAAATTGTAATTCTAGCTCTATTAGGTAGAATCCCGCAGTCCTCTGTCTCTTAATGAATTAAACATACGTGTAAGGGGTTCAGTTACTACCTTCTCAAATGTTTAATAAAATTTAGCAGTGTGCCCATCTAATCCTGGGGATTTCCCCGGCTTTAAATGCTGGATAGCTATATGTACTTCCAGTTGCGTTATTTCCTTATCAAGGCAAATACGCCCCAATTCCTGTAGGATTGGCAGGTCCATGGTGGAAAGATAAGTGTCTATATCTGATTCGTTAATGTGAGTATCCACGCTATATAAAGCGGCATAAAAATTTAGGAACTGCTGTCAGATTTCCTTAATACCAGTTAGGATTGTTCCTTTTTCATCTTTAATTTTAATCACATTGTTTTATGTCTTAAGCTTTTTCAGATTTTGAGCCAAAAGTTTGCCCGCTTTATTCCCTCCTTCAAAAAATTTTTGTTTGGTAATATCCAATTGAAAAGCTATTAGTGCCACATTCTTATTGGCTTGAAGGGTACGCCAATTGCTCTTAGATGGCTGCAATTTATGGGCCTGTTCCACATCACCTAACTGTGTCACCAAAAGGATTCTTTCCTTATGCTTCAGTTTTTTAACATAAGAAGCTTGGGTTATCAAATGTCCCCTGAACACAGCTTTCAGGCCCTCCCAAACCACTGCCACTTCCTTATTGTCATTAATAAGCAGGTATTCTTGTATGTTTCCCTCCAAGGTGTGCACAAAATCAGTCATCTAACAAAGAGTCATTAAGCTTCCAATATATTTGCCCTCTATCAAGGAAATGAAATGAAATATCTACCCAGACTGGTGCATGATCCGACCACATAATATTCTCTATTTCAGATCTTGATATATCATTGATTAGCCCTTTGTCTACTAAAAGTAGATCAATTCTGGAGTATGTGGCCATGAATAGAAGCTATAATTTTTAGATTTGGGATATCTGGTTCGCCACACATCCACAGCATTCAGTCCTGCCATCATCCTCTTGAGGATCTTAGGATCCTTGTGAGGAACCACTGTAGATCCTCGCGAGTTATCTAGAGAGGGATTAAGCGTCATGTTAGTCACCTCCTATGATGATTTGTTCCTCCACCGTATTTTGCAGAACCTCAGTTAATGCATGAAAAAATTCACCCTGATGATTATTTGGAGCATATATTGTGACCAAACTAAACTTATGGCCACCAATGGAGATTACCAAAATTAGATAGCTCCCATCGGTGTCTCTTATACATTTTATCTCATCAAATATAAAGTCCTGTTGAAAGAGATCACCAACCCCCCATATATTTTGAGTCCTTATTGGCCACAGCCCAGTACTATATTGGATATTGAGGTGCTCTCATTAAGCTCACATGCCTGCTAGTGAGATGAGATTCTTGGACCATTGCTATGGCCACCTTCAGCTGGTTTAACTCATAAAACAATTTGCGCTTTCGAAAGGAATTTAAACCTTTGACATTCATTGATAATACTTTAAAGGTAGCCATTATATATAGTTAGTAGTAAATAGTGGAGCAAGATAGCGGGATAACAGTTGTTCCAGGGAGATATGTCACCCCTGCCTTCATAGGCTAACAAAAGCTCCTTATGACTACTGCCAGAAGAGAAGCTAAGATAAAAAAAACAAACAAGGAAAAATACTAAGTGTGATGTTGTGATTTTAATTATAGAACTAACCCCCCTTGACCCTCTGAACAATCATCCCCGAAGGGAGGATTGATAGCAAACATAGGAGGATAGTCAACAGGGTATCATACCCCCCCCCCCCCCCCGGCTGATCAAACGCTCATCCCAGCAATTGGAACATTTCAATTTGTAACTATATCTGCGGCTAATAAGGCGACCTTAGGCACCCTTCAGGCCTTAGCTTAAACAAACAATAACCAGATGATGGCATAAGAGAACGTATTTCAGAACAGTACTAAAGTATGACCTAAAACACAAAAAGTATCTCTCAGGTAGCGTCTTTAGAGGACGTCTGACTCTGCGAGTTTTTTTCTTTTAAGTCGGCGTCCCCATGTTTCCACCCTCTGCTAGTGTGGCTGCTCCTGCTTTCTGGCAGCTGGAATCGGGGTAGAGTTCTTGACATCTTGTTCCGAGTATCCAGGGTCTATTAATTCTTTTGCCGCTTCAGTCAAGGTCTTTATTCTATATGTGGTGCCTTGTCTGGTAAATTGCAGCCCGAAGGAGTACAACCAATGGTATTTTAGATTTTCCTGCCATAGCAGTGCAGTGACTGCGCGCAGTTCCTCCCTTTTACGAAGAGTGATAGTTGCCAGGTCAGAAAATACAGTCACGCTATGTCCTTTCCAGTGTATGGGGGATTGTTGTCTAGTTTGTCGGTAAATCTTCTCTTTGTCTTAATAATTATGGAAATAAACAATAATGTTTCTAGATTGGTTGAATTGCTGTTGTCCCATCGCCCTATGAGCCCTATCAATTGTAACGGGACTCAAGTCCCTGGCAGTTGTGGCTTCACCCTCTCGAAGCAGGTTTTCACAGATCTGTTGTATAACCTCTGTGCAGTTCAGAATTTCAGCTGATTCTGGTATCCCCCTGAAACGTAAATTATTCCGGCGAGTTCTGTTCTCAATATCTTCTAACTTTAGAGACAAGTCTTCACATGTTTGTTGCATACCCTTCAGGTCTAATTCCATAGTTATAATTTCTTCAGCCTGGGCCTCCATCCTAGTTTCCGTTTTGTCAAGTCTGCACCCTATATCAGCCATGTCCTCCTTTATCTCACCAATGATGTTCATAATATCCCTCTTATGATTTTTTATATCAAGCCTTAATTCGCAAAACCACTCTCTGAATTCAGCTCTGGTGGGTATAGCCTCGACGTTCGGTGTAGCATCTCTGTTCAATACTAGGTCGGGGCAGAAGTCTGCTTCTTTGGCGGTGTCCGCCATTTTGTCCTGTGTGGCCTTGTGGTTCTCATTTTTCAGATACAAATATTGCTTAAAATCAAGCGATTTTCGTTTGGACGTCATCAGCTTTGTTTCTTCTGAAAGTTTTCTCAGTTTTCTGGCTAGAATCTAGTCAGAACAGAGCGATGGAGTGGGATGTTCGTTTGTTAGCGGTAGTAGCACCTTTTTCAGGTTTCCATTAACCCCGGTGACATCTCTTCCTCCAATCCGGATAATCTTTGTCCTCCTGAAAGACTTCACCACCCAAATCTGACACTTGAGTTTTCTTGTTCTTGCAATTTAGTTAGAACCTGTTTTAGCAGTTGTTTTCTCAGCAGAGCCACCAGTAGCGTTTACATATGTATTTATGTGCCTTGTAAAGGTTTTCACGTCCTTGTATGGTTTTTCATATTTAGCGTCCTAAAAATGCAAATCAGAATGCATTAAAGTAAGTTTCTTTCACTGATCTATACCACATACACTATACTTTCATTGTGAAGGAAAAATGATAATAATATTCCAAGAGTAATTATGCAATCAAAACTTTTGTTTTTTTATTCTTTGTGATAGGAAATTAGCTCCAGTTCAAGACTCACAATAAATAAAATAGAGCCCACCTGTATCCAATCACAACTGTTGAGCTGTTTCGAATATTCCTGGATGTTATCGTTGCTATTAATTGCATCAGTAGCATGGGATCTTCTTAGTGTTTGGGTACTTGCCAGGTACTTATGGCCTGGATTGGCCACTGTTGGAAACAGGATGCTGGGCTTGATGGACCCTTGGTCTGACCCAGTATGGCATGTTCTTAGGTTCTTATGTTCTCAAACATCAAGCTGTTTCTTGTGTACAAAGTGAATTTGATGCAAAGGTCTAAACATAACTAACAAGCGGGCCGATAAGAAAACTTTGCGGGAGAGCGGGCGAGCACCCACTCTCCTGGGCTCGCAATCCAGTAAATAAATTTATGTAAATGAGGGCCCGTGGTAAAAGGAGGCGCAAGGGACACTAGCGCGGGAATAACTAATAGGCCCATCTACATGCATTTGCATGTTGCAAGCGCTATTAGTTTCGGGGGTTTTTTTGATGCGCTTTTACCCCTTACTGTATAAGGGATAAAAATAGCGCGTCGAAAACGCGCGGCCAAACGCGGGCTAACAGTGCGCTCCGCTGGAGCGCGCTTTACTGTATCGGCCCGAAGGAGCTGCCAAAAGAATGGCAGGATAACATCATTGAAAGGTACAGATTGGGGGAGCACTAATAAGGAAATGTCAGTGTTTGAATGTCCCTTGGGGCATGTCAGGTCCTCACTGTAAAGTGGAAACAGTTTGGCACCATCAGGACACTGCCACAATCGGGCCAGCCCTCCAAACTTCGGAGCTGTGGGCTTAGGTCACGGTGAGACCTAAGGTTACTTGAAAAGAGCTACGGGGGTCTGGGGCTGAGACTGGGGAAATGCTGACTGTTCAGCATCTTCAAGATTGCTTCCCAAACAGGGCCTGGTATGGGAGGGTGGCAAGAAGGAAGGCCATATGATGTGCTGCATCGCATTTGCAAAGAAACACTCAGGGGGACACTGCCCGCTTGCGGGAGAAAGCTTTGTGGCCTGATGACAAGAAAGCGGAACATTTTGGTCTCGATGCTAAGCAACCTAGCACATCCCCCTGCTAACCCCGTCCCTGCAGTAGGGCAGGGGGCTGGCTGCATTATGCTGGGTGGATGCTTTGCGGTAGTGGGGACAGGAAGGCTTGTGAAGATCGAGGTTGGTGCATAGTACAGCCAGTCTGCCACAGGCCTAGGACTGGGGAGAAAATTCACTTTTCAGCAGGAGAAAGTTCTTAAGCACAAAGCAAAAGCAGTGCAGCGGCACCAATGGCCCAGTCAGAGCCCAGACTGGGATCCAGCAGACAATCTGTGGCAAGACCTGAAGACGGCAGACAACAGACGATCCCCAGCCAACCTAAAAGCGCTTGAGCTTCTGCCAAGAAGAATGGGCAGAGTTGGTAGACACTTATCCTAAATGATTCATGGCTGTTAACTGCTGCAAAAAGGGGCTTCCTCCAAGTATGAAGTCAAGGAGTGTGAAGACGTATGCAAGCAAGACGTGTGAGGGTTTTATTCTTAATTACTTTTGTAATATTTCTATAATTTTTCTCTCGAGGAAAGTGTGGAGCATGTGTAGATCACGGAAACTCCTACTTTCACATATTTTGACTTGTGTTGTTTAGACAGCAGAATGTGAAAAATGTACAAGGGTGTGAAGAATCTCAGAAGGCACTGTTTTACTTGAATTAATTTATATATAAAACATTATTCATCTCTAACAAATCTTCTTACAAAATGTAGCATCCTCCTCAGTCTTAAATACTGGGCTAAATTTTCAGTGCTGTGCATCCCAATCCACTTATCTAATGTTAGATGCTTAAGTTGGAGAGGATTTTGAAAGATCTCTAGAGGACAAAGAAGGACACAAGAAGGTCTTGAATGTCTACAAGATAACTGAATGTTTAAAGCATTAACCCAGGGGTTCTTCCAGCACGCTTCTCGGTGGTCTCGGCACATGGCCGCCAGTTCTCGCTGGTTGCCGTATTGACAGTATTTTCGGCAGTACTCAGTTAATGCTAATTGATTCCTTCATGCAGGGTGACTGCCAAAAGCTCTGTTGGTGAGCGCATTTGAGGTATCCCATGTTAGAGGTTTGTGTTGAGTGTCTGTTTTAATGAATTTATGCCCTTTAATTAGCATATGTTATACATCAATGAAGATGCATTTTCAAACACTTAGTGGTTGAATTTTTTTCTTTAAGGAGGCCTCACTGAAGCATTTTATTAGGCCAGTCAGCAGACACAGATTTACTGAAATCTAAAGTGTGTTAAAACCCCAAATAGTTTACAGATCCAGTCGTGCCGGTTCAGATTAACATATAAAATATTGCCAAGCATCGTTATAAAACAAACAAGGCTGGTTTTCCTGCTGATCAGGGGATGACTGGAATATGTGCACAAGGGTGTGAATTATGCAGAAAAGAGCTGCCCCATTGTAGCCACCTCGCAGAGTTATAAACGTGTACCTCACAAAACCAAAGGGGTTCCACGCAGCCAAGGTCTGACTTGCATGATTTGGAACCAAAGATATTACAACTGAATGGGATTATTCAGAAAAGAGAATAAAATACAGAGGCTGTGTGGGCATTTAGTGTGACACTTCAGTTCAAAGACATCGTCTAAAAACTTTGTTTTACAGTCGGATAAATAATACAAGCATTTCTTGTCCGTGGTGGGTGTAAGCTGTTGCCCAAAAATAAAGAGAAGCTGCAGAAACGCTCCCACTTCCTGCTTCCACCTGGAAATCAAATGTGAAACTAACCTTCCAGATCATCTGAAACACTCGGACACAAGACCAAGGTGTCTGCAGATCTCAGATGTCTACCTCATCTCAGTGTCTAAGTGCAGCTGATTACTTGGCCCATTAAGTCCAGGCCCATGTTAGTTTTGTGCTTAATTGTGAGATTCTAAGCTTAGACGTGCTAAGAATTATGGGCTTAATTCACCTAGTATGAGGCCATGGTAAATAGTTGTTTGGGCAGGTTGGCAAACAAAAAGAAACTGCTATTCAGAACTGGAGCAGAGATCGTGTGGGAGGCTGAATAAGAGTGATTTTGGTGATAATGAGCAAATAAGGATGTATTGGCACCTGCCTGACTCTGAGCCTCAGAATGCATGAGCCTCATTACCCCTCTTGTTCATGCAGGCATTGATCCATAAGAACATAAGATCTTCCATACTAGATCAGACCAAGGGTCCATCAAGCCCAGCATCCTGTTTCCAACAGTGGCCAATCCAGGCCATAAGAACCTGGCAAGTACCTAAACCTTAAATAGATCATATGCTACTGATGCTGGCAACAAGCCGAGCTATTCCCTATTGGTTAATAGCAGTTATTGGACTTCTCTTCCAAGAAATTAACCAAACCTTTTTTTAAACCCAGCTATAATAGCTGTCTTAACCACATCCTCTGGCAGTGAATTCCAGAGCTTAATTTTGCATTGAGTGAAAAAGAATTAAATTTGCTACTTGCTAAGTTCATGGGAGTGCCCCATAGTCCTTGTGTTATCTGAGAGAGTAAATAACTGTTTCACATTTACTCATGCAAGTCTTTTCATGATTTTAAAGACCTCTATCATATCCCCCCCTCAGCCGTCTCTTCTCCAAGCTGAACAGCCCTAACCTCTTCAGCCTTTCCTCATAGGGGAGCTGTTACATGCCTTTTATCATTTTGATCTGCTAAAGTAAAAATAAAAAAAAAAGGGGCAGAGAATCCATGATGAGCATGTTTGGGCCCTGACATCACACAAACTAAGGGCAGGAAGCCCAAAAACTCCTGCCCACACTTCAGTTGGCATGTTGCTGCTTTCTGAAAAACAAATTCATCCCAGCTCCCTAGGAGGTAATGGGGAAAATCCCACCACACTCTCACACAGCAACAAATGGTTGATTATAGGGCAAACCCTACCAGCAGTAGTCACTGAACAGCAAGTGCTACAGTAGGCAGGCCCATCCCTGCCATCACTGTATTTAATGAAGTGCGGGACAACTCCGATCATTTCTCCGAGTTCCAACGCTGGACAGCTCAGATACGCCTAAACTGGAGCAAAGTAGCAGCAGAAGAGTAGGGACCACCTTCTGCCTGTGTGTGCTATATCAGGGGACATCTTCAGCAGGGAAACACTGGGAAAAGAAGTCGACAAAGCACTGTCACAGCCGGGCAGCAACACACACTCACTATAAAGAAAACCTCATTTATGCACCCTGCTTCTTCTAGAGAAGACCTGCGCGTGCTCTCCTTCGTGACACACCTATAGCAGCCCCTTCACCATCTGTCAGCTTCCTCCTCCTCCTCCCAGGGAAAATGCTGACGGCACACGACGGCCATCTTGCTCACTTTCATCGGCAGAAGTGTCAGGAAGTCTTCAGTGTGGTCTGCTCCTAATAAAAACTAAACAGTTATTGTAAAGCACCTAGAAACGTCTCCTATGCTTTAGAATAATAGCTTTCACTGCCAGCATGTCGTATTATTTAAGACTGTCACTGCACGCGACTTTGTCTCTCCTTGCTCTGCTGATCTTGAATGGGATGATGGTCTTATATTTTAAGAGACTTCGATAGCAACGTTGATTACAGGGCTTCCAAAACTCACTCACCTGGCTGGGGAGATGGGAGGAAGAGGAGGTTGGACTCTTTGGCCTTGATGGGGGGCCTGGAAAAGGAGAGAGAGGAGAGTGAGAGGAACAGTTATGGGTGTGTAGGAGAAAAGGTGAGAGGGGTGGGGGAGAGAGGGTCGTAAGAGCTGAGAGGAGTGAGAGGCCTGCATTGGGAGGCTTGAGAGAGGACTGAACCTGAGTGAGGAAGAAAGAGAAGGGTTGGAGAGTGGAGGAGGAGAAGAGGTGAGAGCTGAATCAGGATTGGGTGGGAGGTATGCATTTGACAGAGAAGAAATGCACTCGCATCTACTGCCACCCACTGGTGAAACTAGGTGGCCACATAAGGCGCCAACCAGTAGGGGGCAGCAAAGAGCAGCCATGTGGGGCTGTGAGTGGCGCCCATCTCGCTCGCAACGAGATAAGCAGACTCGGCAGGCCAGGGAGGTGTGTGTGTGTGTGTGTGTATGAGATAGGGAGAGGGAGCAGTTGTGAGGAAGTGAGTGCATGTGTGTGTGAGAAAGGGAGCCTGTGTAAGGGTGTGTGTGCCAGAGAGAGAGGGAACCTGTGTGAAGGGGGTGTATGAGAGAGAGAGGGTGCCTTTATGAGGGATTGTGTGTGTGGGTGAGAGGGATGGTGTTAGTGAGAGGGAGGGTACGTGTGTGAATGAGACAAGGAACCTGTGTATATGTGTGTGAGAGAAGGGGCCTGTCTGAGTGAATAAGGGCATGTGTATGTGAGGGAGAGCAGATGTATGTGTCTAGTGTGCATGTGTGAGAGACTGTGCGTGTGTTTGTATGTGAGAGAGAATGAATGTGTGTGAAAGAGAGAGAGGAGAAAGTTTGTGCACAACAACCCCCGCTTCCCACCCTATCAGCTAATCCACGACAATCTCATGGCATCTGGAAATCAAAATTTCCCAGATAGTTTTGTTAGTTTTAATCCTTGAGTGTTAATATTTGATGTGTGTACTGTTGTTCAATTTTTATTTTGGAGCTGGAACATTTTTTTTTGTTTTTAATTATTGGATGTCACTGTTTGCTATTTTGAAATATTCCTTTATTAGTACAGTTTTTACTATGATGTTTTCTTTTTCTTCATTTTATTGTTGCATAATTTTTATTTGTATGTTTGGGTCGGGGGGTGGGTAGCAGCCAGGCAGAAGGTATACAATAGATTTCATATCATAATGTAAATAATGTAAATATTTTAATCTCTTCCGTTCGTCTCTCTTATTCTAATTTCTCTTCCCAGTTTTAAGACCCTGTTGTAATGTAACTTTTGTTCTCCTTGCACTTGTTTTTCGTTTCTTGTTCTCACCCCTTGTTTTATGTAAACCGGCATGATGTGGTTTCTAATCATGAATGCCGGTATAGAAAAACGCTAAATAAATAAATAAAATAAATAAGGTTCACCTAGATCGCCTAATACCCTTGCACCGGCTCTGCTGCCACATGGCAAGTAAGTCTTGGAGGAATTTCTGAATTCCTGTCTATTAACCGGTGGTGCTGTTACCTTGGCAAGGAGCACGAAGCTCACAAACAGCATGCACAGATTTTCAGGGCCCAATTTTCTCAGGGATCCAGCCAGCTAAGTAAGGTTAGATCAGTGGTTGCAAGGAGGTAAATACAGCTGCCTAGTTTCACTAAATGTAGCTGCCCAAAATATGGGTGTTTTGAGAGGCAGGCCTGGGTCATAGGAACTGTCGGGGCAGAAGGGGTGTTGGGCAGCCTTTGAACTGCCCAGTCAGAAGCCTGTGCCCAGTTTGTGAGGCCACAGACTGGCTTAAATTGAGGCAGCCTCAGACCATTGTTAGTTTGGGATGTGGCCCCCGCCCCCGAGGATCCAGATTGGTCCTCTGGTTCAAAAAGGGGCTGCTGAGAAAGGTCCAGTGTTCTGGCAACTTGATGGCGGAGGACTGCACTGTGGGAGCCAGGAGATGAAACTCCAGTGCCTCGGCTTGCGTCGGACGGGAATACCAATGAAATAACTCGGTGTGATTGGAGCCAGACTAAAACTCAGTGGTAGAAGATTACTGAAGGGTCTGTAGGGCTCCATTTAAGTGGAAAGTGCTAAGAATCTATGCTTTGTGTACCCCTTGTAAATAAAATCCCTTCATCGATCACCCAGGAGAACTGTTGTGCGCGTGTCCGGGGCCTGTAACCCGACGTCTGTGCGCGCGTAACGAATTTCCCCATGCAGCCCCAGCCGCAGATAACGCAGGGGCAAGAGGTGTCGAGCCTTTTGTACCCTCGTGTCAGCAGATCTTCTCTTTGAACGTTTGCTGACGTGGGTGTACGAAAGTACTCCTGGACTCTGCAGCTGAGGGAAAAATGCCCCCAACTGGAAAGAGTAATCCAGTTGGCTCACAGCGTTTGCAGAAGTATCAAAGCAAAAGGCCACCCAGGCTTGTGCTTTGATTATTGCCTCAGAACAATTCCTCCCCCCCCCCCCCACCCCGACTTGAAGTTAGGCAGGTGGCTATAAACGCTCCAACCTCCATGTGTATTCCCCCCCCAACACCCACCCCCAGCGTTTTATGGGTGAAAGCATGCCCGGCGCCGAACAATGAGCGGGCAGCTCGGGCCCGATGCCAAGCGCCCACGTTCGCTCTCCCCGTGGGAAGGGCTTTGAATACGACAAGGCACTGACCTGTTTGGAGAGGTTTCTGCGCCCCACTTGTTGCTTGATGAAAGGCCAGGGTTCAGTGGCCAAGAATGCCTTGTTTTAAAACGGCTCTCCCCAAACCATGCAAGCCAGTCCGGCTCGCACGTGAGCGGGAGAGGACGAGCCCTGGAGAGCAGACTCGATACCAAATGCTCTTGCCCCAGCTGCAGGAGGTCTGCTTGCTCCGTGCTCCTTCAGAGATGTTCCTTCCAAAAACGCTTAGCTGTGGATTAGAGCAATTATTTCAGCGTGAGCTGCACGGCCTGGAGGGCCGGTTAAGGCGCCGCACGCTCGGCTACGGGCTGCTTCCCCTGGTATTGTTCTCAGAGCAGTAAAAGAGCCCGGCAGACTTTCCCAGAGACATCCGTGAGAACAGAGGCAGCAAAAAAAAAAAAAAGCGCTGGCACCAGAACCGGCCGTCCAGATGTGTTCACAGGCCGCTCCCCGCCGTCCACCATTGTGGTTAGCTGGCAAGGTGCCGTACGCGCGCACCTGGCAGACTGCACGCCTCGCCGGGCTCCGTACTTCACTGGTACAGGTCGTTTGGAGAATCTTTTTATTTTTTTTTTTTAATTCTGTGGTTAATATTTTTCCGCTCATGCAAGTGAGAGACGGCTTAGGAGCGATAAAAACCTGGAAATTCTGCAAAACCTTCGGAGGTCTGCACATATCACCCTCCTCTCCGACCCAGAAGGGCCTGAGGTGAAGTTGCAGCTGAATTCCTGACTGATTTGCAGACTCCGCACCAGAATTTTCTAGGATACCTGATTCATGTGGCGTTTCGCCCAGTTTTTTCATTTTTTGCATACTTGAACTGAAAAACTGACCTCATGCTTTTTACCTTCTGAAGAGATGAACACCATTTTTTTTTTTTTTTTTTAAATCCTTCTCATCTGGCTCTCGTTAGGGAGCCATCAGGAACATATACTTTCTCCTTACCTTTTTATTTCAGTCTTGAGAGATTCCCATGAACAATATTTCTCCTTATTCCTTGGCATCTGTCTCTCATCAGAGGACTATCGTATCGTAACAGTATCTCTCTTTCTTTGCATCTTGCGCTCATCAGGAAGCCATCGTGTGCGATCACTTTCCTGCCCAAGAAATCATTATGGATTGCTGCCATCCACACATTATCCTAACTGCTTTTCATTCAGCTTTCATCAGGGAACTATCATGAACTTGAGCCTCTTATTTTAATATCTGTACATTGAAGAAAGCCATAGCAAAACGTCGAATCATGAATAGCTCAACAAACACCGTAGCAGAGAAGCAGCGGGAATAACTGGGCAGGCTTTTTCTGCTGTCCTCTACTCTTACTATGATTCAGAACAGCTAAAGTGCCCATTAAAATAAAGATTATATCTGTAAAAGACACAGATCACAACGCTCAAAGACCGAGGATATGCTATTAATACTAACCTTTTTAAGTTGCATAAATGAATTCAACTTAAAGCACATAAACGCAGAACGAGAATGCTGCATATCGCAGCCAAAAACCCGCCTAACGTTCAGAGCCTGTAAATAATCTTCTATTGATCTGCTGGCAGAATGCTGATAAAAGGTTTCCAAAGCAGAAAGAATGACATGAGGCTTCATTGTCGCTGGTAACTTATCCACGGATTCATGCGTGATGCTCCCATGAGCTGACGGAAGGATTCTGGCAGGGCATCTCTGGTCCCTAGAACAAGAATTGCCTTTTTGTGCAACAACTGGGGGAAAATCAGGTCATTCCCAATCAAACCCAGTCGGGGCTGAATGGCACGTCAATGCTGCATCCCAAAACTGAAATGGTTTTCCCTCACTTGCGTACAAAAGGAGCAGTGTGCGCACGAGCAGGAGTTGGACAGCAATTTAAAGTAGACCCCTCTCAAACATACGGGACTGGAACTCCCTTTTGAAAGATCTGTTTATTTACAATTTTTAAATTCTGCCTATTGCATCCTTAGCGATCATTAAATTCATCATGAAGAGCAGTTTGTAAAAGTAACCAAATGCACAGTTTAAAATCAAATACTTGTCAAAAAAAAGCCAAGCTTTCAAGTGTTTATGAAATGTTTTAAATCCTATTGAACAAAGTTTCATTTCTTCATCAGCTGATTTTCAAACATGCCCTCCATTGGATAGCTAAACCAGGAGACGCGTAGATTTATATACTGCAATCCCAGCAGCACCCGGGCAAACGAAATGTATAGATAAGAGGACGTCAGGCTTTAAGAAGAAAAAGCTCTGTATAAATTTAAACAAAGCTATTAAGTGCATACTTGTTAAGAAAAGCGATGACCTGGCACTCTGGAAATAGAGATTCTCCCCATAAAAGCCCCCGAGCGTGCAAGGGACTTGGCAGATTGTGGAGCACTGCTGGAAGTTGCTCCCCTGGCTCTATCACACTCCCGCGTAGCGAAGGGGCTAATTTATCACTAAGAATCAAAGTGAACTCTCTTCCATTACTTAATGTTTATATGGGAACTCCGTAAGGGACAGAACTCTAGCGCGTAAAATAAGAAACGGTCTCCTTTTCTTCTGCGTGCCCTTCGCCATATCTGGAAAAACTCTCAACTTTTATGTTTTCAAACAGAGCTGCCCCGATCGCAAGATCCAGTCCCTACCAGGTTCCATCACAGAATGAATACTTAAAGTTGCTGGGGTAGCCTGTGCTAAGCCCAGAACTTTCCAAAAGGGCTGGCAGGTTCCGACTGTCAGATGATATCTGTGAACGTTCAAGCCTGTCTTCAGACAAAAAAACCCTGGACTGGTGATAATGGATTAGAATATAAGAACCACCATATTGGCTCCGGCCAAGAGTTCATCAAGCCCAGTATCCAATCCAGGACGCCAATGTGAGGATCTGTGGGCAGTTCTTGCCTCTGACCAGCAGGGGCCCTCAGTGAGCCCTGTGTACTCCAGGCCATGTTCTTCTAGCACTGCCACAAGCTCACACCATGCTCGGGGCTCCTAGTCTTGGTCCCAGTCCTGGTCTGTATCTTGTTTGAGGTCTTATATGGGTCCCCCTTTTGGACATGTGGAATGTTTGGTGCTATTGTCTGGTTTTTCCCCTGCCCTTGTGTTCTTATGTGTTCCCAGTTGCTTTGTAGTCGTGTTTTTGTTTAGTGGGTACCGGTGAGACCTGCCCTGCTCTTGTGCTCTGGTTTTTGTGTGTCTGTGTGCTACTGCTCTCTAAGGCCTGCCGGCCACCAGCATCTGAGGGCTCAGTCGGAGGGGAAGGTGGCAGTAGAAGCAGAAGATATCCTGTTCCAGCCCCATTCCTGCTCTGGGGTCACAATACTGGCACCATCAAGGGTTGGCCAGACAGACCCAACATCCATGGCAAAATGGACTTGTCCAAACCTGGCTTGAATCTTTTCCAGGTCCTGACGACATCAGTCCAGGTATCTACCTTGTCTAAATTTGGAGATCATGAAAGAATGTTTTCCTAGCAAAACTCCCAGAGTGTGATTTGTAGACTGCTTGGCCACTAATGTTGGTGCTATGTGTGTGTGACTTGCCATCCAAAGAATCCACTGCCCGCTGTCCCAGCAGCCCCAGTTCATGCACTGGTGCTTCCAGCTTTCCCAGCAGCCTCTGTTCCTGCACAAGCGCGTCTATTCCAGGCATCCACTCCGGAGAGGCTGCTTCCAGGCTGTGTTCCGGAGAATCAAAATCCCACCTTTGTAGAGGGGGTACAGGTGCCCAGGTAATAGTCACCCATTTTGGTATGGGATTCTGGGGGGGGGGGGGGAGGTCTCTAGGAGCATCTGGACGTGTCCCTTTCAGAGGGGAGTTCTTGCCTCCTGTCCTCAGTGTGTCGTGTACTTGCTGCCTGTGGCTCAGAGGTCCTGCTGGCAGCCATGTTCTTCTGGCACTGCCCTGGTTATAAGCCAGCCCCACACCATGCTCAGTGCCAGGGCTCGGGATTCCTAGTCCTGGTCTCTCTTTTCTTGTACTTTTCTCTTGTATCTTGCACTTGACTCTAATCTTGTGGCCTAGATTTGAGGCAGTACATGGGTTCCCCATTCAGGCTTCCGTATTCTGTGCTCCTAAGAACATAAGAACAGGCCATACTGGGTCAGACCAAGGGTCCATCAAGCCCAGCATCCTGTTTCCAACAGTGGCCAATCCAAGTCGCAAGTACCCAAACATTATCGGCTAGATTTTCAAAGGCCTATGTGCAGAAAAACCAGGATTTACATGTGTGGCCGGGTCTTGCACACATTCCATAATGGGCCTGGCCGCGCGCACAAGTGCCGGGGATCACAGCACGGCAGCATGCCATTGCAGTAGGTATCTGGCAGGATCACAAATAGCAGGTAGCTAGCATGCTGCTTACGCCTAGCATCAAGCAATGGCTTTCCACAAGCCTACCTGCTTAATAACGTTTATGGACTTTTCCTCCAAGAACTTGTCCACGTTTTACTTGCCTTTACCATATCCTCTGGCAATGAATTCCAGATCTTAAATGTGCATTGAGTGAAAACATATTTTCTCCAACTTCATTGCATGTCCCCCAGTCTTTGTATTTTTTTAAAAGCATAAAATTACTCATTCTACTTTGCTCATGATTTTGTAGACCTCTATCCTATCCCCCCTCAAGTCGTCTCTTCTCCAGGCTGAACAGCCCTAACCTCTTCAGCCTTTCCTCATAGGGGAGCTGTTCCATCCCCTTTATCATTTTGGTCGCCCTTCTCTGTACCTTCTCCAACGCAACTATATCTTTTTTGAGATACGGTGACCAGAATTGTACACAGTACTCTGTGTGGTCATGGCATGGAACGATACAGAAGTATTATGATATTCTCCATTTTATTCTCCATTCTCTTCCTAATAATTCTTAATGTTCTGTGTGCTTTTTTGACTGCCCACTTAACATTGGAGCCAAGGATTTCAACGTATTGTCCATGAAAATATCTAATTCCTTTTCCTGGGTGGTAGCTCCTAATATGGAACCTAACATCGTGTAACTATAGCAAGGGTTATTTTTCCCTATATGCATCACCTTGCACTTGTCCACATTAAATTTCATCTGCCATTTGGATGCCCAATCTTCCAGTCTTGCAAGGTCTTCCTGCAATTCATCACAATCCACTTGAGATTTAACTGCTTTGCAATAATTTTGTATCATCTGCAAATTTGATTATCTCGTCTTATTCCTTTCCAAATCATTTATAAATATATTAAAAAGCACTGTTCCAAGTACAGATCCCTGGGCCACTCCACTGTTTACCTTTTTCCATTGAGAAAAATAACCATTTAGTTGTATTCTTTTGCTATCTTTGAACAGTTTGCAAAGACATTGCCTCTTATCCCATAACATTTTTGATTTTCTCAGCAGTCTCCCATGATGGACTCTGTCAGTACAGTACATCTACCAGTTCACCTTTATCCATGTGTGTATTCACCCCTTCAAAAAAATTGAAGCAGATTTGTGAGGCAAGACTTCCCTTGGGTGTAAATCCATGCTGGCTGTGTCCCGTTAAAGCAGGGTTTCCCAGCCCTCTCCTGGATGCACACCTATCCGGTCAGGTCTTCAGGATTGCAGCAATGAATATGCAGGAGAGGGAGTTGCATGCAATGGTGACCCAGTATATGCAAATCTCTCTCATGCATATTCATATTCTCCTGCTATCCTGAAGGAATGAAGGAGTAGAAAGAGAAAGCAGTCAGTGTTTGATTGCTCAAAAATCTCTTAAATCAAACCAAAGGTGATTTTGAGATGGAGTGATGTCCCTTTTTTAGAAGAACTGAATCTTTCTACATTTACGCTTGAAGCAATAGAGATAACCACAGAATAGCTGGGTAAAAGTCTGTTTTATTATGAATGTGTGATCTGCAGTCCGCTCTGCAGAAGCCTTGGTGGTAAGTAAGGTTCAATCCCCGTCTGTGTGTGTTACCATGTGCCCAGTATGAACGCACATAGCATTATATGTAATTAACAGCATGACAACCGGCCGATGCTCATGCACTCCGGAAGATGACAAGGACTTTCTCCAGAAAATATAAAAAGGATGGCTGCGCTGTATTTCAATTCAAAACAGGAGACCCGTCACAGTTACAAGTTTTTTACACAAGTCTGCTTGATAAATGGTTGATTTTTTTTGTACTTGGTAAATTTTATACTTGCATATAATTTTAAATATTGTTTAAAAACAATGTGAAAGATTTTCAATAAGAAAATCTGACGTTTTTGCATTATCAGTGATATGAATCTTTATGCAAAATGATGCTAATTTGCCACATAATTTCTGCAGAATTAAAAAACAAAATCTGCCACAGAATTTGCTACCATTTGCCTCCAGAATTTTGAAAAGTTTGTCACAGGAAATTGGGGGCTCTCTGTATAAAATGTTTTGGTAGAATAATGCTCTTTACCTTCACCTTGCACGGTTATTACGCTATAGGCGGGTAAGGAATATTCTGATTGTTAAATTGCGATGTGAAGAATTTTTCCACGATTTCATGAAGTAATAATTTTGCGCACAGAATATGTGTGCACAGTGTAGTCTATTTCACATGAATGGGACAGTGGCTCAATTTCAAAAATATAAAAAAAAAAAAAAAGAACATTCAGTGACCAATGATTAAATGTAAGGCTGAGTTCTAAAGTTATACTTGAAAACTATACGATGAAGGTCATTTAGAGCTATCATAGGTTCGTTGACATTTGAATACCAGAACGCTGGACTTTTTGGTACCCTCAACATAGCCGTTTAAATAAATAAATAAATAATCACCTGGCTGCATAAAAGACACGGGTTGGTTTTTTTTTTCCCCCCCCAAACCTGTAACTTTGATCAAACGTGTTTTGAAATCTGAAATCTGTTTCACTGGGTCAGCGGGTATGAAATCCCTGACAGATTGAACGTGCTTTCCCACTCTTCCCCAGTAGCTAACTTTGGCTGCAGTCGGGGCAGTCCGGACTTTCAGCATTGGCCAAGTTTTTAGCTGGTTAGCCCTGAACGAGTAGATTTTGGCTGACAAGGCTTAGGAGGCGCTTTTGGCACCTCCTCCGATGTGGTGGAAAATGATCCTGAACTTGGTCAGAATGTGACAAGCTTGATCGGGTGCTCGGGCTGGGGACCATGCAGACTTCCATCTGCTCTTCCCCAGACTACCTTTGTTGCCTGTAATAGAATCAAGGACTTGTTTGATATTCAGATTTTTGCCTGGTTTGCATGTATTTACAGGTGAGTTCCTTTCTGTGGTGGAATCCATTCTATTTGTTACTCAAAAGTATTAAATCTGGACGAGACAGAGAATCCAACCTGTCTTACCAAGATAACTGGATTAAGTACGTCTTGTTTGTAGGTGATTGGTGAGTAATTTGGAGGTGGGCACATAAGTGGCCAATATCCTGCTGCTTTGTGGACCTCCAATGTGAAGTTTATAATGCAGCTGTATTTTACTTCTGAGAAATCCTTGGCTCTTGGAAAACGAGGTTAGATGATATCTGCTGCAGAAGGTGCAGAAAAAATATATAATTCTGCAATCGAAGTTGGGTGATGGTGATACTGAAGTGATCATATTGGGCATATTGCAGCGAGGTCACTGATCAGTTGCTTGCTATTAATGATAGCCAGGAGATGGGGGTGGATATGGATGGTGGGGTTTTTTCTTTGGTTCTTCCAAAATCTGTTGACCGTAACACTGCAGAGACTTTTACTGCTCTTCTATACCTGACATCAACAAGGTTTTATTTGAAACGGTTTTTATTATTTTATCATATAACAAATTCCAAACAGAAGAGAGAGAGACGTGACACTTCGCCTCCCCCTCCGAGAAAGGATCAATTAGTACCATACATCACAAAAAACCCCCAACAGCCCGCAAACCCCACAGGTACCCAATCCCGCCAACCCCTACCCCCCCCCCTTTCCCCCAGCCCCCTGAAGCCAATAAACTGTGCAATCCTAGCTCCCATACAGCACATATGGAAGCCAGCTAAGTCCATAAGGATAAAACACAACAATGTCACTCAGTCCAAAAGGTCCGTGGAATCAGTCGTTGATAATGGAACTACGCACTGTCTGTGGTAACGATTGCAAATAGACATCCCAGGTGTCCAGAAAGTGCTTCCGTTGGGAAGGAGTGTGCCGTGTGGTCGCAGCATCAAGCAGCATCATGCGATGAAATCCGTTGCGCCAAGTCCAGTAAGTAGGAGGCGACACGTCACGCCAGTGTAGTAATATGATTTTCTTCCCCACAAAACAGGCTTTATGTATGAGTAGGCGACTTCCCAGCCCTCGAATTCGTAGTGGAGAAATGCAGCCAAATAAAAGCCATAGCGGAGAGATCGGAAGTACCACATCCATCAAATTCTCTAGGTAGTGAGCTACGCGCGTCCAAAAGTGGTGAATAACAGGACACTCCCAAAAAGCATGGGATAATGTACCTCGGGCATGGCCACAACGGGGACACGCCGCTGAGGGAGAAATCCGTAGATGGAAGGCTCCCTCCGCCGAGACAAAGCTTCTCCTCAAAAATTTATATTGCATTTCTCGGAAATAGGAATTGATCGAGAGCTGGGAAATCCGCCGAAATCCGGCCTGGAGAACATGAACATTGACTGTAAAGACCCCGTCACTATTCCACCTATCAACCAATATATTGCAAGTGTCCACCGACACTAGTGATCGGAGACGTTTATAATACTGAGACAGAGAGGGCGGTCTATCCCTATCAAGAGACAACAGCCCCCTCAGCGCCTGGAGATGAGATGTCTGCAACAGAGAAGGAGGGATGGAACGAATATAGTGCTGTAACTGTAAATAGGGAAATACGTCTCCAGCTGCTATGCCATAACAGGCCCGAAGTTCGGGCATAGACATAAAAACACCCTCTGGAGTGAACACCCGACCCAATAGGTCAACTCCCCGCTTATCCCACCTGTGAAAAGCTGCTGTTTGGGAACCCGGGGTAAAATCTGGATTTCCCCGAATAGGGAGGAGCAGAGCACAGATCCTTGGAATCTTTAACAACCGCGTGAGGCGCCCCCATGAAGTCCGCAGGGGCCTAATCAGAACATTTTGTACTAAGTGGGAGGGGATAGAAGAGGCAGGGGCCTGTAGAAGAAAATGCAGGGAGGTGGAAGCGGCCAGCTCCAAGTCCGCCGGTATACAAATGACCGTAGACGTGATCATCAACCAGTCTCTAATCACCCGCAAATTGCTTGCCAAATTATAGAGGCCCAGATCCGGGACACCCAAACCCCCCTGCCCCCAACGCTCCCTCATCCAGACCAATGGTATACGAGACCTGCCCTCCCTCCAATAGAAACGGCATTGTGCCGTATCCAACTGTTGCAACTCCACGGTCCGAAGCTGTAACGGCAGATTCTGAAACAAATAGAGCCACTTGGGCAGGAGGACCATCTTAAAAAGATGGACTCTGCCCCCCAAAGAAAGCGGCAGCCCGGCCCAGCCCCGCAACCTGTCTTGGGTATGTTGAAGGAGAGGGAGGACATTCAGTTTATAAAGCCGGGAGAGATCCCGAGGGATCAAAATTCCCAGATAGCGAAATGCCCCCTCCGCCCGCTTTAATGGAAAATCCCCATCCCAGGTGGCCAGGAGATTGTCTGGATAAGCCAGAGCCTCTGATTTGTCCAGGTTTAACCGGAAACCAGAGAAACTGCCATAATCCCAAAAAAATTTTAACAGAGGTCGAAGAGAGTTCTGGGGGTCAGTTAAAAATACCAGAATATCGTCCGCAAAAGCGGCGTATTTAAAGACAGTAGAGACAAGGCGCAGCCCCTTCACCCGCTTATCTGCCTGTATGTACAGTAGCAAGGGCTCCAGCTGGAGGATAAATAAAAGGGGAGAGAGGGGACACCCCTGCCTCATACCCCGAGAAATAGCAAAGGGCTCGGAGGAAGAACCATTAGTCACAATGACAGCTTCAGGGTCCTGATATAATAACCGAATGATATCAAGGCACAGACCCGCGAAACCCATCCTCTGCAAAATCCAAAAAAGATAGCCCCATTCCAGTCTGTCGAACGCCTTTTCAGCGTCAAAACCAACAGCCAGGAATGGGGCCTCCATCAGCTGACACAGGGACATAGCCGCCAACACCTTACGGATATTCGCTGAGCCATATCGCTTATGGACGAACCCCATCAACAAGGTTTTTGGATATTTAGAATATATTTTTTGTTCAGTATTTGAAAGTTTCAAATCGAGTGGGCAAAGATTGGATGCTTTTATACAGGTAAACCCATGTTTGTGCATGTAAAAGCATGGTCTGATTGCTGGCCCACCCCCCACCCTGCCAGAGTGGGTGGGATTAGGTCAGGGGAGAGAGAATGCCCATGGAGACTGCATTTTTAAACCTCTGGGTGTACTTTCTGGCACCTGTGAGATTTTACATATGTACGCTTATTTCTATTGTGATGTTTTTACATAGACTTATGCATTGCTTCGGGAACACTTCCAGGTCTAGGAAGGTGGGATATTTATTTTTAATAAGGAGTTTCCCTTTGAAAATGAGGAGTCCAATTGGAAACTTCAAAATTGCTCTCTCCATGTAAAATGTATTAAATTTAGCATTTAATTGAATATTGTATGTGCTCCTTGTAGCAATGTATTGATATTTGTATAATAAATGCATATTCTATGAGAACTATACTTTTTTTTCATTAACTTTTTAATACCTTGAATAATCATAAACTTCAAAACAAAACAAAAAAAAACCCTGAATTGAACTTTTTGTTAAAATTATAGCACTTAGCAACACAGGGGCTAGCACATGAGCATGGGGAAGGTTAGTGATGTACGGTGACTGGTGGCAGCACTGGGATTAGAACACAGCAAGTCCTGCAGGTTCCACATGAGCATGGGGAAGGCTAGTGATGTACAGTGATTGGTGGCAGCATTGGGATTGGAACACAGCAAGTCCTGCAGGTTCCACATGAGCATGGGGAAGGCTAGTGATGTACAGTGATTGGTGGAAGCACTGGGATTGGAACACAGCAAGTCCTGCAGGTTCCACATGAGCATGGGGAAGGTTAGTGATGTACGGTGATTGGTGGCAGCACTGGGATTGGAACACAGCAAGCCCTGCAGGTTCCACATGAGCAGGGGGAAGGTTAGTGATGTACAGTGATTGGTGGCAGCACTGGGATTGGAACACAGCAAGCCCTGCAGGTTCCACATGAGCATGGGGAAGGCTAGTGATGTACAGTGATTGGTGGAAGCACTGGGATTGGAACACAGCAAGTCCTGCAGGTTCCACATGAGCATGGGGAAGGCTAGTGATGTACAGTGATTGGTGGAAGCACTGGGATTGGAACACAGCAAGTCCTGCAGGTTCCACATGAGCATGGGGAAGGTTAGTGATGTACAGTGATTGGTGGCAGCACTGGGATTGGAACACAGCAAGCCCTGCAGGTTCCACATGAGCATGGGGAAGGCTAGTGATGTACAGTGATTGGTGGCAGCACTGGGATTGGAACACAGCAAGCCCTGCAGGTTCCACATGAGCATGGGGAAGGCTAGTGATGTACAGTGATTGGTGGAAGCACTGGGATTGGAACACAGCAAGTCCTGCAGGTTCCACATGAGCATGGGGAAGGTTAGTGATGTACAGTGATTGGTGGCAGCATTGGGATTGGAACACAGCAAGCCCTGCAGGTTCCACATGAGCATGGGGAAGGCTAGTGATGTACAGTGATTGGTGGAAGCACTGGGATTGGAACACAGCAAGTCCTGCAGGTTCCACATGAGCATGGGGAAGGTTAGTGATGTACAGTGATTGGTGGCAGCATTGGGATTGGAACACAGCAAGTCCTGCAGGTTCCACATGACCATGGGGAAGGTTAGTGATGTACGGTGATTGGTGGCAGCACTGAGATTTTAACCTGGGTCTGCAGGTTCCACATGAGCATGGGGAAGGTTAGTGATGTACAGTGATTGGTGGCAGCATTGGGATTGGAACACAGCAAGCCCTGCAGGTTCCACATGAGCATGGGGAAGGCTAGTGATGTTCAGTGATTGGTGGCAGCATTGGGATTGGAACACAGCAAGCCCTGCAGGTTCCACATGAGCATGGGGAAGGTTAGTGATGTACAGTGATTGGTGGCAGCACTGGGATTGGAACACAGCAAGCCCTGCAGGTTCCACATGAGCATGGGGAAGGCTAGTGATGTACAGTGATTGGTGGCAGCACTGGGATTGGAACACAGCAAGCCCTGCAGGTTCCACATGAGCATGGGGAAGGCTAGTGATGTACAGTGATTGGTGGAAGCACTGGGATTGGAACACAGCAAGTCCTGCAGGTTCCACATGAGCATGGGGAAGGTTAGTGATGTACAGTGATTGGTGGCAGCATTGGGATTGGAACACAGCAAGCCCTGCAGGTTCCACATGAGCATGGGGAAGGCTAGTGATGTACAGTGATTGGTGGAAGCACTGGGATTGGAACACAGCAAGTCCTGCAGGTTCCACATGAGCATGGGGAAGGTTAGTGATGTACAGTGATTGGTGGCAGCATTGGGATTGGAACACAGCAAGTCCTGCAGGTTCCACATGAGCATGGGGAAGGTTAGTGATGTACAGTGATTGGTGGCAGCATTGGGATTGGAACACAGCAAGTCCTGCAGGTTCCACATGAGCATGGGGAAGGTTAGTGATGTACGGTGATTGGTGGCAGCACTGAGATTTTAACCTGGGTCTGCAGGTTCCACATGAGCATGGGGAAGGTTAGTGATGTACAGTGATTGGTGGCAGCACTGGGATTGGAACACAGCAAGCCCTGCAGGTTCCACATGAGCATGGGGAAGGCTAGTGATGTTCAGTGATTGGTGGCAGCATTGGGATTGGAACACAGCAAGCCCTGCAGGTTCCACATGAGCATGGGGAAGGTTAGTGATGTACAGTGATTGGTGGCAGCACTGGGATTGGAACACAGCAAGCCCTGCAGGTTCCACATGAGCATGGGGAAGGTTAGTGATGTACAGTGATTGGTGGCAGCACTGGGATTGGAACACAGCAAGCCCTGCAGGTTCCACATGAGCATGGGGAAGGCTAGTGATGTACAGTGATTGGTGGCAGCACTGGGATTTTAACCTGGGTCTGCAGGTTCCACATGAGCATGGGGAAGGTTAGTGATGTACAGTGATTGGTGGCAGCATTGGGATTGGAACACAGCAAGTCCTGCAGGTTCCACATGAGCATGGGGAAGGTTAGTGATGTACGGTGATTGGTGGCAGCACTGAGATTTTAACCTGGGTCTGCAGGTTCCACATGAGCATGGGGAAGGTTAGTGATGTACAGTGATTGGTGGCAGCATTGGGATTGGAACACAGCAAGTCCTGCAGGTTCCACATGAGCATGGGGAAGGTTAGTGATGTACGGTGACTGGTGGCAGCACTGAGATTTTAACCTGGGTCTGCAGGTTCCACATGAGCATGGGGAAGGTTAGTGATGTACAGTGATTGGTGGCAGCATTGGGATTGGAACACAGCAAGCCCTGCAGGTTCCACATGAGCATGGGGAAGGTTAGTGATGTACGGTGATTGGTGGCAGCACTGGGATTGGAACACAGCAAGTCCTGCAGGTTCCACATGAGCATGGGGAAGGCTAGTGATGTACAGTGATTGGTGGAAGCACTGGGATTGGAACACAGCAAGTCCTGCAGGTTCCACATGAGCATGGGGAAGGCTAGTGATGTACAGTGATTGGTGGAAGCACTGGGATTGGAACACAGCAAGTCCTGCAGGTTCCACATGAGCATGGGGAAGGTTAGTGATGTACGGTGATTGGTGGCAGCACTGGGATTGGAACACAGCAAGTCCTGCAGGTTCCACATGAGCATGGAGAAGGCTAGTGATGTACAGTGATTGGTGGCAGCATTGGGATTGGAACACAGCAAGTCCTGCAGGTTCCACATGAGCATGGGGAAGGCTAGTGATGTACAGTGATTGGTGGCAGCACTGGGATTGGAACACAGCAAGTCCTGCAGGTTCCACATGAGCATGGGGAAGGCTAGTGATGTACAGTGATTGGTGGCAGCATTGGGATTGGAACATAGCAAGTCCTGCAGGTTCCACATGAGCATGGGGAAGGCTAGTGATGTACAGTGATTGGTGGAAGCACTGGGATTGGAACACAGCAAGTCCTGCAGGTTCCACATGAGCATGGGGAAGGCTAGTGATGTACAGTGATTGGTGGAAGCACTGGGATTGGAACACAGCAAGCCCTGCAGGTTCCACATGAGCATGGGGAAGGCTAGTGATGTACAGTGATTGGTGGCAGCATTGGGATTGGAACATAGCAAGTCCTGCAGGTTCCACATGAGCATGGGGAAGGTTAGTGATGTACGGTGATTGGTGGCAGCACTGGGATTTTAACCTGGGTCTGCAGGTTCCAGAGCTCTGTACTTTTACCACTAATCTACTCTAACTCTTTTTTTGTATCTTTGTTTTCCTTTGCTTGTAAGGTGGTTTAAACTGGAGTCCAAGCCTGGAAAGAGAGCTAAAGAGCGTGGGGAAATCAAAGTAAATATTCAGTTCATGAGGAATAATATGACAGCAAGTATGTTTGACCTCTCCATGAAGGACAAGACACGCTCTCCCTTCAGCAAGCTTAAAGACAAAATGAAGGGCCGGAAGAATGATGGAACTTTTTCAGACACATCTTCCGCTATCATTCCAAGCACAAGAAACCCCGATGCCAGCACTCGTGCTCCCAGCACGGAGATGCATGTCAAACCACAACCCAAAAAGCCCTTCCTGCTGGGCCCTCAACGCTTATCGTCAGCTCATTCAATGTCTGATTTGATGGGACCACACTCATCCAAAGCTGGAGCCAGCAGCCAGCCACACTTCAGCAAGAAGCCCTTGGATTCCTTCTCCTCCATTGAGGAAAGTGGTACGTAAGGTTTGCTGCTTGTCAGCTGTGGCAGCAGAAGCAGGACATAGATTAAGCACATGAATTTCTTGATGGGGAAGGGTCAAATATGGTACCAGAGTTCTAGAACATGTACAGAGGAGCCTTGGTGACAGGAAAGCAAGAGGAATCTAGAGCATGCACAGAGGTGCATTGGTGGTGGGAAAGTGAGCAGAATCAAGCGCACATGCAGAGAGGCGTTGGTGGGAGGCAGGTGAGTGGAGTCTAGAACATGCGCAGAGGAGCATTGGTGGTGGGAAAGTGAGCAGAATCAAGCACACATGCAGAGAGGCGTTGGTGGGAGGCAGGTGAGTGGAGTCTAGAACAGGCGCAGAGGAGCATTGGTGGTGGGAAAGTGAGCAGAATCAAGCACACATGCAGAGAGGCGTTGGTGGGAGGCAGGTGAGTGGAGTCTAGAACATACGCAGAGGTGCATTGGTGGTGGAAAAGTGAGCAGAATCAAGCGCACATGCAGAGAAGCGTTGATAGGCAGGTGAGTGGAGTCTAGAACATGCGCAGAGGAGCATTGGTGGTGGGAAAGTGAGCAGAATCAAGCGCACATGCAGAGAGGCGTTGGTGGGAGGAAGGTGAGTGAAGTCTAGAGCATGCGCAGAGGAGCATTGGTGGGAAAGTGAGCAGAATCAAGCACACATGCAGAGAGGCGTTGGTGGGAGGAAGGTGAGTGGAGTCTAGAACATGCGCAGATGAGTATTGTGGGAAAATGAGCAGAATCAAGCACACATGCAGAGAGACGTTGGTGGGAGGAAGGTGAGTGGAGTCTAGAACACACGCAGAGGTGCATTGGTGGGAAAGTGAGCAGAATCAAGCGCACATGCAGAGAGGCGTTGGTGGGAGGAAGGTGAGTGAAGTCTAGAGCATGCGCAGAGGAGCATTGGTGGGAAAGTGAGCAGAATCAAGCGCACATGCAGAGAGGCGTTGGTGGGAGGCAGGTGAGTGGAGTCTAGAACAGGCGCAGAGGAGCATTGGTGGGAAAGTGAGCAGAATCAAGCGCACATGCAGAGAGGCGTTGGTGGGAGGCAGGTGAGTGGAGTCTAGAACAGGCGCAGAGGAGCATTGGTGGGAAAGTGAGCAGAATCAAGCGCACATGCAGAGAGGCGTTGGTGGGAGGAAGATGAGGAGTCTAGAACATGCGCAGATGAGTATTGTGGGAAAGTGAGCAGAATCAAGCGCACATGCAGAGAGGCGTTGTGGGAGGAAGGTGAGTGGAGTTTAGAACATGCGCAGAGGAGCATTGGTGGGAAAGTGAGCAGAATCAAGTGCACATGCAGAGAGGCGTTGTGGGAGGAAGGTGAGTGGAGTCTAGAGCATGCGCAGAGGAGCATTGGTGGTGGGAAAGTGAGCAGAATCAAGTGCACATGCAGAGAGGCGTTGTGGGAGGAAGGTGAGTGGAGTCTAGAGCATGCACAGAGGAGCATTGGTGGTGGGAAAGTGAGCAGAATCAAGCGCACATGCAGAGAGGCGTTGGTGGGAGGCAGGTGAGTGGAGTCTAGAACAGGCGCAGAGGAGCATTGGTGGGAAAGTGAGCAGAATCAAGCGCACATGCAGAGAGGTGTTGGTGGGAGGAAGGTGAGTGGAGTCTAGAACATGCGCAGAGGAGCATTAGTGGCGGGAAGGTGAGAGGAATCCGGAGATCCTGTAGGATTTGATGTATTGAAGTTGAAAAGGGAATTGGAGACCAAATGGGGCTTGTGGTCTTCATCTGTCATGGTTTATCTTTCCATATTTCATTCCTTGTTAGAGGGGCTCCAGGAGAGGGGGGAGAGTGCTAAAGTATAGTGCAGTATGCTCAGAAGGATACAAGAAATGTGTGATCTGAGTCCTTTGCTCTGTGTTGCCTTGCCTTCTGATCCTAATGTGAAGCTGCGCTCGGGGTGGGGAGGAGCATGAAGTCGCTGAGGCGCAGAGCTCTCCAGGTTCCCATCAGATCCCAGATGCTATTTAATATAACCTGTTTATTGATTTTAACAAGCAGAGTTACAAAACCAATTGTAAGATATTAGACCATCTTAAACCAAGAATAGATTCAAAAAATAAATACAATAAAGTACACGATTAGAAAAGAGCATTCTTCCACTCTGAAATTCCATGGTGCCCTAGTAGGAATTCTCCAATATCTAGGCTAGAATTAAACCACTGTTACAGAATGCAACGGTCAATACTGATCGTATCGACTTTTAGGTTATACAGCTGTTATCAGTAAACTAAATGTTTATTCTTACACCTTTCAGACTTCCTTAAAATATGCCTTACATGGACCCTGAATAGACCACAACGCTTCACTCAGTTTGAGGATAATAATTCTCACCAACTCAAAATGCTCTGCATCATAGATTGAAAATAGTATTCTTCATGAATACTATTTTCATAAATACTAGGTTATTTATGAAAGCCTTTCCAGATACCAATTGAATCCTTCTTCAGCTCAAACAACAAAGACCTCCCTTCAGGATAATCAATAACTGGACAACTCCAAAATGATCTTTATTTTTTTAATGGACAGGTCTATTACCTTGTTACTCTACTATTTCACTGTTAATGTTTTTCTATCGCTTTATTTCCATTCCAAGTTGCATTATGTCCCTGTTTTATTGTAACTGCTACTTCTTCTTACATCACATGTTATTGTTCTAAGTTCTTATCCTTTTTGTTCACATCCTGTTAATTGTAAACCGACATGATGCGACTCCCATCGCGAATGCCGGTATATAAAAAGTAAAAATAAATAAATAAAATAAAATGAAAGGGGAGAGAGTATCCAAATAATCTTGCCATATCTGCAACACAGCCTCAAGACGAGTTTGAGATTAATTTTGCAGTTAAGTATTCGAAAATAAGGAGTTTTAATGATCCTCACTTTCCATTGAGCTCTATTGGGGCTATCAACCCCTACGTAGGTGGATAGTATGGCTTTTTTTGCTGTATTCATAATTTTATCCAGGAATGACTTCCTATTAGGCCCCATTTTAATAGAGACCTCATCGTAGATACCAAAAAGCCAAAGTCTGGGATTGGCAGGCAAATGTAGCTTCCAGATGTTTTCGATATGAGCCTGAACTTAATACCAGAACTCCTGGACATTAGGTCATTTCAGAAACTATGAAAGTAGACCCCTGTTTGACCACATTTATGACAATTAGATGACGTACATATTGTAGCTTGAAACGCTCTCTTCTGGGACAAATATATTTGACAAAGAAATTTAAATTGTTTCCCTTAACACTACATTTTCTGTTTTATTTTTGTTGAAATACTGCCGTAATTCTTGTTCTGTAAGATTACAACTTGGCCATTTTCTCTATTTGCTAAGAATTCGAGCCAAAGGGTCACCTGATTGGGCACTCAACAAAGTCCTGTTGAACTTAGTGCAGGATGGTGTTTTCTGCCTATTCCCAACTAGATACTCTTCTAGTAGCTCCAGCTTATTGAACTCAGGGTTGTTCTGTAGCAAATCAGATACATAATGCCTTTCTTGCAGGTAGGCAAAAAGAATCTGTGTGCTAATTGGTACCTGGATTGTAATTCCTGAAAGCTTAGTACTACGTTGGACTCTCTAGTCTAGAGAATAAATGGCACACTTGTGTAAACTCTTTCAGCTTCCACATTTTAAATACCTTGTTCTCCAGGCCAGTCTTAAACTGTGGATTAGCCTGGATAGAAATGAAAGAGGATAACTTGCCTGCTCTTAATAAAAATGTACCTAGAGATGCCAATGCTGTACAACAGGAGGACAAAAGTAAGTGATCTTTGTCACCTGGTACCTCTCTTAGTAACTTGAATTGGTGAATTCAGTGAGAAGAGACACAACCAACATTGTACAAGATCATAAGGAGAATATCGAGAGGTCTGAAGCAACCAATCGTATAAATGTCTTAGCATCCAGGCTAAGTTATATTTCTGAAAATTAGGGCACTTCAGACCATTCCCCCCCAAGGCTGCTGTTCTCATCATAGAGTCCATTGACAGTCTCACTCTCTTCCCTGCCCATAAATAGTGCCTGAGCATCCTACTGATTTGTTTAAGGTCTTTCTTTCATAACTAAATAGGAAGCATTTGAAGAACATATTATAACCATTTAGGGACCTCCATCATTTTTACAAGCTGAATTTTAACAATTAAAGAAAAAAGAAGGTCACGCCATCTTTGTAGAGTCAGCTCCATAGTCCGCATTAACGGCTTAATATTAGCGTCGTGTATTCTGCCTATATCAGCTGGAACCTTAATGCCCAAATATCCCATTTCTCCTTAAACCCACTGTAATGGAAAATTGCCCACCCAAAGATCTCTAACAGTTCTGAGAATAGCTAAAACCTTGGACTTGGTTAATTTTCTGTCCCACAAATGCCCCAAAATCAATTTGATGTAGAACTTTTACTTATTGACTCCCGTGGCTCAGTGAGGAATACAAGGACATTGTTTGCAAAGGCTGCTATTTTACATATATGCCCACTTTTTGTTAAGGCCCTGAATTGAGCTATCAGCCTCAATTTTCCCCAGCAGGAGATCTATTGACAAGAGATATAACAGAGAGATACAGAAGTCATCCAATTTATATCTGTTGGCAAAGAAGTGATAGGTATTTTTAAAAAATCTCCATCTATCCCATATCTCCACAATACGGAGAACATACATGGCCAAGATACCATGTCAAAGGCCTTTTCAGTCTAACCCAATCGCCACTGCCTGTATGTTATTCGTTTTGCAGATGTTCATTCTATATGGGAGCATGTTGCTCTACCTTTAATAAATACCACCTGATTAGAAGAAATAGATAGAGGGAATAACCAAACAATCAGCTAAGATTTTGGCAAAGATCTTCGTCACAGTTTAACAGCGGGACGGGGTGGTAAGAAACGGGGGTAAGTAGATTCCTCCTTAGTCAACACCGTAATATATGCTCTGTTGAAACCTGGAGAGAAGTGATTGTCCCAGAGAGCTCCCAGAAAAAAGATTCCCATAGGGCTCACCAGTTGCTGGTCCAAAATCTTGTAGTAATCATATGAAAAGCCGTCGGGCCCCAGGACTTTACATGATTTTGCTGGATTTGATGCTTTGAAGAATTTCATATGATTGTATATACTTGTTTAGAAACTCTAGCTGTTGATTAGAAAGAGTAGGTAATGATCCCTGAAAAAATTGGTGGTCCTCTACTACCACCCTTTCTTTCGTCCAAATGCCAAAGTTCATAAAAATTCTCAAAACTTTGCAGATGTCTGGACTTTTAGATTCTATATTCCCCATATGGTCCTTAAGTTTTTCAATAAATGACTTCCTTTTCCAAACACTGACCATGTTGGCTAGAAGTTTCCCCCCCTTATTTCCGAACCAAAAGAGGTTGTGCTCAGTTTTCTGTAGCGTATATTGAGTTCTTTGGTGTTAAACTGTGTTTAGACTCTCAAGAACTCTTTTTATGCTCCTCCTTATGTTTTTTGGAGCCGTATTTATCATTCTTTCTTTTGCCAATTTCAACTTTTCTTCCAAATGTAAAATGAGTTTATTCAATCTCTTATTCCTAGCTATCAAATATGATATAATTTCACCATGTAAAAGGAGTTTGCTGGCTTCCCTTTTTTTTTTAAATTTAGTTTCAAACTCCTTCCATTTCTTACCCAGGAAGGATTGAAAGTCTATCTCCTCTCAAGCGACTCGGGAATCTCCATAAACGTTCTCTGGGGTCTGCATCCTCCAATTTAAAATCTACCCATATCGAAGAATGATCTGAGATGACCGGGAGCCCTATTTCTGCTTTTAATATATTTGAAAAGGAAGTTTGGGTTACTAAAATATAATCAATTCTGGTTAAGGAATTCTGTGCCCTAGAAGTATTGGTGAACTCTTTTTGGTCTCATACAGCCAGTAGCTGTAGTTCATTACATGCAAATATAATCCCTTTGCCTAAAACCTCTAACCACCGGAGATTTATTTAATAATGGGTCACTCGTGCAGTTATAATCTCTGGCCATAACCAATGTACCTTGAAAATTAGCTAAAAGTATATTCACTGGCTTGGTAAAGAAACTTTGACTGTACAAATTACAGATAGTGAACTCCTTTCCATTCAGTTTACCAATAAGTATTATAAATCTCCCATCCTTATCATGATTTACCTTTTGAGTCTCCTGTAGGTGTACATTCTTGTTAATACAGTCACTCCGGCCTTCTTGCCCACAGCCGCTGATACGTTCTCTTGTAAGTTACTTTCCAGTTCTGTAAGATGGGTCTCTTGTACGCAAGCTTCTGAAGCCTGGTTTTTGTTCAAAGCTTGCAGCTCCTTTTTGCTCTTAATGGGTGACCCCCAGACCATTATCATTCCAGGAGACAGTTTGTATAGCCTTATTCATTTAAATGAAGCATTATACACAAATACAGGGTAATGACAAGGGCATAATCTTTGGTGACTTTTGCATATACTTATCAGCAGGATATGCTCTGCTTTGGTCCCTCATGTGATTCTTAGGGGGTGGCACCTGGAGCCAGGATCAGTTCGTCTGCTCTGGCTCATCACCTCATGGGACCTCTGAAAATCCCTTTTAATAAAGAATTGGCTCTCTGTATGAGACCTTAGTGTGATGCACCTGCAAAGGCTTTTCAGCTGTGTCCATTGGCTCCTTTCGTGATCTCTTCTCTCACACCTGGGCTGCGAGAGGCGACATCTCTTTGCACCTCTCGGTGGTGATTACAACATTTATGTGCTCCCTTGTCATAGAAACATAGAAATGACGGCAGAAGAAGACCAAATGGCCCATCCAGTCTGCCCAGCAAGCTTCACACATATTTTCTCTCATACTTATCTTTTTCTCTTAGCTCTTGGTTCTATTTCCCTTCCACCCCCACCATTAATGTAGAGAGCAGTGATGGAGCTGCATCCAAGTGAAATATCTAGCTTGATTAGTTAGGGGTAGTAGGGGTAGTAACCGCCGCAATAAGCAAGCTACACCCATGCTTATTTGTTTTACCCAGACTATGTTATTAGCCCTTATTGGTTGTTTTTCTTCTCCCCTGCCGTTGAAGCAGGGAGCTATGCTGGATATGCGTGAAGTATCAGTTTTCTTTTTTTCTCCCCTGTCAAAAGGATTTTTCCCATTCTGTCTCTTCTAAAACACTTTGGGAAATGGGGCACCTTAGGACTGTGCAGGTGTTTTTTTTTGTTTTTTTTAATCTTTTATTTTAATGAAAAATAAATGATTTGTGAAGAAAGAGAACCTCCTGGTCTCATTCCTTTCCCTGGCATGTTATCTACACTTTCAAATAATAGAAGGACTAGAGGGCACTCCATGAAGTTAGCAAGTAGCACATTTAAGACTAATCAGAGAAAATTCTTTTTCACTCAACGCACAATAAAGCTCTGGAATTTGTTGCCAAAGGATGTGGTTAGAGCAGTTAGTGTAGCTGGGTTCAAAAAAGGTTTGGATAAGTTCTTGGAGGAGAAGTCCATTAACGGCTATTAATCAAGTTTACTTAGGGAATAGCCACTGCTATTAATTGCATCAGTAGCATGGGATCTTCTTGGTGTTTGGGTCCTTGCCAGGTTCTTGTGGCCTGGTTTGGCCTCTGTTGGAAACCGAATGCTGGGCTTGATGGACGCTTGGTCTGACCCAGCATGGCAATTTCTTATGTTCTTATGATGTACAGAGAATAGGAAGTAGGGCAGAGGGAGACCAGAATGGCCCATCCAGATTTGTCCACTTTGGGTAGATGCACGTAAATCTCCATCTGTAACTCACGCTGCCCTCCAGATCTGTCCCAGTCATACCCCAAATTTTCCAGTACCTTGCTAAGTCCTAGTCCCATCTCAAGAGTGCCTTTTTTGCCCCACTAAGGGCCTTGTGTAACAAACTGTGAATAAAAACATGAGCTAAATTTTGCCTCACATTTTCTTTACTCAGAGACAGTAAAAATGGAGCTAATTGCTCTTCCACTAAGCTAATGGTATGCTAATGGTATGCTAATGGTATGCTAATGCATCAGGAGTTTAAAAAGCACGCTAACCTGAAAGACACACAAAATAGGGTTTATGCGCCGAAAACAATATTTATGTGCACAAAACACAGTTCGTGTGCCCAAAATAATAATTTATTTACAAATGATATTCTCTGTGCAGAAAACGTGACTTGCGCGTCAGTCCTGAGTATAGAACCCCTGCACTCCCGGTTCAGCTTGAGAAACTTTACTGCAGCTCTGACATAGACGACTGATTTTCCAACTCTTATTTAAAAGCCCCTGAAGAAGAAATCTTCGAAACACCAGCGGTGTCGGGCGTTTCAGCAGAGCAGAGCTGACGAGCTCCGGTGCTCTAGCTTTAGTTCTTTGGAAAAAATAAGTTCTCCATCTCATAAGAGTTTCACTTTAAAGTTGATGTTTGTATACCTTTAATGGTTGGAAAAATGTAACCAAAAAATTTGAAAAAATTTGTCTTGCTTTAAAGAGAAGCGGCAGTGTTCATCACATAATTGAAAAGGGTTACCCCGTGATTAAAGTTGAACGAGCAGCTACACTGATACAAGTGTATAAAAGTTAAAACGCTGTTTCAGCGGATATGTACGTTTGCTCATTTATGAGGGTGTACCTAATTCAGTGAATTACGTTAACATATGTGATTTTCCATTGAGTTATGGAACTCAGTACAGGCATCTCAAGGGAATATCGTTTAAGAAAAATGTGCAGGTTTGTTGCAATAGAAGAGAGCCCTATCCTGGTGGAGAATCTATTTATGTATGTGTGTACAGAGCCCCATCAGTGTTATCAGCTTGACACTGTACATCTAGGGCATTCTTATTCAAAGGCTTATTTTCATGGACATTACCTTTTCCTCTGACATCTTATTGGTGGCAAGGCTCCCAACTTGCTTACCATCTTATTGAGGGCATGGTTCCCCCTAACCTTAAGTTTTTAAAGAAGCCTTTTCTTCCCTGATCAGAAAGACTGTCAGTGAACCTCTTTTCTCATAATTTGGGATCCAAGGTAATTGGAGTTGTTTGAAGGATACTTTTTGAGCCTGCCAGTGATCCCGATGCTACAGTGGTTTGCACTGACCACCTTAGCTCATCATAGTATAATAGACATTGTAGCAGCAACAAAGCAATTTTTTTAACCAAAGGTACTGGTGAAAAGTTCTCCAGAGTCGTCAGTGGAATATTCACATGGCGAATCATCTGATGTTTGCATGATAATAGTAAGCGGACTGGTATCCCTTTGTCAGCACATCTGTCTCTATTCGTGGAGGATAGTTCTCCGCAATTCCTTGAATGGTTGTAGAAAAATCACAAAGGACGTTGAGTCTTCAAGGTTATAGAATATCTTACATTTAATGCTTCCTTCATCTTCTAGAGCATCATTGTTGTTTGGTCTCCCATTTGGACCACCTCAGACAACCCAATCACATCTTGAGGGGAAGTCGTTCCTTCGCCAATGAGCATTAGAGCTTGTTCTTCCTGACAACCGTAACGGGATTCTATTTCCGCTCTGCTTCTCATCTTTAAGGCTGCTCAAACCAATGTTCCCCTAGAGGTTCACAATGAACTCCTCTCATTCCACTTTGACATGCTTTTCAAAGCAGGATGGTGGATGAATACTCAAAAGCCAATGGAATGTACCTTCTGGTGTTTTGGTTGCTCATAGGTCTTCACTAATTTGTCAGTGGTGCTAGTAGCACACTTAGACCACTGTGGAATATATATCTGCTTATGCCCAGTTGAATGGCTGGTGTCAGAATGTGATACAACTTTCAACCCTCAGTCCTTAAATATTATTGCTTCAGGGTGTGAATAGCTTTGGTAAAGGAAGGTACGTTCTCCCACAATATTGGGTCAATAATACTTCATTTGCACCACATGGTGGCAGCAGGGTTTATAGTCCTCTTTCACCCCTAAACTTGAGAGCTCTCCCTCAGCACTTCCTGGATTCATTCCTGTTACACCTATTATTATACTTTATATTGGTTCCTTGATGATGAACATATCCCTTCTTACCTGGCTACATCTATTGGACAGGAGAATGCTTCCCTTTTCAATTTTATTCTGTATCCGGTGTCACTGGCTCCTTCTGTTCAGACCATGCTCTATTATGGAACATATTTGTTTTCAAGATAAACTTGTTGGAGCTGTGAACCATTCTGGTTTCTGCTAGAGGTACTCTTACCATCTCATGAAAGAAATGGGATTGCAATCCAAACTGAAAGTTAAATGGTAATCTATGAAAGCAAGTAAGGAGGCACAGTGTCTGTAACTCTCTGCCAAGAATTTCAGCAGATTAGGCATGAGCTCTTGGTCACAAGTCCTCCCTTCATGGAACCGAGCTTCCCAGAGTCTCTCGACTCGTTAGTAGGGTCTTCCAATCTAACAGATGGGCCATCCTTTTGGGTTCTTACCCTTAGTCCTTTTTGTGTTGAAAAGCAATCAAAAAGGCAGAATAGCTGGTTCCATCCTACTGAGAGACTACAGATCTTCTCTGGCCCGTTTTTGGCTATCTTGGGAGGCAAACCTACTGTCTGCATTTCCGCAACTGCAGCTAGTTTATTTAGACATTTTATATACTGTCCTTCCAATTATAAATCACAACGGTCTATCAGCGCTGGTGTAATGTGGTCATATTTCCTGGATCCTAATAATATTCTTGCTGCAGCATTTTGCAATAGTTGTAATGGTTTTAAGTTGCTAGCTGGTGGACCTAGTAGTAGGGAGTTGCAGTAGTCAGGGTTTGAGAAGATTAGAGTTTGCAGTACGTACGGAAGTCTGCAAGAGTTAATGGTTTCAACCGATGTAGAAATACGTAACTTGGTGTAACCTATCTTAATTAGTTTACTGATGTGATTTTCATTGAGACGTCATCTAACTGTACACCTAAATCCCGTACTGGTGATGGTAAGAATGGTTCAGAAAGTTTTTTTAGATTGGCCTAGCTTGACCCACTCAGGGTATGTTCTTCTCATATTTCATCCGTTAATCTGTCCTTCCGATTCTTCTGAGAGGTGAGCAGGGGAAAGGTCTCTCCCTTCTGAACTATCATTTGTTCAACCTAATTGCTAGGGAGTTCAATGCGTAATCGTTTCCTTTTCACTGTTCAGAGAAGTCAAGAGCATGTGCTGTGTGACAAGGAAGCCGTACCCCAAAGAGAAGTAGATATTCTCATCCAGGTACCAGCAAGGCCCTCTGTTTCCCTTCACCTACTCTACCGAGGATCTACGTCAGTACTTGTTTCCCCTTTTCCCCACACTACTGAATACACAGGCTAAATAAGCTGCATAAGGGTTATCTAGCTAACTAGGTGAGGCACTCAGTGACTGAATATGCATCTTTTTGTTTAGCAATAGCTTCCACCATTTTACGTGCCCCCTGCATCACTCACTGGTTTGTAGTTCCCTGGATCTCTCCTGTAGTCATGGTAGGACACTGTGACAGGCATCCTTGCCCTGCTGCCTGTGCTGTACCTGTTCTGTGGTGGGGCAGTGTGTGTGTGTGAGGGAAGCTTGCACTGCTGCTGCCTGTGCTGTACCTGTTCTGTGGTGGGGCAGTGTGTGTGTGAGGGAAGCTTGCACTGCTGCTGCCTGTGCTGTACCTGTTCTGTGGTGGGGCAGTGTGTGTGTGTGTGAGGGAAGCTTGCACTGCTGCTGCCTGTGCTGTACCTGTTCTGTGGTGGGGCAGTGTGTGTGTGTGAGGGAAGCTTGCACTGCTGCTGCCTGTGCTGTACCTGTTCTGTGGTGGGGCAGTGTGTGTGTGAGGGAAGCTTGCACTGCTGCTGCCTGTGCTGTACCTGTTCTGTGGTGGGGCAGTGTGTGTGTGAGGGAAGCTTGCACTGCTGCTGCCTGTGCTGTACCTGTTCTGTGGTGGGGCAGTGTGTGTGTGTGAGGGAAGCTTGCACTGCCGCTGCCTGTGCTGTACCTGTTCTGTGGTGGGGCAGTGTGTGTGTGAGGGAAGCTTGCACTGCCGCTGCCTGTGCTGTACCTGTTCTGTGTTGGGGCAGAGTGTGTGTGTGTGAGGGAAGCCTGACATTTATTCTTTTTATGAATATGATTTTACTATTATGATTTCATATTTTTCTTGATTTTATTATTTAATGTTTTATGAAGAATGGTAATGTTTCTGTTTTTCTATTGTTGCTCTGCATACAGAGGCCGGCTTGCTGTGGGTTCCAGTTCAGTTCTTCTCAGCACATTTCTGTTTATGCTTTCTGATCTTTTTTGGGCTGATTCAGTAAAATTCGCGGGAGAATGGGCACTCCGAGGCGAGCGCCTGCTCTCCCAACGCGCACGATTCTGTATTTAAATGAGGGCCCGCGCTAATAAGGAGGCGCTAGGGACACTAGCACGTCCCTAGCGCCTCCTTATTGACAGAAGCGGTGGCTGTCAGCGGGTTAGTTTTTGGGGGGGTTGGACACGCGTTTTCCTCGCGCTATTACCCCTTACTGTATCAGGGGTAATGTTAGCGTGTGGAAGATGCGTGTCTAGACGGGGGGCTAACCGTACTGAATCAGCCTGTTTGTTCTGTATTTGCTGAGGGTCTCTCTGTGTTCTGCGTATGTGACCGAGGTGAGGTATTCTGCTGGATGTAGGGATCTGTAGCAGCCTGGTTTCCTAATAGGAGTTTGATTGGTGTTCTAGGGCCTGGTGTAATGTGTGCAGTGCTGCCTTTTCATAGATAAGGTTGTTGGGGTTGTTTTGGCAAGGGAGGTTTACTATATTGTAATGGTAATTCAGTTTATTCATGGCTTTCTGAGGGCCGAGCTCACACCCAATGTGCATTACATAAAGTCTAATTCCATAGGAGCTCCACGTGTCTTTTTTGCAGGGTTTTCTGGTTGGCAGCACAGCAGTGCTTGTAAATATAATGTGCAGGTTGAAAGTGATATTTTTGCCCCAAAAGATGTCCTTTTGGATGTTCTTTTTCATATAAAATCTGTTATAAGTGCATCATTTAATTGTGCGTTTCTGTAAAGGGTGTGGGAGCGCGGGGAGGGGTTGTATATGCAAGGCTGTACGGTTTGCTTAGGGTACCTCATACCCTTCCCTATCCATATTGGGGAGGGGGTCAGTTTTAAAAAAAAAGAAATATGATTGCAGGAGGGAACTGGGTTTTGCCGGGCCTGGGACAGACAGTAATTGTTCGCAGCGGTCCTGGGTGTGTAAGTGTGAGGGAAGCTGCGCGCGTGTTTGTGAGGACGGCTTGTGCTGTGGCTGTTTTCTTGCATGGCTGAGGGGAGATAGCATCCAGTGCTGACAATCTGATGCTTTTCCAAGCGTGAGAATTGCTAAAAATGAAAAGGCAGTGGCTGTTAAGTGCGCTCTGCCTCGCTCTCAGTGTATTAATTAATCAGTTGTCGTCCTTGTTTGCAGGAAGTGTGAAATCTCCACACAGGAGGACACTGAGTGCGGACACCTCCAAAGTGAGCCCGCCGGAGACCCCACTGGACCAGCACACGTCGCCGTTTGCTGTGCTCGGCGATCCCTTTTCACTCCCCGGCGCCGCCGCCACGGGCCAGAAGTTCGCCACGCTGCCAAGGCAGAGGAACCCCTTCGAGGCGGAGGGGAGGTCCTGGGGGGGCAGCAGCCAGGACGCGCTCCCCAGGAAGGAGAAGAAGGAGAAGGTCAGCCTCTTTGAGCGGGTGACCGGCAAGAAGGACGGCAAGAAGTCGGAGAAGGTCAGCAACGGGGCGTCGGAGGCCTGGCGGGATCTCCACTCGCCCGGTGCCACGGGGCAGGCGCTTCCGGAGGGCCTGGATTTTGAGCTGACGAATCCGTTTGCAGCAAACTTCAAGCTGGCGAGTGCCATGGCCGGGTGAGTTTGGGGGACCTTTGATGCCGTAGTACTGAGCCGCGTCCCCCTGCCCCCGCTCACTGGAGGAGGCTGCTGCAGCACTATACAGCTCCCTCATGTCTTCAGAGGTGCTGCTGTCTCCTTTCCTGGTGGGCTCCCTAGATAGGTGGAAGGGGTGGGGGGTGGGAGAGAGTTCCTGCGATACACTGAGTCTGAGGCTGTTTGTGCTAAAGGTATTTTCTCATGCCAGTGCTACAGAAAGCAGTGTGTTTGTACTGTGGAGCTGCCAGAGGAGCATCTGAGTTCCAGATCACAGATCGGCCAGGCTGAACTGCGATTTGACGATAACATCTTTATCGGGGAGATGATTGCTGGTCCCAGCAGCACCTAATGTACGGGCCAGTACTCATAAGAACCTGCCATACTGGGTCAGCCCAAGGGTCCATCAAGCCCAGCATCCTGTTTCCAACAGAGGCCAAAACCAGGCCACAAGAACCTGGCAATTACCCAAACTACTGATGCTGGCAAACAGTGGCTACTCCCTATTGATTAATAGCAGGTAATGGACTTCTCCTCCAGGAACTTATCCAAACCTTTTTTAAACCCAGCTACACTAACTGCACTAACCACATCCTCCAGCAACGAATTCCAGAGCTTAATTGTGCGTTGAGTGAAAAAGATTTTTCTCCAATTAGTTTTAAATGTGCTACTTGCAAACTTCATGGAGGAGCCCCCTACTCCCTGTATTATCCAAAGGGGTAGATAACCGATTCACGTTTCCCTGTTCAAGTCCTTGCGTGATTTTGTAGACCTCCATCAAAGCATTTTACCCATGTTCATCAGCTGTCAAACAATGCAGGACTCTGCCACCAAGCACGGATTTTCAGCCTCTTTGGAAGAAGGTGGGGCCTGTTTGAGCCGTACAGGCACAGATTGCATTTTTGAATCTACGTGCAAACTTGTAGCTGGAGAGAGAAAAACCCAGGTGCCCGCTTTATCCAAGCAAAAGACCGCCCAGTGCTTTGTCTTTGAGTTCGGGTGCCAAGTCCATGCTCCTGCGACTGCTGGAGCACTGTCGCCTCCACGAGACCCCCTGGCTGCCACTTATCCTTGGGTGACCCTGGGTCCTTGTGCCTCTGTTTCCTGAAAGCCCTTTCACCCTCCCAGCGTCCCTTTACTCGCAGATCCTCGGCCTCCCCCACGGAACGGGTCCTCGGCCTCCCCCATGGAGCGCGGGGCTAGGGTGGGACTGGGGCCGGGTGCGTCCCGGGAGTTTGCCTCCCCACGCGTACGCCCCGGCTGGGAGTTTGCACCCGCGGCTCCCCCTGCCAGAGATTGGTCTCCCACCCCCGTGGATTCAGCATCCCTCGTCCTAGCAGTCTGCCGTTCAGGCGGTCGCCGTGATGCCCTCTGCGTTGAAGATCTGTCTGTGTTCAGGACGAAAGAGCCGTTCCTCTCACTGACTGTTGTGCACAATTTTTATGTTTTTAAATGTTTTATTTTCTAAAAAAATGGCAGATACTCAGTTCTGTGATATCCCATAAAAATTCCAGAGCTTACACATTCAAACAAAATAGTACGGCTGAACGTGCTCCCTCCACGTTACCCTGGGTCTGGTCTGAGAGAAGAGAAAAAGATGTCTGTCTATGAGTAACTCGTGCCAAGGGTTTAATTCTGGTATAACCCTCATAGAAACAGCAGTATGGAAGTGGCAAGCCGTTCAATTAAAGATCTAAAGATTCGTGACTCCGTCCCAAGCTCCGGGTGTGCACAGGCTTTAGTGTGCAATTCACCTCTGAATGTGCCTTAACCCGGCCTCCCCTGTGGGTACTATAAAGTCCAGTATGGCAGGAATCCGATTTCGGGGAGAGGACAAAAGAGAGATTACGAGGTCCTGCTATTAATAAGGATCCGGTAGAGTGCATTCGTTTAATATGGAAAAGACGCCCCCCAGCCTGCTGCCACTGGCAAACTTTGCTCGTGTCCGTGCCATCGGCTCATAAACCATGCAGGACCCTGCATGGCCGTCGGGGCTCGACGGCCCATCCTTTGCCCCTGCCGTGATTTTAGCCACCAGCGACGCGTTGGGAGTAACGATCGTCCGGCTTCTCCGCTCGTTAATTAAGTCAGTACAAAAGCCACTCTCTCGCCCGAGCTGTGGTGCCCCATTTACCAGCGAGGGGTAAATGGGCAGAACGCTGTACAGTGCCGGCGGGCAAGCAGCCGGTTAATGTCGCTCATGCAGCCACACAACGCCCTCCCCCCCGCCCAAGCTAGGAGACTGGAAGTATTTTCACACCAAGCGTATCGGACAATTTATAGGCCTGGTCAGAACGCGTCGTGGCTTGTCGGACAGCGCCCTGTGATGGTGAAGCAAAAGCCCCAAGGTCTTCCCCACTGGCCGGGCAGCTTTAACGATGCCTGGTGACAGCGCACCAAAATTTCAATTCAGTCAATTAAAGGTACAGTAAAAAAAAAAAAAAAAAAAGAGTTAAAGCGGCAGCATTGCGCAGACTTTAATTTTAAGTATTTCAGTTGGGGGTTAATTTTCTTGGCTTTAGGAAATTTTGTTTATTTTATTGGGTTATTGACATTAATGATGCTTTAAAAGAAACCGTTGTGATCAGCGCCCTTGAAGTGTCCTCTACAATCCTGCCCTGAAGTACAAGCTGAGCAAAGTATTTACGTGGGATTATTAACACTGCTAGCAAAGGAAAAAAAAGGCTTAAAACCAAAACCCGCAGCATTTCATTTGTGACGAGAGAGAGAGTGGAGGAGATGCAATGACCAGGCCGGTATTTCTGCCTTCTTTCACTGCTGATAGACTCTGAAAGATGTGTGCTAAAATTTGTAGTATTTTACAGTCTGGAAAGAGGTTAATGATAACTTTTATATTTTCATTTTGCAGAGTAGAATGTAAAAAAAAAAAAAATTAAGATCCTTTTTTATGTTCAGATTTTTTTCTTTCAATTCTTATAACAGCTTTATTTATTTTTATTTTATTTATAAATATTTCTGTATGGCCTTCTAAGTTAAGTTAAAAAAGATCAATCAAAAAATGCGCGCCCTCGGTGGTAGAACCTTTAGCCCAGTATTTTAATAACCTCCGGGAGGGAAAAGGCATAGGGCCCCACAACAATACAGCTGGCATTACAGTTATTCCGAAACCTGGGCGAGATCCGGCACAATGTGGCTCTTATGGGCCCATATCGTTAATCAATATGGATCTTAAAATTTTGGCACGCGTAATGGCTCAGAGGCTCAATAGATTTCTTTCGCAGCTCGTACATACTGATCAGGTAGGATTTATCCCACAGCGCATGGCGGCGGATAATATTAGGAAGGTTATTGATCTCATATGGTGGGCTAGGAAAACACACACACCTGCGGTATTATTATCCCTAGACGCAGAAAAAGCCTTCGACTTAGTGCATTGGCCCTTTCTTTTCTCCACTTTAAGACGAATGGACTTTGGGCCTTTCTTCTTGCATTGGTTACAACAGTTATATGCCAACCCCTCGGCGAGGGTTAAAGTGAATGGTGGATATGGGACTGCCTTTCCTATTGGAAGAGGTACCAGACAAGGGTGTCCTCTCTCACCCCTGCTCTTTGCCTTGTACCTTGAACCCTTAGTAACCCGAATCAGAAAAGCTAGGGATATACACGGAGTCAGATTGGGGCCTGAAGAATATAAGGCATCTCTGTTTGCCGACTATATCCTCTTAACTTTGACTAATCCAATACCATCCCTGGAGGGGGTAACCCGTGAGCTACAGCAATTTGGCAAAGTGGCAGGACTCAGAGTGAACTTCTCTAAGTCTGAATTACTTGATGTGACTCTGAGTCCGGTAGAAATACAAACCATAAGCAGCAAGTTTCCATATAAATGGGCAAAATCCCATATAAAGTATCTGGGGGTTCACTTATCTGCTAAGTTAACGGACCTGTATTATTAAATTATGTACCGCTACTCGATAACTTAACGTTGGATATGAGCCGTTGGAATAGACGCACCTTCTCATGGCTGGGAAGAATAGCCATCACTAAAATGACAATCCTGCCCAAATTTCTCTACTTATTTTCTGTCCTACCGGTGGAGATCTCTCCGATTCTGATCCGCCGTTGGCAAAAAAGGATATTTGATTTTATCTGGCGCAGACGTCCTCCCCGAATAGCGCGTCAGGTTTTATATCTTCCAAAGTCCCAGGGGGGACTGGGAGTTCCTAATCTTCTAGGGTACTATAGGGCAGCTCACCTGCGGGCGGTAATTGACATTCACCGTCATCTGGAAATTAAACAATGGGTGACGATTGAACAGGCTCTTTTAGGTTCCATGGCCTTGCAAGCCATATTTTGGCAGCCTAGAGACACGTGGCGGACCGTTAAGGACGTCACATGGTCCCTACAGGTCACGTTGAACATCTGGAAGCAGAGCAGACGGCAAGTAGTCGGGGACTATAAATATTTCTACCAAACCTCTCTTCTTTATAATAGACATATTTTACAGGTGGCGGCTTGGAGGACTGCGGGTATCACCACAGTTGGTCAATTGATGTCCCAAGGGTCGCTCTTATCTATGCAGGGCCTCATGGATATCTCCCCCTTCCGTTCAAAAGATTTCCTGGCATATGCTCAAGCAGCTCATTTTCTTCAGACTATTCACCGTGCTAAAGAGTTACGACCCAGTCGCTCGCTGTTTGAGTCATTGGTGCAAAATAGTGACAGACTGAAGGGTATCATTTCTAAAATATATCAAGCACTTTTTCCAGCTAGTAAGGAAATTAGTACATTTGAGAGGCAATGGGCGTTGGACTTGGGGGAGCAATTAAGCCCACAATTTTGGGAGGCCATATTATATTATGCTAGGAAGTGTTCCATTTCCGCAGGCCTGCGTGAAAATTGTTATAAAATGATATACAGATGGTACCTCGCCCCAGATAAAATCCACAGGATATATCCGGATGCTTCGGACTCCTGCTGGCGCAACTGTGGAAGTAGAGGTACTTATTTCCATATATGGTGGGACTGTCCAAAACTTCAAATCTTTTGGGAACTTCTATTTGCCTGGTTGAGTGACCTGTTTCATGTGCCTCTTCAAGCGTCAGCTCTGATGGCTTTACTGCGTGTGTTTCCAGATGTCCTTCTTAAAAACCGGCAGCGCTTCTGTTCTCATACTTTTATAGCTGCTCGCAATTTGATAGCAGTAAAGTGGAAAACAGAACAGGTACCGAAGGTGCCAGAGGTCATAGATAAATTACATTTATACTATCGTTTGGCTTCATTAACAGCTACCAAATATGGGAGAATGGCCGCCTTTCGTGCCTCATGGAAATCGTTTGTGGAATATATTTCTTGTATGTAATCTGTTGTTTGATTAAGAGCTTAACTGTTCCTGGATAACTGGGGTGGGAGTGGATTATTCTTTACAAATATTCATATAGGGTATGAGAGTATTCGGGGGTGTGAATAAGCACTCATCATTTATCTTGGGGGATTCTGTAACAGAACGATTAGAGCTCCCCTGCATAGGTGGGGTTGGGGAGGGAGGGGGGGAATTGGGGAAGTATTCTGTATTATGTATTCATCTTGCTATTGTAATAACTTTGTTACAATGAAAGTTAATAAAAGTATTAATTTAAAAAAAAAAAAAAAAAAGATCAATCAAGGAGGTGTCCATCAGCAAAATCTGAACGACATATGAAAGCTCGTCCTACATCGCCATGCTAGAATCGGGGACGCTGCTGTACTGCTCATCAGCAGAACATCCCACTGGTACACAAAGGCTCCCTGGAGGCAGAGAAACTGGCAGAAAAGATGCACAGAAATTGTGATGCAATATTGGAATGTAAATGGAGACCTAGAAATAAACTCAATTGCAGTGGATCCAGGAGGTGTAGAAGCTGCTGATCTTGGACTCTTATTTTAATAAAAGTATATCATTTATTTATTTATTTAAAAAGTATTTATATACCGTTTTTTAAAAAAGAAATTTTATCAAAAACGGTTCACAGATTTAAAACCAAAAATAAAATAATCAAAATAAAATGGAATTTTTAAACTTTACATAAAAATTGGTAATAACTAGACAGAATGCTAGTATATAAGGTTATTAAAAATATAAAAAGTTTGGAACCATGGGCTTATTGTTTTGGGGGAAAAGGGGAACGGGAGGAGGAAGGGGAAGTGGGAGAAATAGAGCGTAAAAATTATATGAGATAAAGGGAAGAAGGGAGAAGGGTATGATAGTTGGAAACGTGTGAATGAGCAGGTATGTTGTAGTTATGTGTAGTATAAATGGGATTGTAATGGGTGTAACTATGTTTAAGAGGGTAATTTCGGTATTGATGATTAAGTTTAATTAGAAGACGTGTTGAATGCAAGTTGAAAAAGATATGTTTTGAGAGATTTTTTGAAATGTGCAGGGTTGGATATCGAGCGAAGATGGTTTGGTAAAGTGTTCCAAAGTGTTGGACTGGCTATTGAAAAGGCTCTTTTTCTAGTGAGGTCTAATCTGGCTTGTTTAGGAGAAGGGATATCTAGTAAATTTTGGTTAAGTGATCTTAAGTGTCGCGTCGGTTTGTATATGCGCAGTATTGAACAAAGCCAGGTAGAAGTATGATTATGGTTATGAATTAAACTATGGATAATAGAGAGAATTTTGTATTTTATTCTGAACTTTATGGGTAACCAGTGTAATGATTGTAGAATAGGGGTGATATGATGACGTAAAGATGTTCTGGTTAGTATCCGGGCTGCAGAGTTTTGGATCAGTTGAAGGGGGTATAGTGAAGAGTCTGACAATCCTAGGAAGAGAGCATTACAATAGTCTAAGCCAGAGAAGATTAAGGATTGAAGAATGGTTCTGTAATCTCGGTAAAATAGCAGAGGACGAAGATGTTTTAACAGACGTAGTTTGAAAAACGATTTTTTTGTAAGTGAGGATATGTGTTGTTTTAGAGAAAGATCTGAATTAATGTTTACACCTAGGCTTATAGCAGAGCGTGTTATGGGGATAGTAACATTATTGATTGTAAGATGTGATGGTGGACCTAATGAAGAATCAGAGATGGAAGTTAAGTATACGAGCTCAGTTTTTGCTGGATTCAGTTTTAATCGATTGTGGGAGAGCCAAGAGTTGATTGTAGATAAGTATAGAGAAACTAAAGATAGAGTGTCTGACCAGGATGATTTATATGGGACAAAAAATTGGATGTCGTCTGCATAAATTTTGAACTGAAGATTAAGAGAGGATAGAATGTAGCATAAAGGAAGTAGATATATGTTGAACAGAATAGGAGAAAGAGATGAGCCCTGAGGAACGCCGGAATTAATGATATATGGGGAAGAGCAGTGCTGACTATAATTGACTTGTTGAGGTCGGTTGGAGAGGAAGGATGTAAACCAGTTCAAAACTGTACCTGTGATGCCTATGTTTTGAAGACCTGAAATGAGTATCTGATGATTAATGGTATCGAATGCTGCTGATATATCTAAGAAAACTATAATGTAGTCTGTATATGAGTCGAATGCACGGAAAAAAGTATCAAAAGAGGATAGAAGAAGTGTTTCTGTGGAATGACCTTTTCTAAATCCATGTTGATTAATATGAAGAATATTGTGCTCTGTAAGAAAATTGGTTAACTGATGGAGTACTACAGATTCTATTAGTTTGGCCAGGGAAGTAAGAGATGCTATAGGTCTGTAATTGTTGAGATCAGATGTATTTTTTGCTTTAGCTTTTAAGATTGGTAGTATAGAGGTCTTTTTTAAAGTGTGGGGGAATTCACCTGATTCTAGAGATTGATTAACTATGTATGTGGGGTCGGAGCTTGACCCCAGTACCAATCCAGAAACGCTTGCTATGTTGTGCGTTGGATCTCCTGCTTGCTTTGCACATTAATGCATTGGAGCTGAACGCTTTTGGAGCCATAATTGTTTCCAAGTTGACTTAGGGAATAGCCACTGCTATTAATTGCATCAGTAGCATGGGAATCTTCTTAGTTTTTGGGTACTTGCCAGGTTCTTGTGGCCTGGTTTGGCCTCTGTTGGAAACAGGATGCTGGGCTTGATGGACCCTTGGTCTGACCCAGCATGGCAATTTATGTTCTTATGTTCATGGTGGGGCAAATGTATCCCTCTAACTCTGAGATGTCCAACCTTTTCACATCCGGGGCCACATTGCAATTTTTCTCTTACTGGCAAGCAATTTTTGACAAAGTTATTAACACAAAAACTGCATTTCTATGAACAAGCTTCAAATCAGACTACCTTCTTAGTTTACTCCTTCATTCCTGTATTGAGCACTGCTTCAGTGACATAGCTTAGGTACAAATGATCATGGAGTGAAAAAGTGACAAGTGCGTGGTTTCAGAAGACATCGATGGCAGGGCCACCCTTACCATACAATCCCATATAGGAGATACGAGGAGGAGTTCGGAAAGCTGAGTGCATGGCCATTAAATGCCAATGACGCTTCACAAGAACCACTATTTTATGTGAAAGATTAGAGAATCTCAATACACGTCAGTTCTTCTGTTGGTCTGGATTTATATTCTAGTAATGACTTACGATCTGACTACTTAGAATGAAGATAAGCACGTTTGATAGCTTTCTTAGGATTATCCTCGGGCATAACATCTTTGTTTCAGATCCTGGCAGCAGTGTGAAAAATCTGAAGATTTCAAGCGCAACCTTCTGATTGTACAGGATTGCCCAACGGGGAGGCCGCCTTCGAACAGTCATTGATGAAAACTTTCAAAGCGCAGAAGATTGTTGCGCTCTATTGGTTTCCAAAATACAGTAGTGGGGATGGTTGCATCCTGTCTCTGAATTTACATTTCTAAAAATGATATAGAGTCCTGATCATGATTTAAAGTGAACCATGATTAGTTGTCTTGACAATTCAGCCATCTATGAAAAATCAAGAGTAGTTCTTCTGATCCACTCCAGATCAAGAAAATACCAATAAATCAACTTCAGAGGCTGACACAGTTAAATTCAGGGATGGAATAGTTGACCAGTTCTTGAAAAGCCAACATGGAGAGATTAGCAACATTGGGCGCTGCAGGAGAACCTTTGGATACTCCGTGTATTTGGTGGTAATGTTGTACTGAAACACAGTATATGGGCTAAAGATAAAAGAAACCCTGCAGGTATCCGTTGTTGACTGAGGCCTGCGTTCCACTAGATCTTGGACTAAAATTGTGGGAAGTTGGTGTACAACGATCCAAGGTCTAATGAAACAAAAATGGTAATTTAGAGAGACTGCAACGGTCTCAACACATGGGAAGACTCCTAAATATATGATTTAGACAATCTCAATGCAGGTTATAAAAATGTCTAAGAAAATAGCTAGCGGTTCAAAGAGAGACCCATTCGCAGCTACAAGAGAACAACAAAAGGGATTCTCCAATGTTTTACACAGTAATGACGGCAGAAAAAGACCAAATGGTCCATCCAGCCTGCCCAGCAAGCTTCCCATGGTAGTAACTGCCGCTCCGTGCAGGTTACCTCCATGTTTCTGTTTTGTGCACCTTCGGGACAATGTAAGGCACTGTAAGAATGACTGTTCCTGGTTAGTTTAAAAAGCCTTGTTCAGGCGCTTTTTCCAATCTAGAGGTAGGATCTGAGGACAGACACTTATAATATTGAGAATCCCAAAGATGTTTCTGCATCTTGTTGATGTAATTGGTGGTGTTCATAACAACCGTCCCTCACACACCTTTATCCGGCGGCTTAGTGATTCGATCTTTATTATTTCCCAGAGGGCTTCTCTTTCCGCTGATGAAAGTTTAGGTGCTTTTGAATGGAAGCCGCTTCCTGAGTGGATGGATTCTCTCTGATTGCTTTATATAAAGTGTGTGAAATCTGACTCCATAGAGCAGTAAGTGATACTCTCACAAAAGGCATATTCCCCCTTTTCTAGTCTGTGTGTGTAATTCTGTGATGCCTCTCATGAATATTCTAGTTGTTACGAGCGCGAAGGCACGGTCTCTTCTGGCAGGAGATGTGAGCCCTTGGATCGCCATGCCACTCAGGGAGGAGCCCTGAGAGCACAGCGAGAGGTGAGTTGATGCAAGCACGGGCAGACAAGGAGCAGAACAAGGCTGGAATGAAGACAAGGAAACTGAAGGTCTGACCCTCTACCAGACCTCCATGCCTCAGGAAGACCAACAACGCAATGATGGTCAATGAACAGTCCTCCAACCGTTCCAAGCCCTTTCGGACCTGCCGCTGGATAACGGCAATAGGCAGCAGGCTGGACAGAGGAAGAGGGCAGACGGAGGCCTTGAAACATGGAAAACTCTGGACGAAGACTCAGGCGAGGACACTTGGACGAAGACTCAAGTTACTTAGGAGATTCAAGCTAAGATACTGGGACAAAGACGTAGCACAGAGGACGAGGGGTTAGGATCAAAGTGCTGGGTTGAGACTGCGATGCAGCGCGCCCTACACAGCCCACTCAAGGGGCTGATCGCGAGCACCCTGGGCTCAAAGCAGGCTCTAGACGAGGTGTGGAGTAGATGAGACTGGAACATGGCAAAGATCCCGAAGAGGCCTGCACCAGGGCATACCCTACACAGCCGCCTGTGGCTGGTCACGGACCAAGCTGAAGCGGAGCAGGTTCAAACAGAGTCTTAGACATGGACGGTTGCAAATGCAAGGGGCTCCGAAGACCGGGACAGGATTCAAGCTCAGGATAGCAAGATACAGGATTCACAGACAACTCGGGGTTCAAGACTTAGGATACAAGCAGAAGTCTTCTGGAGGCTTGCACTGCGGAGGAGAAGATGGCCTTGTTCCATGAGGCGCCCTACACAGCCCGCCCCTGGGCTGGTCACGGACCATGACAGTGGCACGCCGGGAAAATGGACATCAAGGAACCAAGGAACTGGAGGCAGAGGCAAGACAAAGGCATCAGGAAGGAACATCTGACATCAGGAACATGGAGACATCTGGAGGTACAGACGAAGGAGGTCCGAGGGACAAGACCAGGACATCAAGGACATCAGGAACATGAAGATGGAGCCGTCAAAGCAGGAGAAGACCTCTGAGGAACTGGACCGAAGATGAGGACACAGATGACTGTGAGACTCGAACCAAAGGTCCTGAATGAAGGCAGGCAGGGCCCTTTTATAGGACTGAAGCAGAACAGGCTGATGACATCACTTCCACGGACTGCGGGACTTTTCCCGCCGCTGGCCCTTTAAAGAGTGCAGGAGAGGTGTGAGCCCACACTTAAGGTGAAGCAGGAGTGCAGACAGCGGCTCGGCGTCCCTTCCACGTGGAAGGCCATGCTGGCGGCGTTCCTGCCACGAAGAAGCTGAAGAAGGGACGGCTTCTCTGCCGCTAAGGACCCCGGGCAGTGGCTCCAGCCGCGAAGGACGGCTCCCGGTGGGTTCAGCCGGGCCGCGGCCTCCGGGGGACGGCGGCAGTGGCAGGGCTGCTGCTGCGCTTGAGGCGCCAGCTGAAGGTAAGTAGGTGGAGAGGCCTGCTCTGCGGGCAGGAATGGTAACACTAGTGGCTCTACAAGCCGAGGTCTGGGGTTTCCCCCGTGTTCCTGATGCACAAATCCTCAGTGTCGGTTTACAAGAGAGACCTGACTCTCTTTTTATGAAGTTCTCCTGTTCTGTTGAGCTTTTAATTGCTTTGTTAAAATTCCCCCAAACGTTTCTTGACTTATGAGCAGAACTTGCTCTGCACCCAAGCTTCAGGCGCACAACACGTGTGCATTCTGGGCTCTCTTTAGGAGGCTCCTAGGCTTAGTTTTTCTTGGACTGATTTGTCGGCTGTAAAGTGAGGGGATATTCGTATTGGTATTGTCATTATTTCAATGACTTGCTGACATATAGGTGAGCAAACCTTTCAAACCATGGACTTCTTCCATTGAACAGTTGGTTGGGGGTCTCCGAGATGGGTTGTGTATCGTAAACAAAAAACAAACCCCCAGGCAGCAAGGAGACGACAGGCTCCCTGCACGCCTAGGCAACCCTGTGTCGTAAGACGGAGCCCTGCGAAAACGACAATGTGGCGCAAAATGGCACTGACCCAAGCTGTGCAAAGTCAGCACTGCCAATACTGCACTGGGCCCTAGAACCCCAAGATACCTGCGATTGGGAAGTAAGCTGGACTGCTGTCGGTGGATGTCTGTGCAGAATCTGTGCCTCTCCTGGGACGCAGGGGGGGTCACAAGCTGGAATCAGAAGCGGGCGGATCCGATGCAGTCCCCACAGCAGAGAACTGAAGCAGGAATGCGTTTCCTCCTAACGGAGAAACCCAAAGAGGTGCCAGCAAAGAGCGAGCAGGAAGAGCGGCACGTGGGCCGTGGAAGTAGGGGGGAGAGCGCAGTGAAACGTGGCATCCTGCCCCCCCCCCCAGGCCAGAAACGTGAGCTGGGAGTTAGGCTCGCTGACTCGGCGCTCCCCGCCCTGCAGCCAGCAGGATCCTGCGTGTTTGACGCTGCCGGGGAGGGGAGTACGTTAGGTGCCAGTCGGCGATTGTTAGCAGCCAGGGAAAATGGTTTTCCTTATTTGCTTCCACTTTTTTTTTACACCTCTTGTTCTTGCTGTTTGTTTCCTTTGCGCTGCTTTTTGAGTTTAATTATTTATATTTTTAATCTTCCTGTCCTTCCTCCAAACAGTGCGGGGAGTCACATAGAAAGGCGCTAGAGGCCCCCCCCTGTTTACCCCCTCCTGGGCTGCTCTCTAGCACTGCCCATCTGCCTGCTCGTCCTCCTCCTTACCCTCTCCTCCACTGCCTCCTGGGGGAAGGGATGCGCTTGCTGTCCTCATCAGCCAGGTCTTCCTGCGGCCTTGGGGAGGGGCAGGGGTTCTTGTGCGACTGTCCAGCTCTTCTCCTGCTTTTTGCAGGTGGAAACTTGCAGGGTGGCTCTGCTAATCTCATGCCCCTCTTTATAGGGCCCTGGTGAGACCTCACGTGCAATACTGCGTTCAGTTCTGGAGATCCCCCACCTTCAAAGGGATAGAAACAGGATGGAGTCGCTCCAGAGGGAGGCTGCTAAAACGGGCAGTGGTCTTCCTTCTATAGCATAGGGGGAGAGACTTAAAGATGTAAATGTGTGCAATCACAGCAAGGCCCCAGTAGAGGAAAGGCGAGAGAGGGGAGATGTGCTAGAGACATGCAGAGGAGGTCGGCCTCTATTGAAGGAAAGGAGGCTGCAGAATGAGGGGGAAGGGGGAAATGTTTCTTTACAGAGAGGGTGGTGGATGCATGGAAGGGTCTCCCCGTGGAGGTGGTGGGGACAAAACCGCTCTCTGAATTCAGGAAAGCCTGGGACAAGCACACGGGATCTCTGAGGAAGTGATGCCAAATCGATTGGACAGACGGATGGTCCCCACAGTCTGTCTATTTATTTATTTAGACATTGGCTGCTTGTTTTTACATTGTAGCTTGTATAATTTAGAAAGGTTAATGTCCATAATAACTTCGAAATGTTAACATTTAACTTGTGATTTGGAGAAAAATAGAAATAAAAATAAAATGAGACAGATTTAATTATTTACAGTGACTTTCACAAAGGGAACATCTAGTGTAGCTGGCAGGGGCCTGGGTATTAATGGGGTGAAAGGGGGGGGAAACAGGGGTGCCTTGCAAGAAGGTGAAAGTAGGAGATTAGGATTAGTGTGAGAATGGAAGCAGTTTACAGGTTTAACAAACGGCGTGCAAGATAATCACCAGTCGCCCTCAGCACAAAGTGCCCCTGCCACCCCCGCAAGACCCCCACCATGCCACAAATCATCCTCCCACTTCTCCACAGCGTGGAAAGCCGTCGTGTGTGCTACTGGCGCCGCCCACGTTCTGGCTCCCAGCGGGTACGAGCAGATAGAGACCACGCGGGGGCCGCCTCGGGCAGCACCATTCAGTCACCCGGAGTGGCCGAGGGTGGCGGAGGCGACGCAGGCGGAATAATAAAGTCCAGGAGACATTTTAAAAGTATTTTTAAAAACCCCGCAGTAAACGAACAGAGTATAAAGTGAAAATTTCTCAATTTACAAGGACGGGCAGGTGCGAAAGGGAAAAGCATCTTTAATTTTAATGTGTGGTTGGAAGCTCTTTAGAGGAAGCGGCCAGGCTATATTAACAAGGTCTTGGGAGACGGTGGACGGGTAATTAACAGGACCTAGCCAGCTCGAGTTTAGGTAATTAATGAGCTCCCACGGTCTGGCCGCTCTGCGTTTCAGCAGGACATGTTGCTGCTAGTCGCCAGGGTCCCGTGCCAAATGCTGGGTGAAACTTCCCTCGGGCCTCCCTGCAAAATAACGAGAACATGGAAAAGTGGCTCTTGGCAGAGTTGCCGGCTTGCTCTCATTTCTGGCAAAAAATCAATCCATTTCCCCTTCAAGGGGCAGAATGGTGCTGAGTCTCAGAAGCTTTGAGTGTGTGTGTGAGTGCTGTAAAGGACTTAGGTTGAATTTGTTGACCAGGAAAGTCAGATTAAGCCACATTTTTTTGTTTTCAGCCGGGTCCTTAGAGGCACAGGAAAAAGAAAGTGAGATGGAGGGGCTTAGGGCTTCTCCTGCATCCCTAGGCCCTGCCTTCTGGCAGGTGGCTGCTGTGCTCCCCTCTCCGTGTCTGATTTCCAGGGGATTCTGGGGGCGTGCATTTTATTACGCTCACCTTTCCAAATCCAAGCAGCAGACGAGAGTTGCATTCAGAGTGCCGTCTACGAAAGCCCCGCGTTGAGACTTGCGCTGAAACTCGCCGCGCGGTTTTAACGTGGACGCGTGACGATGCAGTCAGCGCAGGCCGGTCGCACGTTTTCACTCTGGGAGCTTGGAAAGGATTTATGCTCACAAAACTCAGACTAGGTTTACTGAGCCACGAATTTTGTTTTGTTTTGTTTTTGAATAGGGGCGGTCCTGTGATATTTTTCCCCTTCCCAGCAAAAATATCCTGGCAGGATCACAGTGTTTTGTCTCGCGGAAAAAAAATCTGCGACTTAAAAGAATGCAGCTGGGCCCTACAAATCTCGCGATGGCAGCGTGGCGAGGTGATCGCGTTAAAGAGCCATGCGGCCTGACCTGAACCACCACCAAAAAGAGTTATAAAAAAAAAAAACAACCCACTAGGGGTCTCACTAGACCCTCTGCCCACTCCGGTCCTGCCATATGAGGTGGCTCCACAGAAAGAAAGTTTAAAATTAAAGTCGACCACACAGACTTCCCAACACCCCCAAGATCTGCCCTTCTGATCTCCTCCCCTTTCCCCTTATTCCCAACCCAAAAAAACCTTCCCTGGTGATGCAGTGCCCCCACCCCGGACCCCCCCCCCCCTACCTTTAAACAGTTCAGGGGTGGTCAGCGGAGAGCTCTGGGCCTGGTTGGCCCCATTTTCACCCCTGTGATGGTCCCGGGATGGGACCCCTCTGTGGGTTTGGTTGTTTTTTTTTTTTACTTTTGGGGGGCAGGGTTCATGACCCTTTAATTCTAGCGTGGGAGCATTGGGACCTGTACCAGGATTCTGGTGCCCCCACGCTAAAATAACTTTTTCTGAAAAGGTGTGGCTAAAATTACGTGGCAGAAAAATGTGCAAGTTAGCCGCATTATTGTAGTTACATACAATGGAGGATGCATTAACTGCTCTGCATGTATTATGTGATTTTTATGCATGCGAAGCAGCTGATTGTGATAGGGGCAATGAGCGATATCAGGAGTACAGCGTCCTGTGCCTGTATTGTACAATATACAGCGTCTATTGCATGTTGTATCTCTGTCACAGCTTGATAAATCACATCACTTAGCCGGAGAACGTGTCTTGGATGTTCCTTATCTAGTTACTTATAGCTGAAGAACTTGAAAACCTAACCAGCTGTATTGGAATGTTTTGTGGCTGGGTAACCTGCCACGTAACCGGATGTATTTAAAAGGTACCCGGTTAAGTGGCAGTAAATAAATAACTTTTGGACTTGTAAGCCCAAACCATGAATCCCCCCACCCCTGAAAACACTGTGACAGTAACTGGAGCCACCATGCCTACCCCCTCCCCAGAAGCTGGACCTGACCCTTCCTTCCCCAGCCACCCGCGGTCTCTCTTGTACCTTAGAGCGCAGGAGCGGGTAAGAGACCACGGCTCCCGGCCAGGCTTTCACAAGCGTCCGCTCTTCTTGGCAAGACACGGAGAAGGCAGGCTTGGGGTGCCAGCCCCCACTGCTGGCGGGGAGGGCATCGGGCTGTGTAGTTTAACGGGCTATTTATTTATTTATTTTCCCTATACCGGTGTTCGATTTTACATATCACATTGGTTTACGTTCATTTGATTTTACATATCACATCCGTTTACATTCAACCAAAACATGCAGGAAATCGGGCATTTCCTTTGTCTAATACATTGAACAATTGTAACATGGAAGTGGTTAACAAGGGATATGAATGGAACATGGAAATGGTTAACGAGGGAGAGGAACATTAATGGAGGTCAAAGTGAAAGGAACTCTTATCAAGTTGTAGTCAGGCGTAGGATTTACGTCTTATAGTTAGGACAAGGTGGAAGAGCTTCTATCTTACAGTGGTCATGCCCAGAGATAATATCTTACATTGGAGTCTCAGTGGTCAGTGAGAGGTTAATAGAATAATAAGGGTGTATGTCGGTTGACTGGGCTGTAGGGTTTGTTCTGGTGTTGGAGTTTGGTCGTGTTATTGCAGCGAAGGCTTTAAGAAATAGCCAGGTTTTAAGCTTTTTCTTGAAGGACTGGGGTGATGGGTCTGATCTGAGATCTGTGGGGAGCTTGTTCCACAGGGTGGGTCCGGCAAGTGATAGCGTTCGTTCTCTTGTTGATAATTTGGTGTTTCTTTTGGTGAAGGTGCTTGTAGGAGTCCGGTACTTGATGAGCGTGGAGGTGGTGAGTGTGGTGGTGATGAGCGTGGTCCGGTACTTGGTGGAGTGAGGAGGTGAAGGGGTGTAGTTAGCCAGTTGGAATTGTTGCTTTGGAGAATTTTATGAGCAGTGGTTAAAGCTTTGTATTGGATTCTTTGGTGAATGGGCAGCCAGTGTAGCTGGTTGAGTATAGGTGTGTTATAGGCTCTGTTCTTCTGCTGTTGGTGAGGGCTCTAGCGGCGGCATTTTGTAGAAGTTGGATGGGTTTGAGGTCTGATGCTGGGAGGCCTAGGAGTAGGGAGTTGCAGTAGTCGAGCTTGAAAAACAGGAGGGCCTGTAGGACTGTGCGAAAGTCTTGTGGGTAGAGGAGTGTTTTGAGTTTGCGTAGGATCTGGAGTTTATAGAATCCATCTTTCAAAATGTTGTTGATGTGTTTTTTGAAGTGAAATTGGGTATCTCTGAGGCGGCCCTAAAGTTACCTGGCTGACTTAGCTGGATGTGTTTAAAAATGTGCTGCGTAACTTTTGTAATCCGGTTGGATTTTAGCCGGGTCACGACCGTATCCAGCTAAACTCGAGCCAGGCGAGTGCTTCGGTGTTCAAGCAGGTGCCATTTAATTGGATGCGTTTGAATATTGGCCCCTAAGCTGCTTTCCCATAGACACAGGGAGGATGGCTTTCAAATAGCCGCGCGCGGCAGCCTACGTGGCCGCGCGTATCTGTCCCCTGGAACACAGGCGCGTATTTATGCTGAGCAAGTTGGCCAATGTGCAGGCGCCGTGTCTTTTAAAACAGGAAGTTACAGGCACATGTCTTGGCTCCGGACTGCCCCCCCTTTTTTTTTTTACACGCGGTGTTTTGAATTTTTATAAAATTCGGAATACACAAGCAGAGGCCACTTGCACGCACATAGGCTCATCTTTATGTGCGAAAATGTGCCCGAGCATGGGGAAGAAGCCTTGGTAGATAAAGCTGTAAGCCCTCTGGGGACAGGGAAATATCTCCAATGAAAAGGCAGGAGCTCAGGCTAAGCTTTAAAAGATAAAGCAGGATGTTCGCACACGAGACCCAGCGCCGAGCTGCAGCTCCTGCCGTTGGCCGACACCAGCACCAAACGCTATCCTGCGCCTCCGACCAGCGCTAAGACAACGCGAGTTAAACCGGCGCACCTCCCTGCACTGGGGGGGCGCGGGAGAGCTAGCTACCGCCTTCACCTGCTTGCTCTTTCCATGCGAGGCTCCCAAGCAGGACGCGCAGTTTTTTTTTTGTGCACAAAACTCCTTGCTGCACCGGGAGTGTACAACAGAGCAAAACTGTGCCCTCTGCTGGACGCCCCTTATTGCATCATCCCCTAGCTTTGTATCTCAGGTAGTGGAGGATGAAGCAGGATTTGAATTCTGGTTTCCCTGACTCTCAGCCTGATGCTCCTCCCCTCCCAGGAGAGATTCAGAGCCGTCTCATGACAGGCCTTTTACTCACACTGCTCGGTGACACTAAGAGCTGGAGAAGGATGCAAGTAAAGCATGAAAACAGCACGGACAGCTGAAGAGCTGATCTTCATCAGAGCCCCATGCATGCCTCTGACTGATGCACGTAAAGCATGAATACAGCACGGACAGCTGAAGAGCAGACCTTCATCAAAGCCCCATGCATGCATCAGACTGATAAACATAAAGCATGAATACAGCATGGACAGCTGAAGAGCTGATCTTCATCAGAGCCCCATGCATGCCTCTGGCTGATACACGTAAAGCATGAATACAGCACGGACAGCTGAAGAGCAGACGTTCATTAGAGCCCCATGCATACATCAGACTGATACACGTAAAGCATGAATACAGCAGGGACAGCTAACGAGTGGATCTTCATTAGAGCCCCATGCAGGCATCAGACTGATACACGTAAAGCATGAATACAGCACAGACAGCTAACGAGTGGATCTTCATTAGAGCCCCATGCAGGCATCAGACTGATACACGTAAAGCATGAATACAGCACAGACAGCTGAAGAGCAGATCTTCATCAGAGCCCCATGCAGGTGTCACACTGATACACATAAAGCATGAATACAGCACGGACAGCTAACGAGTGGATCTTCATCAGAGCCCCATGCAGGCGTCACACTGATACACATAAAGCATGAATACAGCACAGACAGCTGAAGAGCAGATGTTCATCAGAGCCCCATGCATGCATCTGACTGATACACGTAAAGCATGAATACAGCACGGACAGCTAACGAGAGGATCTTCATCAGGGCCCCATGAGGTCATCACACTATTTTTTTATTTAAAATTTCTTCTTATCGCTCTAAGCGCATAAGAATAAAACATTGATAATAAAATACCCACTAAAACGCGAAGCGCTGCATCACATCAAATAAACTATAAAAATGGACTGCGAGCAGAGGACAGCGGACGAGCAGAGAGTGTGAAGAAGTAAGTTTTCAGCTCCTGGTTGCAGTAGTGGAAGTGGTAACGCCGCAGGCAAAGAATTCCAATGTCAGTCTGGCAACTGAGAAGGACCCCTCGGGGAGGATCTCAGCCCTGCCCTCGCGTACGGAGGGAACATCGAGCATCAGGGTTATATCCCTGCAGCCTCAAATTTCCACAGACTGGAAGATCACTCCCAAGCAATTTCTGAATAAGGAGAGCAGCTTGATGGCGAATACGCCAGGCACCTGGAAGCCAATGCAGATCAATCAGTACAGGAGAGCCGGGAGCTCTGGCCAGGGATCAGCCGTGCAGCGGGCGTTTGCAAGAGTTGTAGGGCCTGAAGGGCGATAGCTGGCAACCAAGATACAGTGATTTGCAACAATCAGTGCTAGATATAATCATGGCCTGTGTAACAGAGCGAAATACAGCATAACCCAGTAATTAAGATCCAAAGCCAGCTTATTATGACGCATCCAGGTATTTATTCCCATAAGCAAGATGTAAGCATATAAAGCATGAATACAGTAGGGATGACTGACAAGCAGGTCTTCATCAGAGCCTTATGTGGATGTGTCACTGATACATGTAAAGCAAGAATACGGCACGAACAGATGAGGAGCGGATCTTACAGGCGTCACACTGCAAGGAAAGTGGGAATACAGCACGGACAGCTGAGGAGTAGATCTTCAATAGAGACCCATGGTGGTGTCATATTTATGTACGGAAAATGTGGATATAGCACAGACAGCTAAAGAGCAGATCTCCAAAAGAGCCCTGCGGAGGTGTTGCATTAATGCATGGAAAGTGTGAATACAGCACGGACAGCTGAAGACCGAAATACAGGCATCTCACTGATAATGCGCAGGGCGCGGTTTTCCCCACTGCTTGCACATCTGCAAAGTCAGCAGGGGCTTTTCCTTTGAAAATTGCATAAGGAAACCTGTCCCTGCCTTCGCTTGCCCCCTCCTTTCTGTGAAAGCTCTGAAGTCCGCGGCGCGTTGCTCCAGCCTCTCCAGCTGGGAGTGCAAATCTGAAACATCCCATTTCTTTAGGAAACGCACGCTGCTCTTACCAGTGGAAAGGCCTTTGAAAACTGCTCGCCCGAAGCACGAATTCAGCAGCAGGGACCCGCTGAAGGAGTGTTTTAGAAACGCAGGTCAGGCTGCGCTGAGAAGTGAGGAGCTCTGACTTTTTCACGAGGAAGGAGATGGGGGAATATACTGTGGCAGAGCAGAGAAGCAGGGCCAGGTGGTCTAACAGAGCCGTCCTCCCCATCTACACAGTGCCCGCCAGTGCCAAACTGCAGCCCCCTGCCACAGGTACAGGACCCCTCCCTCCCCCGTGCACGAGTCTTCCGACCTTGGACCTGATTTCCTGGCCGGGAGAGCGAGAGCCCTTGGTGCTTGGCAGTCGGCGCTGAAAAACACACACAGCATTCAGTAATTGTGTTTGCTCGCTCACGTGCCTGATTTAGTTAGCGCTGTGCGAAGCCCCGCTCGGCCTCCCGCGCAAGAGGACATGAAGAAGCTGTGTGCGCTGCCGTCGCCCTGCCTTGACCTTAGCCAGCACGACGCGGGCTCCGGGTCTCATCCCCACACCTCCCAAATTGACGGCACGCTCCGTGACATGGAAGAGGCTCGGCGAGGCCTTCTGCTTGGCTTCCCGCGTTTCCGCCCTCTTTCTGAATGACGCTTGGGGCATGAGATGAAGGGGAGGGGGACCATGTCCGATCGGGTCCCCCCCCTCTGGGTGCATGCATGCTTGCCTGCGTTCATTTGTACGCTGCCTTTCAGGAGCCGGTGTGGCCGAGTCTATTGAATGCCGTTCAGTTCACATTCCTTTTCTTCTGCTTTGAGGTTTATAATGGACAAGGTACTGCCTTTTACAAACTAAAGGCTTAACGGGCTCGGTGCCTTGGTTCAATTCTTATTTAATTGCAGGGAAAAAAAACCCCAAACCATGCGTCCAGCAGAGGGAAAATAGTGCAGAAATAAAACGGTAGACAATGCTTTATTATATCATCAGGCCAGAGCTGCATTCAGCTCGGCTAAAAGGGACTCTCTTATTTCAAAGCCCGTCAGGTTAGGCCGTTTGCATTGTTTTGCGTGGTTAGCTCTTTAAGTAAAGCACCAGCTACGTCTCCTGACTGCTGTGTAAGCAGAGTGAATGCTCCGCTGAGGGCGGTAGATGAACTCCGTCCTGTTAAACCTAACTCTCTAACAAAGTGCAGCTCTCAGGGCTTTGTATCTTCCTTGCAGCTTGAAAACGCTCTTGGAACGTCCGCCCGTGCTCTCGGGCCTTGCCCACTAGCGGGGGTACTGTTAGCCGGACGGGAGCAGTTTCTGACTCGCTCATTTCAGGAGGGCGTTTTTCCCACACCTTTTAAAAGGGACATTGTTCGCCCAGCTCTGAAGAATGGGCAGTTGTGTTAAGTTAGTTGATTTGGCCTCCCGTCTTTGGTGGAAAGGTATCGGCCCTACGCTACGCGTTCACTCAGGTCCTCCCAAAGAAGCATGTGCTGCGTGTTCCATCGCCGAGCAGGGACCCCGGACTCACGGGATCCCTTCCCGGTGGGGAAGCGGTTATGTCAACGTCTTCAAACATTTAAAACATTACTAAAAAAGGCATCTGTTTAAGCCAGCCTCTGTAATCTGAAGCATGGCGGAGATTGAGCGGGATCAGCTTTGTATTCCAAAGTCCGAGCCTGGACTCTAATACATAAGTATTTGTTTCAGAGAACGAATTATGTCTGCTGTGCTGTGTACATCACTTACGCCATTGACACATTTTAATAAAGATAAAGGTGATCGTCTTCCAATTTCTAACCGGCCAGCCTTGGATAAGGTTTTAGAAAAGCTTGCTTTGAAACAATTGAACTCCGTTTTTGCAAGAATGCAATGTGCCCCATCACCCATTAAAATGGTTTAAGGAGTAGTCACAACCCAGAGATCCTTTTTTGGTCTCTGTGGCTGATTTTCTGTTGCAGGAAATGGATGCAGAGCAGTCAGTGAAGAGGCTGATATTCGGCCGCAGAGCAGCTAGTTAAGTTATCCTGGCTCACTTAATGGGGATATCCCTGGCTATCTTAAAGCCTGCCGGAGAAATATATGCAGCCAACTTTAGGACAGCCCTGCGGTGCAAGCAGAGTTAGCCGCGTATGTTAAGTTGGCTAACTCTGAGCATCTCCGCTCTGCCTGGAAACGCTTCCCACCCACTCTGGCACGCCCCTGATTTATGTGGCTAAATTCTAGACAAATTCAGCCATTTCCTGTACGTACCCGGATCAGTCCAGGACAGCTGGTTCTTTTTTCGGGTAGTCAAAAATCGAGCCCGGGGCTTTTACCGCGAGGTGCGGCCTACTGACCGGGAAATTGCTCTGAACGCCGCGGTTCTTTTTTCGGGTAGTCAAAGTAGGCCGCACCTCGCGGTAAAAGCCCCGGGCTCGATTTTTGACTACCCGAAAAAAGAACCAGCTGTCCTGGACTGATCCGTGGTACTACAGGAACGAAAATTAGCAGGTAAGAACTAATTTTCCCTTTTAGATGGATAACTTTTCAGTGAAATCTGTCGAAATGGCCTTTGAATATTGACCTACAGGTGTCATGTGGATTCCCCGTAATTCTCGTTTGGATGCTCGTGCCGGGATTACAGTTGAAAGTGTTTTTTTTCCAGTCACCACCTGTAATCTTGGGTTCAGTTAGATTCCACTATGATTTGCATGGCTCGCATTCGTTTCCTTGTACGCAATGGATTTTACAAGCCGCGCTGTCTGATCCGGGCGTTCCCTTTAAGTGCAATTGATCGTGGCAGTGCGTTGCTCAGACTCTTTCCCAAAGGTCGGATTAAAGCTATTCCGCCGCCTGTCTGGCAGTGCCCCCAGCGCGGATGCAGCTCCAGCAAATTACACTTCACCTGCGTTTTCTGGTCTTCGGGGCACTTGCAGGGAATGGGCCTTCTTATTTGGCTAATTTAATTGCATCCTACTTGATCTCCTGGATCCATGAATGCATTGCGGTTACCTTGGTTCACGTGAAGCAGGTAAAAGGGCCTGGAGTTATTGGAAGAGCGTGGCGTGGTCCTATTTCCCATATCAAACCGTTCGTGTTTCGGGAGGCCTCGCCAGCAGAAGCTTGCGATGAGGCTGTAACTTGCACCGTGTATCTCAGACTGTGCTGCGACGGTGTGGTTTGGTTTCTGTCCGAGGTCTTAATTTAATCGATGCAGTGCTGTTCATGTAATGCAGTTTCTAAATAAGTAGGGGTTTCAGTTGGATGAATGCTTTCGGGTGCTAACACTCGAGCACGTTCCTTCTGTGATACTGGTGCGCACGCCCTCCAGTCACTCCTAACAAGAACTGTTCTGTTTCTCCTTCCGAGGAGGATTCTGCTGAATGCTGCACAACCTCCAAAGTGTTCGATTAGCACGAGGCGAGGAGGACTTCGCCATCGCATTTGCTCTTGTGAAACTTAATACTTTATTTCTTTATTCTCGTAGTTTTAACAAGAAATCAGCAAGCAACGAAGACCGGGGGACGCTCGCAGCCAGCGACAGACAGAGAATGACAGACAAAGTCTTCCAGAAGCCTTGGCACGGCCATAAAAACAAAGTAAGGCTTTCCCTAGTGTTACGCGCTTTCCCTAGTGTTACGCGCTTTCCCTAGTGTTACGCGCTTTCCCTAGTGTTACGCGCTTTCCCTAGTGTTGCGCGCTTTCCCTAGTGTTGCGCGCTTTCCCTAGTGTTGCGCGCTTTCCCTAGTGTTGCAGGCTTTCCCTAGTGTTGCAGGCTTTCCCTAGTGTTACGCGCTTTCCCTAGTGTTGCAGGCTTTCCCTAGTGTTGCAGGCTTTCCCTAGTGTTGCAGGCTTTCCCTAGTGTTACGCGCTTTCCCTAGTGTTACAGGCTTACGTGCTTTCCCTAGTGTTGCGCGCTTTCCCTAGTGTTGCGCGCTTTCCCTAGTGTTGCGCGCTTTCCCTAGTGTTGCGCGCTTTCCCTAGTGTTGCGCGCTTTCCCTAGTGTTGCGCGCTTTCCCTAGTGTTGCGCGCTTTCCCTAGTGTTACAGGCTTACGTGCTTTCCCTAGTGTTACACGCTTACGTGCTTTCCCTAGTGTTACACGCTTTCCCTAGTGTTGCAGGCTTTCCCTAGTGTTACGCGCTTTCCCTAGTGTTAGGCGCTTTCTCTGGCAGCGGCTCCTCTCCCTAGCGCTACACATGCTCTGTGTCTCACAAACGATTTTACTGTTTCTTTGCGATGCAGCGTTGGTAGCGCAGTGACGTGTCATCGCACTACTTGACTGATTTTTCTGCTTTGAGGAAAAGGGCCATCGTTTTGGATGAGTAACGCAGTACAGGCTGAAAGCTGTGTAGATACATCCGTTTTGTCTTTATTTCTTTTAAATATCACAAATCTAGATTAAAAAGAAAAAAATCTCTCCCTGATTTCCCCTCTAGCGTTCCTGACCCCTTGAGACGGGATTAGAAAACTGGCACAGTTATAGGGAAAATCGCCACTGAAGTGCTTCTGCTTTCCTCTGCTCAGTAAAAGATTTGGGAAACTTTGATCTTGGACATTGAGGTTGCTTTTCCCGTGACTTAGCCGGCTGATTGAGGGACAGGATGGCACTGCCTCTGCCTGTGCTGTACCTGTTCTGTGATGGTGCAGTCTGTGTGAGAGTGTGAGGGAAGCTTGCACTGCTGCTGCCTGTGCTGTACCTGTTCTGTGGTGAGGCAGTGTTTGTGAGGGAAGCTTGCACTGCTGCTGCCTGTGCTGTACCTGTTCTGTGGTGGGGCAGTGTGTGTGAGAGGGAAGCTTGCACTGCTGCTGCCTGTGCTGTACCTGTTCTGTGGTGGGGCAGTGTGTGTGTGAGGGAAGCTTGCACTGCTGCTGCCTGTGCTGTACCTGTTCTGTGGTGGGGCAGTGTGTGTGAGAGGGAAGCTTGCACTGCTGCTGCCTGTGCTGTACCTGTTCTGTGGTGGGGCAGTGTGTGTGAGGGAAGCTTGCACTGCTGCTGCCTGTGCTGTACCTGTTCTGTGGTGGGGCAGTGTGAGTGAGGGAAGCTTGCACTGCTGCTGCCTGTGCTGTACCTGTTCTGTGGTGGGGCAGTGTGTGAGGGAAGCTTGCACTGCTGCTGCCTGTGCTGTACCTGTTCTGTGGTGGGGCAGTGTGTGTGAGGGAAGCTTGCACTGCTGCTGCCTGTGCTGTACCTGTTCTGTGGTGGGGCAGTGTGTGTGTGTGATAGTGTGAGGGAAGCTTGCACTGCTGCTGCCTGTGCTGTACCTGTCCTGTGGTGGGGCAGTGTGTGTGTGTGAGGGAAGCTTGCACTGCTGCTGCTGTGCTGTACCTGTTCTGTGGTGGGGCAGTGTGTGTGTGAGGGAAGCTTGCACTGCTGCTGCCTGTGCTGTACCTGTTCTGTGGTGGGGCAGTGTGAGTGTGAGGGAAGCTTGCACTGCTGCTGCCTGTGCTGTACCTGTCCTGTGGTGGGGCAGTGTGAGTGTGAGGAAAGCTTGCACTGCTGCTGCCTGTGCTGTACCTGTTCTGTGGTGGGGCAGTGTGAGTGAGGGAAGCTTGCACTGCTGCTGCCTGTGCTGTACCTGTCCTGTGGTGGGGCAGTGTGAGTGTGAGGGAAGCTTGCACTGCTGCTGCCTGTGCTGTACCTGTCCTGTGGTGGGGCAGTGTGAGTGTGAGGGAAGCTTGCACTGCTGCTGCCTGTGCTGTACCTGTCCTGTGGTGGGGCAGTGTGAGTGTGAGGAAAGCTTGCACTGCTGCTGCCTGTGCTGTACCTGTTCTGTGGTGGGGCAGTGTGAGTGAGGGAAGCTTGCACTGCTGCTGCCTGTGCTGTACCTGCTCTCTGGTGGGACAGTGAGTGTGAGTGAGGGAGGGAAGCTTGCACTGCTGCTCCCTGTGCTGTACCTGCTCTCTGGTGGGACAGTGTGTGTGAGTGAGTGAGGGAAGCTTGCACTGCTGCTCCCTGTGCTGTACCTGTTCTGTGGTGGGACAGTGTGTGTGAGTGAGAGCGAGGGAAGCTTGCACTGCTGCTGCCTGTACTGTACCTGTTCTGTGGTGGGGCAGTGTGAGGGAAGCTTGCACTGCTGCTGCCTGTGCTGTACCTGTTCTGTGGTGGGGCAGTGTGTGTGTAAGGGAAGCTTGCACTGCTGCTGCCTGTGCTGTACCTGTTCTGTGCTGGGGCAGTGTGTGTGTAAGGGAAGCTTGCACTGCTGCTGCCTGTGCTGTACCTGTTCTGTGCTGGGGCAGTGTGTGTGTGTGTGAGGGAAGCTTGCACTGCTGCTGCCTGTGCTGTACCTGTCCTGAGGTGGGGTAGTGTGTGTGTGAGTGAGGGAAGCTGGCAGTGCTGCTGCCTGTGCTGTACCTGTTCTGTAGCAGGGCAGTGTGTGTGTGAGGGAAGCTGGCACTGCCCTGCCCCTGCTCTCCTGGGTAAGTAGTGGCTGTGTTTAGCGCTTCCCTTCACAGGAATGAAGCTCAGGCCTTGCCCAGGATGTGCTGGGAGTGATCTCTGGCTCTAACATTTTACAGCGAGCGCCTTCCTTCCTTCCTACTCTGTGTAGCCCGGGCTGTGCCTGTGGTGTGGGTCCGCCAGCCTCACACTCTCTTCTGACGGGACAGACACACGGAAGCCCTGATCTTCCGTCGGTAAATGCTTCCCTGCATTTTTGTTGTTTCTCCTTTGCAGGGGGGCCCCGGGAAGTGCAGGCACGGGGACTGCGGCACCGGTTCCGCCAAACCCTCCTCCGTGAGACTCTTGCGCTCCCCAGTACTTCTCCCCTGGCTCGCTTTTTTCATATTTTATTTTATTTTATTTTTTGCTGTTGGTGGATCTTTTTACATTTTCTGGAGCAAGCCATTGTTTGTCTCGCTCGCACGCTGCCTGCCAACACCTGTCTCGGCAGGCGGGGCGTTCGGAGAGGAGCAGTAGCCAGTTGAAAGGGCAGCGCGAGCTTGCTCGGGTCTAATTAAAACCTGAAAAGGGAGGAGGGGAGCGGCTGTGCTGATTTTCCCAGAGCAGAGCCCCCTCGTTAGGCCGATTAATGAGGGGGTGCCAGGCCGCGCTCTTATCTCTCGCCCGCTCCCCCACTCACCTTGGAGAGTGGGCCCTACCCCTCCCCCAGCACCGTTCTGTTTCCAGGACAACCTCTCGTTTCGGCTTTGCTCTTATGTTTATTTTTCAGGCCGCTCGGGATCCCACGGCACGGGCTCGGCCTTTGCATTGTGAAGAGCGCGGGGGGCCCGGGATGGTTTATCGGGGTGCCCGGGCGTTGGGGAATGCACTCGGTGAGGGCGCGTTAACCGGACAGGTTCCCCCTGACGCGAAGGAAACGTCAGGACCTTAAGGAGAGACGGCGAGTGCCTGTAAAGATTGCAGGGGCCCATCCAGCCTGCTGAATCCTCCCCGTCGCATGTCCTAGCCCCCCCCCCCCCCCCCATTGATCTCAGGCTCTGTGGCCAGGGACCTTCTGTGCTTCTTACATCTCTGAAGCTCCGTTTTTACCGCTGCCTTCTCCTGCAGGAAGGCTGTTCCATGCGTCCACCATCCCCTCCGTCAAGCTCTCATGGACTTCTGTATCCTGCTCTCCACTTGAAAAGGCTTCCTCCTCGTGGTGCTGGAATATCTCTCACCTCCCTCCTCCTGGGGATGCGTGTTTAGGTCCTTCCGTCTTGCCTCAGAAGGGCTTCTGGCACCACTTTGGTGACCTCTCTCTGGCGTGGCCTCCAGAAATTGGACCCACTACCTCAGGAGAAGGCATCGCTGGGTGTGGGCTTTCCCTCCGCTGAAGGCTTGGACAGAGAGAAAGTGAGAGTAAGAGTGTCCCCATGGGCACCTCGGAGCCCTGCCAGTCTGACCGTGCCCGCGCCCGTGCGTGTGCCACACAGCACTATGCTTGGGACAGGGATAGGATCAGGTGCGAGCAAAAGATTGCCAGTGGCGACAGGTCCTCATAAAAATAAAAGCCTCCCAATGTCATAGTTTGAGCTCTACTAATTGCTCCGTAGTCGCATTTTGGATACTAGCCGTCTCTTTATGTACAGTGAATTAATGCCGCACTTTGCAGGCGTGCATCCTCTTGTGTGAATGACAAAACAAAGCTGAAGAAATCAAATGTTCCCTGAGTAAAGGTGCATCCGGCTTTAGCAGCAGGTCACCAGGAACGATCGGCGTCCTGGGCGGGATGGGAGAAATGAGATGCTTTTACAGGCCGTGCATCTAATGCATCCTTGCAGACGGATATGGCCAACTTATTAGCCCCATTTGCCTTGTATGTTAAAGCCGGTGACGGCTTCCGGTTCGCTCAGCTTTTTTCAGAGCATGCAGCAGATGTTAGATTGGCCTTGGTCACGCCGGATCCCCCAGATATTCCTGGTGGGTTCCCTCACACCCTCCACCTGCTGCTGCTGCTGGCCCTCAGCGGACCATGGCAGCTTTAAGGCTCTTCATGAATGTAATTTCAGGACTGTCTTGGCACATTGGCTGAGAGGTGTTGTAAGTAATAGAGGCCCCTGTGTTGCGGCTTAATCCTAACAACTCACCATCTATAACGGAGAAGATGATGATTTTCACAGAGAGGGGCTTCTGGGACAGGGAGCGGCTATCAGGATGTTCCCCTATTTTATCTCCCAACACACCCCTTTCTCCCACAGACACAGACTGAAGCTCCCTTCAGGTGAGAGATGCAGGTGCCACCTCTCATTCTGGGTGAATGCCAGGACTCCCTCTCTCGGCAGCATCCTCGGACAGACACAGAGACTGCGGCTCCCTTCAGGTGAGAGATGCAGATGCCACCTCTTCATTCTGGGTGAATGCCAGGACTCCCTCTCTCGGCAGCATCCTCGGACAGACACAGAGACTGCGGCTCCCTTCAGGTGAGAGATGCAGGTGCCACCTCTTCATTCTGGGTGAATGCCAGGACTCCCTCTCTCGGCAGCATCCTCGGACAGACACAGAGACTGCAGCTCCCTTCAGGTGAGAGATGCAGGTGCCACCTCTTCATTCTGGGTGAATGCCAGGACTCCCTCTCTCGGCAGCATCCTCGGACAGAACAGAGACTGCAGCTCCCTTCAGGTGAGAGATGCAGGTGCCACCTCTTCATTCTGGGTGAATGCCAGGACTCCCCCTCTCGGCAGCATCCTCGGACAGACACAGAGACTGCAGCTCCCTTCAGGTGAGAGATGCAGGTGCCACCTCTTCATTCTGGGTGAATGCCAGGGCTCCCTCTCTCGGCAGCATCCTCGGACAGACACAGAGACTGCAGCTCCCTTCAGGTGAGAGATGCAGGTGCCACCTCTTCATTCTGGGTGAATGCCAGGACCCCTCTCGGCAGCGTCCTACAGACACAAGAGACTGCAGCTCCCTTCAGGTGAGAGATGCAGGTGCCACCTCTTCATTCTGGGTGAATGCCAGGCTCCCTCTCTCGGCAGCATCCTGGACAGCACAGAGACTGCGCTCCCTTCAGGTGAGAGATGCAGTGCCACCTCTTCATTCTGGGTGAATGCCAGGACTCCCTCTCTCGGCAGCGTCCTGGACAGACACAGAGACTGCAGCTCCCTTCAGGTGAGAGATGCAGGTGCCACCTCTTCATTCTGGGTGAATGCCAGGACTCCCCTCTCGGCAGCATCCTCGGACAGACACAGAGACTGCAGCTCCCTTCAGGTGAGAGATGCAGGTGCCACCTCTTCATTCTGGGTGAATGCCAGGCTCCCTCTCTCGGCAGCATCCTCGGACAGACACAGAGACTGCAGCTCCCTTCAGGTGAGAGATGCAGGTGCCACCTCTTCATTTGGGTGAATGCCAGGACTCCTCTCTCGGCAGCATCCTCGGACAGACACAGAGACTGCAGCTCCCTTCAGGTGAGAGATGCAGTGCCACCTCTTCATTCTGGGTGAATGCCAGGACTCCCTCTCTCGGCAGCGTCCTCGGACAGACACGAGACTGCAGCTCCCTTCAGGTGAGAGATGCAGGTGCCACCTCTTCATTCTGGGTGAATGCCAGGACTCCCTCTCTCGGCAGCGTCCTCGGACAGACACAGAGACTGCAGCTCCCTTCAGGTGAGAGATGCAGGTGCCACCTCTTCATTCTGGGTGAATGCCAGGACTCCCTCTCTCGGCAGTCCTCGGACAGACACAGAGACTGCAGCTCCCTTCAGGTGAGAGATGCAGGTGCCACCTCTTCATTCTGGGTGAATGCCAGGACTCCCTCTCTCGGCAGCGTCCTCGGACAGACACAGAGACTGCAGCTCCCTTCAGGTGAGAGATGCAGGTGCCACCTCTTCATTCTGGGTGAATGCCAGGACTCCCTCTCTCGGCAGCATCCTCGGACAGACACAGACTGCAGCTCCCTTCAGGTGAGAGATGCAGGTGCCACCTCTTCATTCTGGGTGAATGCCAGGACTCCCTCTCTCGGCAGCGTCCTGGACAGACACAGAGACTGCAGCTCCCTTCAGGTGAGAGATGCAGGTGCCACCTCTTCATTCTGGGTGAATGCCAGGACTCCCTCTCTCGGCAGCATCCTCGGACAGACACAGAGACTGCAGCTCCCTTCAGGTGAGAGATGCAGGTGCCACTCTCATTCTGGGTGAATGCCAGGCTCCCTCTCTCGGCAGCGTCTCGGACAGACACAGAGACTGCAGCTCCCTTCAGGTGAGAGATGCAGGTGCCACCTCTTCATTCTGGGTGAATGCCAGGGCTCCCTCTCTCGGCAGCGTCCTCGGACAGACACAGAGACTGCAGCTCCCTTCAGGTGAGAGATGCAGGTGCCACCTCTTCATTCTGGGTGAATGCCAGGGCTCCCTCTCTCGGCAGCGTCCTCGGACAGACACAGAGACTGCAGCTCCCTTCAGGTGAGAGATGCAGGTGCCACCTCTTCATTCTGGGTGAATGCCAGGGCTCCCTCTCTCGGCAGCGTCCTCGACAGACACAGAGACTGCAGCTCCCTTCAGGTGAGATGCAGGTGCCACCTCTTCATTCTGGGTGAATGCCAGGGCTCCCTCTCTCGGCAGCGTCCTCGGACAGACACAGAGACTGCAGCTCCCTTCAGGTGAGAGATGCAGGTGCCACCTCTTCATTCTGGGTGAATGCCAGGGCTCCCTCTCTCGGCAGCATCCTCGCACACACAGAGAGACTGCAGCTCTCTTCAGGTGAGAGATGCAGGTGCCACCTCTTCATTCTGGGTGAATGCCAGGACTCCCTCTCGGCAGCATCCTCGGTCCTGGAGCAAGGTTTGGGAGTCAAACCCAAGTTTGCACTCAGCATTGCTTTGGGCCAACCCAAAGCGAAGTTCCTGAAGCAAAAAATGACTTCCCTGGGAGCTGAGGAAATGGCAGCACAAGCACACAGGAGGCCTGCACAGCCGAGCTATTCCTGAGCAGATTCCTCCACTGGCAGAGCCCCACGGCCCACGCCATTCGGCCTCCTGGCTTCATCCAGCGTGGCTCATAATTAGCCACCTGCAGCCTTAATGAGGGAAGGCCAGCGCAGGCTCCCGTATCTCTGTTTACTGCATCTGGACAGCTCCCTAATTGTGCCTGATGTATCACTTCCAATAAGAAGATTAGACGTAAATACAAAAAAAGAATTGTCTCATTAAAGATGAATTACTTCGTCTGGAATTGTGAAATTTGTTCCCCAGCTGGCACATTTGTAGCTTGAGAAGTGTGAATTGATCCCTGGTCTCCATATATCTTAAAAGTGCATGCACAGCCAGGGGGCATGGATTCGCTCATGCATGGCCGTCGGATGATAAATTGCCTGTGTGCTTTATTTTTAGCAGCGTTCTCTTCCTGCTCAGGCCCTGGGTTTGGGGCCAGCCTGCCCTTCAGTGTGTGTAAGTCCCTGGAGAGTTTGTGTTCCTACAAAAGTAGTGTTTCCTGCACTGGAGGTGCTTCCGTGTGGCTAGTGCTGGGCACTGGCAGGATCGGGTACTACCCTCCAGTCCTAGAGGTGACAGGTCTGTATCCCTGCTTCCATCCCTGATCCCTCCAGTCCTAGAGGTGACAGGCCTGTATCCTGCCCTCCCTGCCCCCTCCAGTCCTAGAGGTGACAGGCTCTGTATCCCTGCTCCCGTCCCCTGATCCCTCCAGTCCTAGAGGTGACAGGCTCTGTATCCCTGCGCCCATCCCCTGATCCCTCCAGTCCTAGAGGTGACAGGCTCTGTATCCTGCGCCCGTCCCCTGCTCCCTCCAGTCCTAGAGGTGACAGGCTCTGTATCCCTGCGCCTCCCCTGATCCCTCCAGTCCTAGAGGTGACAGGCTCTGTATCCCTGCCTCCCTGATCCCTCCAGTCCTAGAGGTGACAGGCTCTGTATCCCTGCGCCCATCCCCTGATCCCTCCAGTCCTAGAGGTGACAGGCTCTGTATCCCTGCTCCCATCCCTGAGCCCTCCAGTCCTAGAGGTGACAGGCTCTATATCCTGCTCCCATCCCCTGAGCCCTCCAGTCCTAGAGGTGACAGGCTCTATATCCCTGCCCATCCCTGATCCCTCCAGTCCTAGAGGTGACAGGCTCTGTATCCCTGCCCATCCCCTGATCCCTCCAGTCCTAGAGGTGACAGGCTCTGTATCCCTGCTCCCATCCCCTGATCCCTCCAGCCCTAGAGGTGACAGGCTCTGTATCCCTGCTCCATCCCCTGAGCCCTCCAGTCCTAGAGGTGACAGGCTCTATACCTGCTCCCATCCCTGATCCCTCCAGTCCTAGAGGTGACAGGCTCTGTATCCCTGCACCCATCCCCTGATCCCTCCAGTCCTAGAGGTGACAGGCTCTGTATCCTGCGCCATCCCCTGATCCTCCAGTCCTAGAGGTGACAGGCTCTGTATCCCTGCTCCCATCCCCTGATCCCTCCAGTCCTAGAGGTGACAGGCTCTGTATCCCTGCCCATCCCCTGATCCTCCAGTCCTAGAGGTGACAGGCTCTGTATCCCTGCCCATCCCCTGAGCCCTCCAGTCCTAGAGGTGACAGGCTCTGTATCCCTGCACCCGTCCCCTGATCCCTCCAGTCCTAGAGATGACAGGCTCTGTATCCTGCACCCATCCCCTGATCCCTCCAGTCCTAGAGGTGACAGGCTCTGTATCCCTCGCCCATCCCCTGATCCCTCCAGTCCTAGAGGTGACAGGCTGTATCCCTGTGCCCATCCCCTGATCCCTCCAGTCCTAGAGGTGACAGGCTCTGTATCCCTGCTCCCATCCCTGATCCTCCAGTCCTAGAGGATGACAGGACTCTGTATCCCTGCTCCCATCCCCTGATCCCTCCAGTCCTAGAGGTGACAGGCTCTGTATCCCTGCCCCATCCCTGATCCCTCCAGTCTAGAGGTGACGGCTCTGTATCTGCTAATCCCCTGCCCTCCAGTGTGACAGGCTCTGTATCCTGCGCCCATCCCCTGATCCCTCCAGTCCTGGAGGTGACAGGCTCTGTATCCCTGCCCCATCCCCTGATCCCTCCAGTCTAGAGGTGACAGGCTCTGTATCCCTGCTCCCATCCCCTGATCCCTCCAGTCCTAGAGGTGACAGGCTCTGTATCCCTGCACCCATCCCTGATCCCTCCAGTCCTAGAGGTGACAGGCTCTGTATCCCTGCACCCATCCCCTGATCCCAGTCCTAGAGGTGACAGGCTCTGTATCCCTGCCATCCCCTGATCCCTCCGTCCTAGAGGTGACAGGCTCTGTATCCCTGCACCCATCCCCTGATCCCTCCAGTCCTAGAGGTGACAGGCTCTGTATCCCTGCGCCATCCCCTGATCCTCCAGTCCTAGAGGTGACAGGCTCTGTATCCCTGCGCCCATCCCCTGATCCCTCCAGTCCTAGAGGTGACAGGCTCTGTATCCCTCCCATCCCCTGATCCCTCCAGTCCTAGAGGTGACAGGCTCTGTATCCCTGCTCCATCCCCTGATCCCTCCAGTCCTAGAGGTGACAGGCTCTGTATCCCTGCCCATCCCCTGATCCCTCCAGTCCTAGAGGTGACAGGTCTCTGTATCCCTGCTCCCATCCCCTGATCCTCCAGTCCTAGAGGTGACAGGCTCTGTATCCCTGCTCCCATCCCCTGATCCCTCCAGTCCTAGAGGTGACAGGCTCTGTATCCCTGCCCATCCCCTGATCCCTCCAGTCCTAGAGGTGACAGGCTCTGTATCCCTGCTCCCATCCCCTGATCCCTCCAGTCCTAGAGGTGACAGGCTCTGTATCCCTGCTCCCATCCCCTGATCCCTCCAGTCCTAGAGGTGACAGGCTCTGTATCCCTCCCATCCCCTGATCCCTCCAGTCCTAGAGGTGACAGGCTCTATATCCCTGCCCATCCCCTGATCCCTCCAGTCCTAGAGGTGACAGGCTCTATATCCCTGCACCCATCCCCTGACCCTCCAGTCCTAGAGGTGACAGGCTCTGTATCCCTGCACCCATCCCCTGATCTCTCAGTCCTAGAGGTGGACAGGCTCTGTATCCCTGCCCCATCCCCTGATCCCTCCAGTCCTAGAGGTGACAGGCTCTGTATCCCTGACCCATCCCCTGATCCCTCCAGTCCTAGAGGTGACAGGCTCTGTATCCCTGCTCCCATCCCCTGATCCCTCCAGTCCTAGAGGTGACAGGCTCTGTATCCCTGCCCCCCTGCCCCCATCCCCTGATCCCTCCAGTCCTAGAGGTGACAGGCTCTGTATCCCTGCCCCATCCCCTGATCCCTCCAGTCCTAGAGGTGACAGGCTCTGTATCCCTGCGCCCATCCCCTGATCCTCCAGTCCTAGAGGTGACAGGCTCTGTATCCCTGCTCCCATCCCCTGATCCCTCCAGTTCTAGAGGTGACAGGCTCTGTATCCCTGCCCCATCCCCTGATCCCTCCCAGTCCTAGAGTGACAGGCTCTGTATCCCTGCACCCATCCCCTGATCCCTCCAGTCCTGAGGTGACAGGCTCTGTATCCCTGCACCCATCCCCTGATCCCTCCAGTCCTAGAGGTGACAGGCTCTGTATCCCTGCACCCATCCCCTGCCCTCCAGTCCTAGAGGTGACAGGCTCTGTATCCCTGCGCCCATCCCCTGATCTCCAGTCCTAGAGGTGACAGGCTCTGTATCCCTGCTCCCATCCCCTGATCCCTCCAGTTCTAGAGGTGACAGGCTCTGTATCCCTGCACCCATCCCCTGATCCCCAGTCCTAGAGGTGACAGGCTCTGTATCCCTGCACCCATCCCCTGATCCCTCCAGTCCTAGAGGTGACAGGCTCTGTATCCCTGCCCATCCCCTGATCCTCCAGTCCTAGAGGTGACAGGCTCTGTATCCCTGCCCCATCCCCTGATCCCTCCAGTCCTAGAGGTGACAGGCTCTGTATCCCTGCCCCCATCCCCTGATCCCTCCAGTCCTACAGGTGACAGGCTCTGTATCCCTGCTCCCATCCCCTGATCCCTCCAGTCCTAGAGGTGACAGGCTCTGTATCCCTGCTCCCATCCCCTGATCCCTCCAGTCCTAGAGATGACAGGCTCTGTATCCCTGCCCATCCCCTGATCCCTCCAGTCCTAGATGACAGGCTCTGTATCCCTGCACCCATCCCCTGATCCCTCCAGTCCTAGAGGTGACAGGCTCTGTATCCCTGCTCCCATCCCCTGATCCCTCCAGTCTAGAGGTGACAGGCTCTGTATCCCTGTGCCCCGTCCCCTGATCCCTCCAGTCCTAGAGGTGACAGGCTCTGTATCCCTGCTCCCATCCCCTGCTCCCTCCAGTCCTAGAGATGACAGGCTCTGTATCCCTGCTCCCATCCCCTGATCCCTCCAGTCCTAGAGGTGACAGGCTCTGTATCCCTGCTCCCATCCCCTGATCCCTCCAGACCTAGAGGTGACAGGCTCTGTATCCCTGCTCCCATCCCCTGATCCCTCCAGTCCTAGAGGTGAAGGCTCTGTATCCCTGTGCCCCCCTGATCCCTCCAGTCCTAGAGGTGACAGGCTCTGTATCCCTGCTTCCATTCCCTAAGATGGTCTGCTCTCCAGTCCTGTTTATCTTCACACCCTCCCTGCTTTTCTCCTTCTGTTGGAATTCCATGAACAGAGAAGCTTCATTCGTCAGCCAGCGTGAGCAACAAAAGAAGGCATGGAACTTTCCAAAAATAAGTTTGGAGCATTGACTTAAACCGCAGCACGACACTAACATGAGGAGGAGGGGAGAGCAGTGGGAGTGGCACTAGAGGAGCCACTGGAGGGACTGGAGCCTGGGCAGAAGGGAGTTCTGCTGGCAGCAGTGAAGGTGGTTCCTAGACAGAAGAGCTTACCACAAGGCCTACAATGGCTGGAACCTGCACCGTGGAGCTGTCTCGGGGGATGGGGTTTCGTGTACAGTACCGAATATAGAATGGGTCAGAGCCAAGGTCCCGCAAGCCCGTATCCTGTTTCCAGTCGGGGCCCGTGCAGGTCAGAGGTGCTTGGCAGTTAAATGTCTCTTCGGTTCCCCCTTGGCCGCTTGGCCCGTGGCTCAGTGCGGGCAGGAGTGGCGAGGCAGTCCCTGTGCCGTGTGGCGTTTTCCCGCTGATGCAGTGGTTTTAGGTTTGCTTTGATAAGGGAGGCTTCCTAGGGACGTCCCTATGCACGAGGGAAGGGGAGCGTTTCGTGTTCACGTGGGCGGAGAGGGACGAGGTTTTCATCATGAGGCTTCCGTGCTGCGTGCATGATTGCGTGACCGCTAAACTAAAAGCTTTTTAATGTGATGATTACTGGGCCCCGGTATACGGTGTGAATGGCGTTTGTAATTGCACTCATGAAGATGGGGCAGCTTGGGAGGCTGTGATCCCTTTTGGTGGACTGGGAGCTCCCTGCGTCGGAGGCGTAAAGTGTACCCCAGGAGTGCACCCCCCCCCCCAGGATAAACCTCCCACCTGCACAGTGCCCGACCCGTTTTCAGAGCTGGTGGGCCGGCCGTGCTGATCTCTCCTCTCGCAGCCGGCCTGCAAGCCCAGAGGTCAGGATGGCCGGCCCACGAAGTTTCCAAATGCTGCCTTGCAGTGCTGGCACGGCTGCGCGGTATTTACAGGAGCCGAGCGCCGACCGCTCGCCCTGAATCTGATCCCCTGCATCTTCCCAGCCCCTCCAAAGTCTGCTGCTGTCCTTCATATAATGGCCAGCGCTGGAAAATGGCTTTTTTTTTTTTCTCACGTAAATACAGAGGGCCAGTTCCATTGCGTGAGGTAGAAATGAGTTTTCCAGGGCTCTGGATTTCCCACGAACGGGACGGTTTTTCTCACTAGCCCCTGTTGTGTGCGAAGGAGCCCCGCGCACGCCGCTCCGGTTCTGAGAGGGGAAACAGCCCCCGCGCGCTTTCCCTTTGCAAGAGAGCAGGTGCAAAGCCCGCGCCTTAATGGCGTCCACGCGCTTTGCAGCTACGACACGGTGGGGGCGGCCGAGCGACGCGTGTCCTGATCCCGTCACGAATCGCGCAGCCGGTCTGGCCGCCGCGCAGGCTCTGAACCCCGTTTTTCAGGAGCACAATATTCCGGCCATCGTACCCAGTCTAAACTCCTTTTTGAGAAGGGTCTTCCTGGCAGTCTGGAAGTGACTTGCCCCGCAGCTGCCTTCCAGTTACCCCTGGAGCACAGGCTCGCGTGCACATGGTCCGGGCGCTGCTCTGCACAGATGCCAGTCTCAGCCCGGATCGGCCGGGCCGCCGGAACGCTGCATTGCAGGTCCTGGCGAGATCTTGGAAGCCCCAGTTTGGAGGGTCATTCCCAAAGGTGTTTGTGCTTTTCCCTGCAGACAGGGCCCGCCTGATACGCAGCTAAACCTATCTGCAGGTTCTGCCTGATTGCGCATCAGTTCACCTGCAGTAAGCGGAGCTGGGGAGGGCTCTCGCACGTTCTTTTGGGTTTTCCAAAGTGCTGGGTAAATGGCCTCCAAATTTTCTGTGCACAGAACCACGGGGCGTACCTGGGTGTGGGATCGTTTTCAGGACCGTTTTATGTGCGTTAAAGTCTGCTTTGAAAATTGCTGCAACCTCAGTTTGTGTTTTTTGCCGCCTGATTTTAGGAGGCTTAATGGCTTCTCCCCTGTTCTTCTTGTGCAGGACACGAGCACTTTCGACAGCGCCGCTATGTACCGCGAGCTGACCCACGAAGAGGTCCTGCAGGAGCTGGTGAGGCAGCGAGAGCTTCTGAAGAAGAAAGACAGCCATATCCGGGAGCTGGAGGACTACATTGACGATCTGCTGGTGCGCGTCATGGAGGAGACCCCCAGTATCCTCCGGGTCCCTTACGAACCTTCTCGACGAGCAGGCAAATTCTCCTAGAGCCCTCGGCCGTGACGCCGCGCCACGCACACCGTGGGGGTCAGAGGCGGCGGGATCCACGCCCGCTGTCTTTCCAAGATCGTTGGGGGGGGGGATTTTTGTGGTAGCAGATGCCATTTTCTTTACTCCACATATCTGGCTAAGATTGCCAAAAGTGATTCTGAAATAAATCGGCCCGGGGATGAAGGACTGAGCTGCTGTGTGTGCGCAGGTCGGAGCACGTACGGCACGTTGTCATCAGCAGGCCGATCAGCCCATGCGTAAAGTTACAGGGTCCTACGTTGGCTTTTGGCCGTGATGGGGTTCCCATCGCAAAGCTTGATCAGAGTCGGGGGGAGATGGGGAGGGAGGCCGGTTCCACAGCTTTGACTCTCACCCCAGTGGTTGTAATCACCTGGGCGGATAGGGCAAATTTATTTTTTTTTTTTTACTGCCTGAAAACCTCAGGGAGGTTGCCAAAAATTCCCACGAGCTCCTTGACAGAGTCCTGTATTGTGTATCGGGCGGATGGGGGAGCGTGTTAATGGCGTTATCCGAAGACCCCCTCCCCCTTTCCCGCTACGCAGGGAATGAAATCTCTGATGCCGGCAGAGGGGCCCAGGTGTTTGAGAGTCTTAAGAGGGCCAGAAACCAGGGAGCTGGATATGCCGTGATGTGACGCAGGGAAGAGGCACCAGCTCCCTCCTCATTTCATGGCTCACGGTACTTAACTCCTGCTGGGCATGTTCTGAGCAGCTCGGGCCACTTAATAATGGCAGACACAGCCTAAACGTAAAAGGGACCTATTTGGCTTCGTTTGGAGGTCAAAAGTAAGAAAGTAGAGGAGGAGACATTCGGATTTCCTCCTGTGGGCTGTGAGGGCCAGATGGAGAAGTAGCGCTCCCTCTTCTGGAAGGTTTTCTGCTTGTTAGTTTAAATCAGCGGTACTATTTTGTGTGTTTGTTTTTTTTTTTAAAGATAATCCAGTTTAAATGATCAAAATCATCGAGATATTGATGGTTTTATGTTTCCTTTCTGAGGAGAGATCTGTGTTGTAAAAAGTCCTGTTACATAATGATTCCCGTCACTTTTTTAATCAAGGGTGCCGCATTGCTGATCATCATCAGGATCCCACCGCAAAGCATGAGTTCAGCAAGGGCCGAGCGCATCTCTAAAGAGATTGTTTTTAAAACAGTGGGACCTTAATAAGGTGCACACTTTTTTATTCTTCATTTTTTTTAAATGTATAAAAATATTAGAGAAAAAACGTTAGGACAACAAGGTAAGGAGATAGGGGAGTAAGAGTGAGAGAGAGCGCCAGGTTGCTGGGTTTTATCTTTCTGAGTAGTATTGCTGTTTTAAATCCTCTTCACGGAGCAGGCATTCATGGGCTGTGTCGTGGTGCTGCGCCCTGCGTGTGGTGCGCGGCGCTCTTTCAGAAGCGGGAACCTTTCCTCGCTGCTACGCTGCTGCTTTTTGTGGTGGTGGTGGTAGTGCCACGGCCGCCCGCGAGCAGCGTGCCCTTTCCCTGCCAGCACGTAAAGCTTTGTGCCGGTGTCGGAGGAGCACAAACCACACGAGGCTGGTGGCGTCTTTTTTTTTTTTTTTTTTATAGACTACCCAATTTATTGAGGCACCAGCTTTCCGGGACAGAGTCCGCTTCGTCAGCCCCTCCTCGTGTCATTTTTTGCTACAGCAGATCCAACGCGGCTGCTGTCCCTCTCGAGATCCAAAGAGGGTAGCACTGGTCCTTGGTGCAGGAGTTTGTTTTTTGCTTTTTCTGGAACATGGCACATTTCGGGGGTGGGGGAGGGGGGTCTACATTCCCATGTGCATCTTCCTTCTGTGACCTGCATGAGGAGGGGCAGAACCGCAGGTTACTCTCCTGAGTATTTCCCAACCGTGCCTGTGCGCGCGCCTGCCCAGCGCGCAGACCTCCGAATTCTGTGAGGCCAGGGGGGCTACGTGTCTGAATTTTTTTTTTTTTGCAATAGGAAACTTTTTTTTCCAAGGGCTGTTCCCAGACCCCTCTGTACTGAGGCCCTCGGCTTCCGCAGTTTATAGACCTCGGTGCAGGGGAAAAGCACTTTAGCACTCCAGCAAAGGGAGCATCCTGAGAGAGAGATCGCAAGTGTAAATGGGAGCGGAAGGGAGTTCTGCGTTGAGCCGTGGAGCGAGGCGGCTGCTGCTGCACCGGGTAGTGCCTGCTAATTAGGCTGCGTAGGAGATCGCTGCTACAAATCCCAGGTCACCGCTGCTGTACACAGGCTGTCACAAGCTGGCGTGGGCCTCGCACGCTCCGTGCCAACTCTCGCAGCACGTCGAGGCTTCGTCTGCTCTCTTCTGGACACACAGATTTAATTGTACTTTTGTTTGATAGACGGCATGGGTTTTAAATAGTCTTATTTTCAAAGGTAATGAGCCAGACTCCTGAACCTAACTCGGTCAGCACAGGCCTGACGAGTTTTAGGGTAATTTAGAGTAATTAAAAAATATCACTTTTACTGTGTGTGTTGGGGGGGGGGGAGGTGAGCCACTGCATGTTTATTGTAAGGAAAAAAATGTAACATATAAAGTGAAATTATTGTAGAACAGAGTTCCAAGCTGGGGCTGAAACAGGAAGACGATGAGGGAGGAATCCTTGTGCTCCGGGCCATGCCCTGCTGCTGAATGCAGAGGCAGAGTGGAGCAGGACTGGGCCTCTCCATCCCCAGGTCACCTCTGGTACACAGGGTAGGACTGTGCAGAGAATCTGGGAGCCTGGCTGAGGTCAGCCAAGGAAGCATCGGCGGTAGGGAAGGTTGAATGGATGAGGGGACTCAGCACCTACCGTTCCTTTGTCCATTACTGTGAAGCACTGCATGACGTGGAGATGCCGTCGGCTTCCTGGACTTTATAGCAAAAGGACAGTGTCCCCTAAGCCCCCTTCCTCCTCCTCCCTTGAGTCTTCCAGTGGTTTCCCTGTCCTAATGATGGGAGGCACTGTAGAGAAGGAAGGCTGTTGTCAGCCCTAAAACAAACAAGAAATAGGAGCCTCCCAGTAGTGCCGAAGGGATGGCATTTGGGTCTACCTAGGGTGGAGGTGTAGACCCTTTTAATTTATTTAAAGAAAACTGTCCCTGTTTCAAGAGTACACATGGCAAGTGATAATCTTTGTTTTGATCAAGTCATTTTGTTTTTGAAATGTTGTCTCGTTAGCAAGTCCCGGCTTACTGACTTTGGCCATGTTATCACACAGAGGACGTTGCGTGTACTCCATAAACCAGTTGGCTCCCACTCTACATAGGGTTGTGTGTAGAGCAATCCTATGTAGCATGGCCGTTCCCGGCAACTGGGGAGGGCATTAAAGAATTTTCCAGGAATGAATGAGTTAAACCAGGACCAGAAAAGTAAATACAGATGATACCAACATGTAAAAGCGTGCCCTCGGCTTCCAGGGTCTCATCCTCAGGCATTGAGAAGAATTTAGAAGTAATATTTTGATTGGTAGCCGGTGAGTATATTGCTTAGTTTATGTACTCGAATATTGCCCGGTGTATACAGCTTTCTTTTTAGTGTTTTTATATAAAGGATTTGCGTTCAAGAGAGCCCTGAAAACCAGATTCAAGCACACACACAATTTGGGAAAAGTAAAAAGGAAAGAATTATTAGATGGAAATGGAAACTGAAACTCTTGTGACTCTTTGAAGATATTCGTTTTCCTGAGCTCCTTGGACTCTTGCTGCGGTGTATTGGACAAAGGCGGGAGGGGTTGATTTTGCAGCTGGCTGTGATGGCACTGGCTGATTACTTTGTGTTATGCAAGGTTGCTTAAACTGTAGCGAAGCTCCTACAGCAGACAGAGAAGAGGCCCGCAGGAGTGCAGCTCTCTCCTCCCGTGAGATGGAGGTGTCCATGCTGCTGCCATTCTCACCTCAGTGAGACTTTGCAAAGAAGCTTTTCTTTTGTAGCTGTTGAATACTTCCTAAAAACGAAAGCAGTGCCTCTTCCAACAATTGGAGGTGATGGGGTTCTGAGCCACGTTCCATGTAGCTCTCGAGTGTTAGTAAAAATGGTGGCACAATGAAGGAGAGTCTTCCAAATGGGTTGGTTTCTTTCTTTTTGTATTTAGCAGCCAGGGATTTTTCTCTCCCTGGCTTAGTGCTTCCATCTTCAGGTGTCTGTTTTGATTCACTGATGCCACAGATTTAACAGTATCTTAGAACATCTTCCGGGGGGTTCAGCAGGGTGGAAGAGTAGCAAATCCAGAATCATGCTTTGGATTGTCGCTGGTGGGAAGGTTTTATCACTGGGAGATTAGGGATCCCTTGGCAATAATGTTTGTCTTCATGACTAATACTTGATAAACAACCAATTTCCCAATATCAACACATTTATATCGATGCGTATATTGTGACCATCATAATTGCCATTGCCCGTTCGGGCATGAAGACCGCAATTGGCTAACAGCATTGCATTGAAGAAAAATAATTTCTGCATAAAGTCTAAGTTTTGAATTGAAGTCATGGACTAAATACAAGCAAGTTTCACTGTTACTAGAAATATAGAGACTGAGAATAGATATCATCAATTTTAACTTTCATGGGTGAAGGATATTACAAGAAGCATATATTAAAAAATAATCAAAAATTGTTCTGTTTAGTGGACTGACCTTGATTATAAAAAAGGCTGTATAGCACCACACGATGATGCCTATTATGATGGTCACAATGTACACGTCGATATAAATGTGTTGATATTGGGAAATTGGTTGTTTATAAAGTATTACATTATTGACCAACAATTCCCATCACAAAAAGTGGTCGTTCTGCGCATTTATAGTAGTGTCTTCATGACTAGCCATGATCCTAGCTGGCTTTCTACCACTGAGCTTCCTGTCCACAACTGTAAGGAGGCCTGAGTGTCCTCCTACCTCTGTGACCAAGTCTTTTTTTGACTTGCTTGGGCTGTAGGATAGCTCCAGTGTATGTTCTGAATTTCCTTGACTTTCCTAGTCTTACTCCCGTCTCTTTAGGAAACCAGCAGACGCTCTGTATTATGGACACCGGCTCCCAGAAATGCTAGTAGTAGTAATTTGGTGACTTGTCCCTTTAACCGTGAGACAGTCACCACCATATGGATCTGAAGGAATTTAAGATGTACCTGCTGTCGTGGGAGAAGTCACCCCAGTAATAGGCCCTTAAGATCTTATAGGTGGGTCCTGAGATCAGGTATCATTGTGGTTACCCAACTGGGAAAATTGTAAATATGAGGCAGCACAGCCCAGAAGCAAACAGTAAATTAATTTAAATTCACAGCATTGCAGCATCTTTTTGCTATTAAATGCATTTTATTCTGTGGTAGCTGCTTCAGTTTTATACTATGGCCAGGACGGTAACGTCTGAGGAGCACTGCTTCACGTCAGGTGCACGCAGAATCTGCTGGATGCTACGAATGCCTTGCACCCCGGCCTAATTTGTGCGCACATCCTGAAACCCTGATCTGTTTGTGGCCCCTGTGGCGGGAGCCGCAGTCCAGCTGACCACCTAGTGGTGCATTCTGTGGCCAGAGCCGACCACACACTGCCGGAAGGTGAAAGGTCACAGCCCTTCCTGTTCAGGAGGCAGCTCCTGTGCCAGCGGCAGTGGCTGGATCGGCAGATGTCAAGGTCCGCGGTGTCCCCTCTGCAGTCCTCCTGCTTGCAGGATGCAGTGCAAACGTCGTGGGGACCTGCTGTGTGTGACAAGCCAGGACGGGGCCTTTCTTGCACTGCTGGTTTCTGCATATATTTTAGTAAGCACTTTCTCCCACAATTTTCATTTCTCTGACAGCAGTCTAGCAGGGGAAGTGGAGCTGCTCTACGGTGGGGAGATCATTTCTTATGAGCTGCGCTGCCGTCTTGGCATCGTTTGTGAGCTGCTGATGGCACTCAAGGTTGAGGCTACAGGGTGGGTGGATTGGCCCTGCAGTGGCACCTGGAGGGCTGCTGGCAGAGGAGCCTCCCTCGCAGGGAGCTGTGCCTAGGAGGCAAAGCCAGAGATCCTGAATTGCGCTCCGGTTTCAGTGAGGACATTCCCAGGTATGCACCGGTTTCAGATTAGCAGTCTGGACCATGAACTAATATTTTTCACGTCTTCCTTCCTAGCCGTTTGCTGGCTGCCGGAGCAATGTGTTACAGCTGTAAAGGAGGGATGGCAGCATGGCCTCGTTCAAGGCACACCTTCTTTTTTTTTTTTTTAATGTTTCTGCACACCTTTTCGCAGCTGTACTTGGCGCTCAGAATTGACTTGTCACTGCCCAAGATATGGAGCATTATGTCCAGATCCTGGGCATCCGTTGCATCTGTCCACGCCGGCAGGAGATCAAGATCCAGGTTTCCGTTTTTCTGCACTGTGAAAGAGCAACCTTGGGTTTTAAGTTGGTCACCTAAGATCTGAGATTGCTCATTGGGGCAGGGGGAAGGGGATACATCTTCTGTACAGAGGCGCAGACGTTACCATGGGGAAAAGTCTTAAACGGCATTGTTGTGTGTCCTTGACTTGCTGTGAGCTGTTTGTGTCCCGTCGAGCACCACATTTTCAGGGACGGGGAGGGTATCTGTTTATTTGCTCCTTTCCCTGCTGTGGCTGTCATTGGGCCCGCTCTTTGTCTGACGGAGGGATTCTGCACCCAGCCAGCTCTGCAGGCAGAGTCAGCGTGGATGTCCCAAAAACTGTGCAGGACTGTGGCTGGCTGTCGCCCGATGACTGGGTTGGTGTAATGACGGGTGTCGCAACCTGTTTTTCGGAGAGCAAGATTCAGGGGAAAAGCGGTGTGACCTGGAACCCATGGAGCAGGATGGCTTATCAGATGCCTCCGTGGCTTCTCGGCCTTGAAGCGTTGCTTGGGTAGAGAGAGAGAGAGAGTCCCGCACCGTGCGTGCCTCAGGACAGATCTCGGCCTGCCCTAGGTGAGAGGAGCACAAAGCAACACTTAGCAGTGCCAAGACATTGTCCAGCTGCTAAGAAAATATTTCTGCTTTCTCCTGCTTCTGGCAAGGAGAGAAAAGGAGAGTGAACGGCCTCCTGGGGGCTGCGTTTCTCTGTTTTTACCTCTCGGTGCGGACCCCGGCCCTTCTCTCTGGCCTTGCTGCTCCCGTGGCGAGAGTCTTCTCTCCTCAGCTGAATTATACAGGGAAGGAGCCCCAGAAGAGGAGAGTGGGCCACACCTCACTGTAGGTTCACAGGAGCAGATATTAGTGGAAATACTTTATCGCTAACCCTTGACATGGGCAGTTTTGTGACTACCTGGGCAGGCTGCAGCACCTGCAACCTAATTTTCTGCAAAATGTCTCTCCGAAAACTTCTCTGGCAGGGACTGCAGATGCATAATTACCCTCCGGACTTTGCCCCTGCTTTACACTTGCTAAAGTATGTATGGGAATGCTAAACTGAAATGCCACTGTGTGCTTTGCATTCCCTAGCTTTGCCCCTGTTCTATCTTCTCCTGACAAAAGATACGCTGTGAGCTTCAGCAGCACTAAAATGTTGCTTATGCTGTCACGCTGCAGCCTTTAGCAGCACTGGAGCGTCAGTACACTCTAAGGGGTAGATTTTTAAAAAATGCGCGTACGCGTACTTTTGTTGGCGCACCAGTCGCAAACAAAAGTACGCTGGATTTTAGTAGATAAGCGCGTAGCCGCTAAAATCAGGATCGGTGCGCGCAAGGCTGCCGATTTGGGCAGCCGGCATGCGCCGAAGCCGCGCAGCCTGCCTCCGTTCCCTCCGAGGCTGCTCAAAATCGGAGCGGCCTCGGAGGGAACTCTCTATCGCCCTCCCCTCACCTTCCTCTACCTAACCCACCCCCCTACCTTTGTCCAGGGATTTACGGCCTCCCGGAGGGAAATGTAAATCCACGTGTGCCAGCGGGCTGCTGGTGCGCCGAGACGCAACCCGGGGCGGTTTCCGGAGGGCCGCGGCCACGCCCCCGAAACGCTGCATTGATCGGCCCCGCCCCCGACAAAAAACCCCGGGACTTACGCGAGTCCTGGAGCTCTGCGCGCGCCGGCAGGCCTATGGAAAATAGGCGCGCCGGCGCGCAAGGCCCTGCTCGCGTAAATCCGGGCGGATTTACGCGAGCAGGGCTTTTAAAATCCGCCCCTCACTGTCAGGCTGCGGCCTTTAGCAGCACTGGAGCGTCAGTACACTCTCACTGTCAGGCTGCGGCCTTTAGCAGCACTGGAGCGTCAGTACACTCTCACACTGTCAGGCTGCGGCCTTTAGCAGCACTGGAGCGTCAGTACACTCTCACTGTCAGGCTGCGGCCTTTAGCAGCACTGGAGCATCAGTACACTCTGTCAGGCTGCGGCCTTTAGCAGCACTGGAGCGTCAGTACACTCTCACAGTCGCGCTGCAGCCTTTGGCAGCACTGGAGCGTCAGTACACTCTCACTGTCAGGCTGCGGCCTTTAGCAGCACTGGAGCGTCAGTACACTCTCACACTGTCAGGCTGCGGCCTTTAGCAGCACTGGAGCGTCAGTACACTCTCACTGTCAGGCTGCGGCCTTTAGCAGCACTGGAGCATCAGTACACTCTGTCAGGCTGCGGCCTTTAGCAGCACTGGAGCGTCAGTACACTCTCACTGTCAGGCTGCGGCCTTTGGCAGCACTGGAGCATCAGTCCACTCTCACTGTCAGGCTGCGGCCTTTAGCAGCACTGGAGCGTCAGTACACTCTCACACTGTCAGGCTGCGGCCTTTAGCAGCACTGGAGCGTCAGTACACTCTCACTGTCAGGCTGCGGCCTTTAGCAGCACTGGAGCATCAGTACACTCTCACTGTCAGGCTGCGGCCTTTAGCAGCACTGGAGCATCAGTACACTCTCACTGTCAGGCTGCGGCCTTTAGCAGCACTGGAGCATCAGTACACTCTGTCAGGCTGCGGCCTTTAGCAGCACTGGAGCGTCAGTACACTCTCACAGTCGCGCTGCAGCCTTTGGCAGCACTGGAGCGTCAGTACACTCACTGTCAGGCTGCAGCCTATAGCAGCATTGGAGCGTCAGTACACTCTCACAGTGTCAGGCTGCGGCCTTTAGCAGCACTGGAGCGTCAGTACACTCTCACTGTCAGGCTGCGGCCTTTGGCAGCACTGGAGCGTCAGTACACTCTCACTGTCAGGCTGCGGCCTTTGGCAGCACTGGAGCGTCAGTACACTCTCACTGTCAGGCTGCGGCCTTTGGCAGCACTGGAGCGTCAGTACACTCTCACACTGTCAGGCTGCGGCCTATAGCAGCACTGGAGCATCAGTACGCTCTCACTGTCACACTGCGGCCTTTAGCAGCCCTAGAGCATCAGTAAACTCTCTCACGGTTGTGCTGCGGCCTTTGGCAGCACTGGAGCGTCAGCCACTGTGGTGCTGCGGCCTTTGGCAGCACTGGAGCGTCAGCCACTGTGGTGCTGCGGCCTTTGGCAGCACTGGAGCGTCAGCCACTGTCACGCTGCGGCCTTTGGCAGCAGCCATATCATAAATTTGTATACAGAACACCTTTTATATTTTTATATATCTTTTTTCTGATTTATTGTAGGTATGATAGACTATCATATATTGGAAGGTTTAATAAGGGACTTACACTTACATGTACGATATTTGAATCTGGATGAATTGTAAAACATGTTGATTGATTCTTTTCCTGGAGGTGTGAGAGAGATGTAGAATTGGCTGGCTGGAAAAATGAAATATGCCATAGAGAGCACCTTACCTAATGGACCGGTTTATGAAGGAGCAGAAAGTGCTTTATGGCCGTGCAGGGCCTGAAGTGCACGTTAATTGTACTTCCCTGCGCTGTTACGTGCTTAGCTGGACTGTATGCTAAGTTACACTGTGTGGAGACCTGTCCTTATCTGTTCTGGTTATGCTGTACGCTGCAGCTACTGTTTAATTCCAGACTTCACCTGCTAAGCAGACTCTCGAACCACTGTATGTTGATTACACCATAATTGCACCCGCATGATGCTGTACCAGCACTCGTATTAAACAGTTCTTTGGATGTCTGACACCACCCTGCTGTTCCAGAGTAATGCTAGCCCTGGCTAGATATGTGCTGCATGTCCTAAATCATCTCCAGTCTTCAACTGTTATAAAAGGATTGCAAAGCCAAGTGTGCAGCGACGGCAGCCACCCCCAGTATGATACTGTACTCTCAACGTTAGCACAAATCCGTATCTACAGAGTCCACAGGCTCACACAATCCCAGATCATGGAAGCAGGTGAAGTACACGCTGTACTGTACCGTGTGTAGATCCTGGAGCAGTCGCATAGTGTACAAGACAGAACCATTTCTCAGTGGCTAATAAGTTCTAGAACAAGGACTTATGAGAGGAGGCAACACGCTGGGAGAAAATTAGGAAATGTTTCTTCCCAGAAAGGGTGCAGGTTGTATGGGACAGCCTTCCAGGGCAGGCAGCAGAGGCAAAGCCAGTTAGGGATTCAGGAAAGCATGGGCTAAGCACATGGGATCATTCGCGGTGAGAAGGAAACAGAGAAACATGACGGCCCATCTAATTTATCCAGCCCTTACAGTTCCCATTCCTCCCTCAGAGATCCCCTGGGTGTATCCCATGCTTTCCAGAATTTGGATCCTGTCGCGTTATCCACCTGTTTGGCCACCTTAGGATCATCAGATACAATTGGCCCCAGATCCTGCTCTTCCTTTGTGCTTAGAAGAATTTCACCTCCAATACTGGTTTTGCAGCCTAGATGCATTACTGTGAGGGTAGAGCCAGAGATCAGGCAGACGCGATGCGCCCTGCGATCCTTATCTGCTCTAAGGCTCTGTGTTTATATGGACAGTATGCAAGTACACAAGTTACACTGTGGGTTCACTGTAAGTATCGCCACCGCACTGTAACTATGGTATCTTTACACTACTGGATATACTGTTCTGTATGTAAGTGCACAATATTACAGCTATAATGTCATTACAGCTCAGGTACCCTTAGACAAATACATGCTGTATTGTAAAACTAGTAATGAAAGTACACTGCAGATACTATTACAGGATAGATATACTGCGACATGTACACTACTTCTTACACTATACATTGTAAGTACATTATAGGTACTCAGACTACAGCTACATACACACACTACTAGTTACATCATATAGTGTGTAAGTACAGTACAGGTATGCTGTTACAGTACAGGTACACAGATGTGTACAGTACTTGTTACACTATGCAGTGTAAGTACGTTATAGGTACTCGTTACACTACAGCTGGACTGACACTAGTTACATCATATAATGTGTAAGTACAGTACAGGTATGCTGTTACAGTACAGGTACACAGACATGTACACTACGCATACTATACAGTATAAGTACACAATAGGTACTCATTACACTACAGCTATGCCCACATGCACTACTAATTACATCATATAGTGTGTAAGTTCACAGGTACACTATTACAGTACAGGTACACTCAAGACATGTACAGTACTTGTTACACTATACAGTGTGTAAGTACATTATAGGTACTCATTACACTACAGCTAGACTGACACTACTAGTTACACCATACAGTGTGTAAGTACAATACAGGTATGCAGTTCTTACAGTACAAGTACACTCGATGTACACCTCATTACACTATATAGTGTAAGTACACTATAGGTACTCATTACACTACAGCTCGACTGAGACACACTGTATGGTGTAACTAGCAGTGTATAAGTATAATACAGGTATGCAGTTATTACAGTACAGGTACACTTGAGACATGTACACCTCATTACACTATATAGTGTAAGTACACTATAGGTACTCATTACACTACAGCTCGACTGAGATATACACTATTAGTTACACCATACAGTGTGTAAGTACAGTCCAAGGTAGACTGTGTAACTATTAATCACACAGAGCAGCATATCTGTACAGTGCTTGCTTGGTCACTTCATTGCAGCGTTCTGCAGTCTGGGTTCTAGCTTCCCTAGCAGCCACATTGCAGAGTTCTGCAGTCTGGGTTCTAGCTTTCCTAGCAGCCACATTGCAGAGTTCTGCAGTCTGGGTTCTAGCTTTCCTAGCAGCCACATTGCAGAGTTCTGCAGTCTGGGTTCTAGCTTCCCCAGCAGCCCCATTGCAGCGTTCTGCAGTCTGGGTTCTAGCTTCCCTAGCAGCCACATTGCAGCGTTCTGCAGTCTGGGTTCTAGCTTCCCTAGCAGCCACATTGCAGCGTTCTGCAGTCTGGGTTCTAGCTTCCCTAGCAGCCACATTGCAGCGTTCTGCAGTCTGGGTTCTAGCTTCCCTAGCAGCCACATTGCAGCGTTCTGCAGTCTGGGTTCTAGCTTCCCTAGCAGCCACATTGCAGCGTTCTGCAGTCTGGGTTCTAGCTTTCCTAGCAGCCACATTGCAGCGTTCTGCAGTCTGGGTTCTAGCTTCCCTAGCAGCCACATTGCAGCGTTCTGCAGTCTGGGTTCTAGCTTCCCTAGCAGACACATTGCAGATCTGTATTTCAGTGTTACATTTGTCATTATGTTTAATCATTCTGGGCTTTCTCCCATTGGCCCTTTCTTCTTGTGCTGGGAATTATGTTGCAGAGGTGATCATGCGTTTAAGACAGAAAGCTGTTGCTTTCATACGTGCAGCATTAGTTCGTTTGAGTTTTATCATTGGGTTTTACTCATTGCTTCCTGCCATGAAGAATAGGGTCTTGGGTGAAGTCAGGCGCTCAGCTCGTCGAGGTGGTATTAGTCTCGATGCCACAGATCCTTTTAACCTTGCACTGACACAAACTTCCACCTTGCAGTAAAGTCTACGTCTGGTCTCCCCTGCGACGTTAGGACGCACTCGCGGTCTTTCAGTCTAGCACCTGCATCCACACTCACCAAGGACCAGCCTTTGCGTTGCTTTTGCTGCCGTGAAAATGCAGTATTGCTCACAGTTTCAGGGTAAAGCTCGTCTAGTCTGGGGGGCCGCTGCCACCTTTTCTGTTGCCCCCCTGAAGCAGGTGCGTGCGCTGTACAGAAATTACCACAAACCTGTTTGATAATCTCGCCCTCCTTGAAGGCGGCCAGTGTTTCACGAGCTGCACTCTCCAATGCAGGGGATGTCGTAGAGCTGTGGGGGACAGAAGCCCTTATGGCTTATAAAATGAATGCCAGGAGAATCTGCATCGATCTGAGTCCCCGTGCGCTGCAGTCACACCTCTTCTTCCGTTTCCACATGCTCACGTGCAATAAGCTTTCCTGCTTTGTTTTATAGTTTACCAAGCTGATCAGAATCCGTTATATGAATATTTTTATCGCATGTTTGAAAGCCAAATAAAATCCCTTTGAACTGCACCCTCTGCTCTGCTTGAGGAGTTGTCTTTGAGTGCATCCCATGATGTTGGTGGAAGATAGCCAGACATTCACCAGGGTGGTGGCAGGACGCTGTGGTGGCAGGTTGAGTGTTTCTGTGTAAATGTCGTGTTTGTAGCGGCCTTCATTAACGGAGAATCTGGGACCATGCCATTATATTTTTTTTTTTTTATTTAACACTTTTCTATACCGACCTTCATGGTAGAGACCATATCAGGTCGGTTCACATCGAATAGGGGAACTGAACCAAGAACAGTAACCAAAAACAAAAGGTTGAACATGAAAAAGCAAAGTTACATTTAACAGGGAAATTAAACTTGGAGGCATAGACTGCTGGAAGGAAGGAAAGGCTAGAGATAGCGGAGACATTATTAGTATAAACAGAGCAGTCAGGAGGCTCTTATTCTGGTCTTAGGGGTAAAATGGAAATCCATTTTAGATCCATTATATAGCAAATTATGTATATATAGAATCCATTAGATCCATTATATAGCAAATTATATATATATAGAATCCATTATATAGCAAATTATGGGGGGGGGTGGTGATGTAGGGAAATCCTGCATTCTGATTGGCTCAGTCCCACCATTCCCTGTCCATCTGGGATCCAGTGCAGTATTTTGCTAGAGCTTCACCCAAGGGATCCAGCGCTCCGTGTGACTGGCTTGAAACATTTGAAATATAAAATAATGAGCTCTGTAGCTTTATGTAACTCAAGACCTCCACAGGAAGGGTTTTGGTTTGTTCTGGACTGATGGCCTCGGAGCTGGGACAGTTATTTGCTGTCTCTTAACCACTGATAAGATAGACTCTCTTCCAATAAGGCCGAAGCCTGGGTGAAGAAAGCATGGCGCGTCTCAGAAGAGGTGGAGGAGGGGAGAGTGGGCTGCAGTGGGCAAGTCGATGCCATACCTAGCCTCTGGATTAATGGAGGTCTTGAGCAGGCCAGTGCTATCAATCTGGCACCTTTACTCCAGAATTTACCTTTACAACCTCAGCTGCTGAGCCCACGGGCAGGTGAATGAATATACATGAGATAAATTTGCATCCTCTGGAGACCCAGCATATTCACATTGAACTCTTGCATACTGTAAATATCCAGAAAGGCTGATTTGTCGTGGGTCGAGAGGAAAGGTCCCAGCTGACAGTCTGTTTAGTGACTCCCTTGTTTCCTCTCTGGTCCCAGCCTTTTTTTGGTGAGAAGATGTGCATGTTTTTCTAATGACCTGGTCCCCTCTCTTAAAATCTCTTTTCCTGGGTCTGCTGTTCAGCTATGGGTGTGGTGTCCTACATGGGGTTGCGAGAAGGGACGGACAGCACTGCAGCGCCACAATTAGCCACTTCCACTGTTTTGAATTTAAGTAGGAGGTGTTGGAAAAACATTAAAGAGCGATATCTGATCAGAAAGAGAGGGGTGCATCTGGCCACTGTGTCTGTGTGCCGAAGAGTGACTTCCCCACCATGACCCCCAGGAATCGTCATGGTTGGAACTGATGAAAATGTTTCACAAGGTTTGGGATGTTTTAAGCACAGTCTCCTTCCACCTAATGCTGCATGGTTCTAAAGCACATTATAAAATGACATAAACAGCTAAAAACATCAGGCAAAACCATAAATACATGCAAATAATGAAATGCGGGGAAACAGTGCCAAGATAAAATTGAGGTAATGTAATCCAGGGCAAACAATTGTGTGTTTGATAGTTCCTGACACTTCTTCCTTCAGAGTTCAGGATAAAGCATGCCGCAGAGTGGGGGGGCAAACAGAGAGTGCTCTCTTACCAGTAGCTTGTAATCGAAAGTCCTTGAACGAAGGGATAACGAACCTCGCCTTTTTCCAAAGGAGCGCACTGCTTCTGTAAGCTACTGGTTGGATTGCAGAGGGGCTGTTTCCACAGCACTGTGACCTACAGCTCAGAATTAACCAGCATTATTATTAGAATCGTACACCACTGGCAGGCCATACATTAGTGCCTTCGGATGCAATAGCTGGATTATAGAAAGCGAGGGAGTTCCCCGCCCGAGTGAACGTACAATTGGGAGTGTGCATGCACATTTATTATTAACTGTAGAACAGATGGCAGCGGTGGTAAATAAAATCAGATGCGTTAAAGACGGATACTGGTAGCGGCACGTGTCGCAGGAACTTTCCCCTGCTTTTGTCTTGTCGGGCTCCCTCTGTGGCTCTCCATCCTGGGCTGGAGAATGTAAGACAAGCCTCTTCTGGAAACAAATAAGTCCGTCTACAAACTGACACCTCGGAAGCCCTCCAGCCCCCAATGCCTTTGTTTCCCTGGGTGTGATGAGAGGCAGCAGTATCACTTCTCAGACACGTGCCGCCGGTGGACGGGGAGGGCTGAAGGGGGCGTCACAGGTGGCACTGGCTGACAGGTTCTTGACAGCAAGGTTTAGCAGATGGGTTAATGGAACTTGGCGGGTACCTGGAGGGCAGATGCTGGTGAGAGGCCGGGAGCCGCAGCCAGCTGTCGTCATGTTCTCCACTGCTATTGGGCATTTTTTCTTTGAGATGGACAAGGCCTGAAACTAAATCTGGGCAGTGCTGAAAGCAGAAATCTGCTTTCAGGTGAGGCGCGTGTAGGGGAGACGTCTCCTGTTGTCACCTCCCCTGGGCTTGCCACGTGTCTCAGCCGAGCAGGATAAGGACCAGATGACTCGAACAAGCTCAGCACAAAAGCCGTGGTTGGGTTGCATTGTCCCTTGACAACTGCGGACGTCTGCTCATCACCTCAGGCCCTTCGCTAACTGATTCCACTGTGCGACAGGAGCTTATTTAAAATGAGCTCATGTAACAGCAATATTAACTGTATCGAATATCTGAAAGTCTATCACAGTTAGAGTTCTGTGTGCACGGTCTTCTTTCTTCTATCTCTGGCCATAGCCAGGAGAGCTAGAAAGAAGAGCGGGTACAACCAGAGACCATATAGGATTTGTGGTATTGCTCTAGGAAGAGAGATTGGACAGACTAAGTGGGCCCTGCACTCATAGCCCATGAATCCTCCCTTCCATTCACTTAACACAAAACCAGGTAATGCTTATTCTCAGCTTCACCAACGAGAAATGTAATAGTGAGTTACAGCTCATTATCTGCTGGAGGAATACTACATACTGAAGGTTGCATAGTTGGAAGGGAATTGAATTGGACATTCCGGTTCCCAGCTCTGTGCTCATCTGCCATGGCCCATCCTATATAGCATTCCTGCCAGCTGACTTATTAACTGCACATCTCAACAACTGAAATTCATTCTCCTGCAGCCTTTCAACGCTCCTGTCTTCACGGATTTGTCCTAGCACCGCTTCTGCTAGCAAGGACAGCAGAAAAGGATCAAAATGGTCCTTCCCATCTACCCAGCAAGCTTTTTATGGTAGTATCTGATATGCGGTGCAGATTACCCCCATGTTTTGCTTTTACTGGGTGATAGGCTTCATGTGCAATGTCGTGGAGGGATTAGAAGAAAAAGATTTTTGCAGATGACCCTAAAATCTGCAACACAGTGGACATGCCTGAGGAAGTAGATAGAATGAGAACATATAATAACATAGTAATGATGGCAGAAAAAGACCAAAATGGTCCATCTAGTCTGCCCAGCAAGCTTCCCAAGGTAGTAACTGACACTGCGTGCACGTTATCCCCAAGTTTCTCTTAAGGGTAGTAACTGACATTCTGTGCTGGTTAAGCTTTTTTATTTATTCCCATCCTCTAGCCTTTTAGGGATCCATAGTGTTTATCCCATGCCCCTTTGAAATCCTTCACAGTTTTAGTCTTCACCACTTCCTTCAGAAGGGCATTCCAGGCATTCACCACCCTCTCAGTGAAGAAATATTTCCTGTCATTGGTTCTAAGTCTTCCTGGAGTTTCAAATCATGACCCCCTAGTTCTACTAAATTGTTTCCAATGGAAACGCTTTGTTGACGACCATGGATCGTTAAAACCTTTCAAGTATCTGAAGGTCTGTAACATATCACCCCTGCACCTCCTCTCCTCTAGGGTGTACATATTCAGGTTCTTCAACCTCTCCTCATAAGTCATTTGATGGAGACTACCCACCATTTTGGTCACCCTTCTCTGCACCGCCCCCATCCTGTCTCTGTCTCCTTTGAGATATGGTCTCCAGAAGTGAACACAGTACTCCAGGTGAGGCCTCACGAAGGACCTATTCAAGGAGATTATCACTTCCCTTTTCTTACTAGATATTCCTCTCTCTATGCAGCCCAGCATTCTTTTGGTTTTGGCTATCGCTGTGTCACACTGCTTCGTCAACTTCAGGTCGACTTCAGGTCATTAGACGCTATCACCCCAAGGGGTCTCTCCTCCGTGCACATCAGCCCGTGCACATCAGCCCTTCAACGCATATAGTTCTTTTGGATTACCACACCCCAGATGCATGATTCTGCATTTCTTGGCATTGAATCCCAGCTGCTGTATCTTTGACCACTCTTCCAGCTTCCTTAAATCCTGTCTCATTCTCTGTACTTTTTCCGGCATGTTCACTCTGTTGTAGATCTTAGTATCATCCGCAAATAGACAAACTTTACCTTCGATCCCTTCTGCAATGTCGCTCATGAAGATATTGAACAGAACCAGTCCCAACACCGATCCCTGTGGCACTCCACTTAACACCATTCTCTCTTCAGAGTAGGTTCCATTTACCATCACCTGTTGTCTTCTATCCATCAACCAGTTTGTAATCCACGCCAGCACCTTGGAGCTGACTCCCAAGCTTCTCATTTTGTTGATGAGTCTTCTGTGTGGGACCGTATCAAAAGCTTTACTAAAATCCAAGTAAATTACATCTAGTACTCTTCCCTGATCTAGTTCTCTAGTCACCCCATCAAAGAAATCAATTATATTTGCCTGGCAGGACCTTCCCCTGGTGAATCCATGCTGCTTCTGTTCGAGCAACCCACTGGATTGTAGATAGTTCACTATCCTTTCCTTCAGCAGAGTCTCCATTAATTTTCCCACCACCAAGGTGATGCTAACTAACCTGTAGTTTCCAGCCTCTTCACTGCTCCCACTCTTGTGAAGTGGGATTTAAGAAAATTTGAGGAGGGCTCTAGGGCTTGGCAGTTAAAACTCAATACAAAAAAGTTTAGTCATACATTAGGGTTGCAGAAATCTAAGGGAGCAGAACATGGTAGGAGCTAAGCTAGGTTTGTAAGGTAGTGAAGCAGTGTGTTAAGTTGGTGGCCACAGAGGGTGGATACTAGGCTATGGCATAACCCCCAGAAAAATGGTAATAATTTCTCTGTATGGGTCATTGGTGAGGCTTCACTTGGAATAGTATGTCCAGTTCTAGATTCCATACCTCCCAAAAGGATGTAGATCAGCTGTAGGCAGACCAGAGCAAGGTGACCAGCTGCAGAGTCTGCACCAAATGGCATATGAGATGAAACTTAAGGACCTAAAGATGTATTACCCTAGAGGATAGGAGGGATATGATAGAGATATTCAAATATCTCAAAGGTATAAATCAGACACAAAAAGCAAACATTTTTCAGAAGAAAGAATGCTCTAGAATAGGGCATTCTAAAACTGTCCTAGGGACCCCATAGTTAATCAGGTTTTTAGGAAATCCTGAAGCATGGATTGGAAACTCAGATTTATTTCATGCACATCCTGAGAACCTGACTTACGGCAGGGTCACCAGGGGTTCTAGAAGAGGAGGTCACCGTAATAAGCTCTAGCGGGTGTAGAATCAGACGCAACATCAGGATATATTTGTTCATGGAAAGGATTGGGATGCCTGGAACTGCTTCCCAGTAGAGGTGGTAGATACACAAACAGTAAGAGAATTCAATACATGGTGTTGAGGGAGCCGGGTGTTAGATTAAATATGGGATCTAAAAGAAAGTTTGTTTATCGTAAATTGTGTTCTCTGTAGACAGCAGGATGAATTAGCCATGACATGTTGGGTGATGTCATCTGACAGTGCCAAATAGACCCTTCTCTCTAAGCTTAGAGCTCTTGCTCTACTGAGCATGTGTGGGAAATCCTATGCAGGTACTGCCTTGTGAGGCTCTCAGTTGATTTTAGAGCTGTCTAGTTACGTAGTTGTAGTCGACATTTCAGGGAGGTGTGTGGGTATTTAGCATAACTAATTCATCCTGTTTCTATGAAGAATACTATTTACGATAAGCAAACTTGCTTTCCCAAGCTGAGGATTACAGTGGAGCACTTAAAAGCAATCTGGACCCTACTATGGAGAGTAGATTTTGCATAGCCTATTCACTCAGTAGTCTACTCTCTACTGAGTGAATAGACTATGCAAAATGTAATATACTTTTTTGATTGGGTGACTAGAGATTTGGACCAAGGAAGAGTGCTCAATGTGATTTACTTGGATTTTGCAAAGCTTTTGATATGGTCAATCACAGGAGGCTCGTGAATAAAATGAGAAGCTTGGGACTCAGTGCCAAGGTGGTGGAGTGGACTACAAAGTGGTTGACAGGAAACAGTGTGTAATTGGTAAATGGAATTGCGCTGAGCGAGACGGATCCGTATTGAAGATTGAGTAATGAGCTACATTTTTTGAGGGCGTAAATGAACATGGATAAGGGTGAGCCAGTTGATATAGTATATTTGGATTTTCAGAAAACATTTGACAGTGTCCCTCACAAGAGACTTCTTAGGAAATTAAAAAGTCATGGGATAGGGCAGAGTCCTGTTGTGGATTACCAACTGATTAAAAGAAAACAGAGAATAGGGCTAAATGGTAAATTTTCGTAATGGAAAAAGGTGAATAGTGGAGTGCCCCAGGGATCTATTCTGGGACCACTGCTTTTTAATATATTTATAAGCAACCTGGAAATGGGAACAAGTGAGGTGATCAAATTTACCAATGACACAAAATTATTCAAAGTTGCTAAATTGCAAAAGGAGAATGAGAAATTGCAAGAGGACATTGCAAAACTGGGAGACTGATGGAAGAGTAATCCAAATTATAGCTACATGATGCAAGGTTCCACATTAGGAGTCATCACTCAGGAAAAGGATCTAGGTGTCATTGTTGATAATACATTGAAATCTTCTGCTCAGTGTGCAGAAAGCAATTAGAATCTTAGGGATTATTAGGAAAGGAATGGAAAATAAAACAATATCCTAATGCCTCTGTATCGCTCCATGGTGCGACCTCATCTTGAGTACTGTGTGCAGTTCTGGTCACCACATCTCAAAAAAGATATAACAGAATTTAAAAAGGTACAGAGAAGGGCGACCAAGATGATAGAGAAAGGAACAATTCCCCTATGAGGAAAGGCTAAAGAGGTTAAGACTTCAGCTTGAAGAAGAGATGGCTGAGGGGAGATATGATAGAGGTCTATAAAATGAGTGGAATGGAAAGAGTAAACATTAATCAATTGTTTACTTTTTTGAAAAATAAAACACCCAGGGGCACACAATGAATTTACTGGGTAATACATTTAAAACTAAGAAGAGAAAATATATATTTTTTTACTCAATGCATAATTAAGTTCTGGAATTCATTGCCCGAGGATGTGGTGAAGACTATTAGTGTAGTTGCATTTTTTTAAAAGGTTTGGACAGGTTTCTAGAGGAAAAGTCCATAAACTAAGTATCCCAAGAATACTACTTATTCTTGGGATAAGCAGCTTGGAATCTATCTACTTCTTGTGGTGATCAGAACTGCACCAATATTTAAAATAGATGGCAAGTCTTATGTTATGAAATGTGGGAATCCAGGAGAAAGTAATAGACTCTACAATCCTGAGAAACTAACATCTTTGGTAATCATGCGCTGTTCCTCCCGGCAGAGACGAATTCCCCTCTCTCCCAGAAAGGATAATTGCTGGGTTTACAGACTGGTCAAAAGCTTGGACCAGGTTTAGGCTGGACCTGCAAGGTTGCTTTTGGTTGGCATCATTGACGCTGTCAACACTGAGCCGGAAATTGCTGCTGCCGTGGAAGGAGACCTTTGAAAATGTCAGAAGGGGGCGTCTCTTGAAAGTACGACTGCTTACAAGCGTAGTAGAACCGCTGAGAGGTTGCTCCTTGATTTGAGCAACTATTTTTATAAATTTGAAAAGAGAACCAGCCTAGCTGTTCCCTCATTACAGGAATATATGTTCCAGGAAACAAGCTCTAGAGCCTCTTCCTATGTCAAACCAACATTGTGGAAGACCTTGCCTTGTGCCCTGAGGGAGGAAATAGATTACTTGTGTTTTCAGAAGGGCGTGAAAGCTTATTTATTTAAACAAGCCTATAGCTAAGATAGTGTTATTGTAATTTTAATATGCAGTTATTTTAATGATTATATGGTCATGTAGTTTATGATGATTGTGGAATTCTGTTAGGACTGTGTCTGTATAATTGTAATCTGCACTGAACATTATCTAATGGAAGTTGTGGAATATATGAATCTATAAATGTCATCCAAATAAAAATGATCAGCCAGGCAGGGAATGTCCACTAATTATTGAGCACCTCATCCTGTAAACTGCTGGCTCTCAACCAAGCCATTTGGCGTGCTCTGATGGAGGCTGATGATCGGGCCGTCGTATCAAATGCCTTGTAAACTGATAGAATAAGAGGGCATACGCACTCTTCTGCATAGAAGAACGGCTGTGGATATGCAGTAGCACCAGAGCCTGGCAACCTTTTCTGTCTGCTTGAGCCCGAGGACTCGGCCTTCTCTGTAAAGGGCATAGACTTTCTCAGGAGGTCTTCACCGTAGCACCCAGTGAGCAAGACGAGGCTCCACGCTGGGAGGAGGGATGACTGTGGCTCTGCAGCGACTTCCTCCATTTTCCATGCCCTTGACTTCTGGGAGTACGGAGACAGCCAGCCACAGGGGTAGGCATTTGCCTGGACGTGGTAGCAGTAATGGACATTTATTTTGCTGCATACAGTGTTTGAAGCCAGACATCCTGTGAAGAAAAGTTTGGGGGGTTTTTTTCTTAAAAAGCACTGAAAAGTGCTGTTTGGAGGGCTGTCAAGGCAGCGAAGCAAGTTAATAACTGAAAAAAGTTGAAAAGAACAAATATACCAAAACTTATCAATCAAGAAAAAAACAGAGAGATAGGGCACCCGTCTGTGCTGATGCTCAGACATGTACGCTATCTGTTGTATATTGTGCACGTTTTGTCTCGTGATGCTTTTGTCCACTGTTTATAGTAATATTTGTTTACTTCTTTATATTTTTAATTGAGGGTCCCTCCTGACGCAGTCATTCGAAACACGGTTCCCTGTCGAGGGACCATGTAAAGCAGATTACAAATGCACTGCTAATACTTTCAAATTGCTAATAAACTATTTTTGGGGGACTTTATATGATTAGCCCATCCTCTGTTTTGAACCGGATGTGCTGATGCTCGGACAAAAAGAGATGGGGGGCGGGGGCTGCTCACGGGGCAATACCCGTGCGGGAATTCCCACTCATGCTCAGTAGAGCAAAAGCTCAGTGAGGTTAGGGAAGAGGGTCCGTTCAGCGCCGTCAAATGACATCAACCATGTATCATGGCTCAATCATCCTGCTTATCAACAGAGAATACACAGGATGGTAGACAACCAATGAGCCAAGCAAAAACGGACTTGGACAGGATGGGCTAGTGATATCCGACAAGTAGCCAAGCTTCTCTGCCTGGCAGCTGGGATATATTATTTCTGCAGTGTGGATAGGAAGAACTGGACAGGCTGGATGAGCCAACTGATTTATTTCTGCTGTCATCTTTGCTGCTCTCCATGTAAGCAACTTTACTCTGCTGTGTCTACCCTGGAAGAAAATCACCCCCCCCCCCCCCCACCATCTTCAAAAGCATTCCTGCAGGAGGGCTTCTCTCTTCCTGTGCTCTTTTTAAACCGGCCCACAGAGTCAGTTCTTTCAGTTTCTATTCATTCCCATCTGAAACAAGCAGAGGGAATGACAACACCCTGGACCGATGCTCTCCTCCGCTCTCCAGCGGCTCCTCGTGCTGCAAGAGAGGAGTAATTCTTAACCATGAAATTCTCCTGCCCTTTCTTCTGCACCCATTAGTGGGTGCCTTCCACATTCACGGGGCAGGGCTGCTCTCGGCTCTTATGTAGCTGATGCTCCCTCTCTGGCCATATGCAAAGCCAGCCTAAAGCTCGTTGCTTTTCTATGGGCTGGTTTAAATCCTAGCCACTCTGAGCTCTGCCGCCACCAGGCCAGACATGCGACCTGAGCAGGACCAGCACGAGAACCTGAGACTTGCCCTGATCTTGCACTTCCCGTGACCTGGGACTTTACTGGACTTATTACTGTTTTTAATTTGTTGCTTTCTTTTCTTACCCTTTCATTTTAATCATTCTGTACATTTTCCTCTTTTAGGGTCCTGCAGAGTTTTTCCTGCTCATTCTTTTGTGGGAAGTCCTTGATTTCTTTTTTCTGTCAGGTTTGGGGAAATGCGCATCTCTCTCTGACAGCTTTGTATTCTCCAACAGCAAGAGGGACTGAATTAGCCATGACTCGTGGGTGACGTCATCCGACGATGCCAAACGGACCCATCCCTCTGACCTCATTAGAGCTCTTACTCCACTGAGCATGTGAGGGAGTTCCCGCATGCACGCTGCCTCGTGAGCCCCTCAACCCTTTTTTGTACGAGCATCCGTACAGAAGTGCTCTTTCTCTATTCCTTTCCAAATGCTTCCTAACATACTATTTGCCTTTTTTTTACCGCCGCTGCGCACTGAGCCAATGATTATCCAGACGTTGCCTATGGAGTAAGACCATTCTTGAAGAAACTGCCATACAGCTTACAGGAAAATTTGGTATCCCAAGGTGCAAAACATAAAATGGACAATAACGTTGCATTGCTTCCTTTCACAGTTTTATCCGGGTTCATCCGGGACTTAGCAGGGATAAGAAATGAGAAGACTGAAACCACTGTTAGAACCTAAAGACTTCAGGACTGTCCTACAATCTCTGATTATTTTGAACATCGATTACTGTAATGCCCTATTGCTTGGTCTCCCTGAAAGTACAATAAGGCCGCTTCAAGTGCTACAAAATGCCGCCACAAGGGGTGAGAAAATGCGATCAGATTACTCCCATTTTAATTTCGCTACATTGGCTCCCTATAACATCACGCATACAATACAAAACGGCTTGTATTCTTCACCAGATAATTTACAGGAACAAAACAGAATGGCTTAATACAGCAATCAGACTACATGTTCCACAAAAAAAACTTAAGATCTGCCAACAAAGGCTTATTAAAATACCTACAATAAAAACAGCAAGACTATGTGAAGCACGAGAGAGGGCAATTTCTACTGCAGGTCCCAAGCTCTGGAATACTTTACCACCTCAATTACGGCTGCATACAGATCTTAAGAAATTTAAAATTGATTTAAAAACGTGGCTTTTTACATGCGCCTATGTAGAGAGTGGGTAATATAACAGCATGCTCTTACTTCGTTTACTCCTATTTATTTATTTAGTGTTCCTTTACTGTGCTTCTTCAATTTTAGTAGGATGTTTATGTTTTATTATTAAATATTTTAGTTTAATTTTAACAGCTATAGTTTGATTCTACTTCTACTTTGTAATTTTAGCTGTTATGATCTTTTAATTCTATCTATTGTATTTCCTTGTTTTAATCATTTGTACACCGTTTGGAAGGTTTTTACTGATGTGACGGTCTAAAAAACCAAATAAAACCATAAACCATAAGTTTTATGCTTCAAACATCGGAATTGGCCAGCCCAAGCTACCCCGGGATGAACAGCCAACTAAAAGCTATAGTAACGTAAGAAAGCCTTAGCTGTGCACAAAACTCCTTAACTCCCTAACTCCCCCCCTCCACTCCCCACCCCCCGCCTTTAGCCTCTTCAGCCTCCCCCCCCCCCCCGCCTTCTTTACCATATCATTCCCTCCCTTACCTCTACCTCCCCTTTCGCATATATTCTCCCCCCCTTTCCCTCTCCCCTCACCCCTCCCCCCAACGTTGTAAATAAGTTCACATATGTAATATGTAATTTTAAACCCATATCTTTCCAATTAAGTTATCCATGCTTGCTTTCTCTTTTCTCTCGTACTTCGCTTTTTACCTTGTTCTTTTTATCCAATTATTATCCAATTTCTCCCAGTTAAACCCCCTTGTTCAATGTAATTTCCTTTCTCAGTTAATTGTGAACCGACATGATGTGTCCTACGAATGCCGGTATATAAAAATGTTAAATAATAATAATAATAATAAAACAGAAGTCTCATCTGTGACGCCAACACCTTCCATCCTTCCTACTGCCGTAAACAGCAGGGTAGAAGATCCAGGCAGGCAATGTCCTTTGCACAGGAAACCTCACCCTGTAAAGAAGGGCCGTGGCTTCAGAGAAAAGCTGCTGGGTGAACCTAAAAGCTTGCTCAAGGAATGAGGAATCTGCTTCAGATGCTGTTCTTCCACAGATCGCCTCTCTAAAGACTGTAAAGCACCCGACACTGCAAAAACCAACTCCCCCAAACCTTCTACCTCATCTCAAAGGATGGAGGGGAGGGATATGAAGAGACAGCATTGCCAGAAGTGATTCCCAAATGCACTGAAGTTTGTGGAGAAGGACATAGTGGCAGATCCTGCTCTAATATGTGCCTTGTCAAGGAGCATCCTAAAGGACAACCTGAGAGATCAGTAAGGATGTCTGCAGTTATGGACGATCAAAGTGGCCAGGTCAGAGCTGGATTCTGCTGAGGCCCACCAAGCATTTCTTTAGGCTGCGGTGGACAGCTCTGCTGAGTCCTCCTTTGTGCCAAGTGACCAGTGTGCCCGGACCAGCAGGGAATACCAATAGGTCAAGCTGCCCCAGTGATAAAAGCTGTAGATGGCAGCATTGAGTTACGTCTCCCTACTCTTATAGAATCAATTAGTTACCAGACCACTTACCAGACCACAGAAATGAAATTCCTACACCAGAGGCTGCATGGTATTAGCCCCACCTGAAAGCTATAGCCAATTGTATCCCATCTTAGACCACAATGCACATATCCTGCTTCTACTTGGTAGAGATATGCTGAGGCCTCACAAGGTTCCTCACAACACTCCTTTTGCCAAAGATTGGACCTTGGCAGGGTAGTAGTAGGTGAAGTTTGGTGCCACCAGTGCAGACATTGTGGCCTCCCAATCCAAGGTCCCTCTGTATATCTGGAAATGTCAGCTAGAATCACAGATATGATGAGTTTCTTTAATGTCTTCGAGGAATCTGTGTCTTTCCTATTTGAATGACTGACTGGTGACAGCACCTTCTCAAGTAGTTGGATTCCCTGCAGAAATTGATTCATCTTCTTCAGTCACTAAGTTTCATAGTCAAGTTTGCTAAATCGAACCATGTCCCTACCCAGCGAATCAAGTTTATTGGGGCATGGATAAGCTCATCAGAAGAGAAAGCATTCCAACAGATTGGGTGTTTTGTCTTTGAGTACTCATCCAGATCTTGCTGAAATTGGATTAAGTACCAACCCGAGCAATCCTTTTTCTCCTCAGACACATGGTGGCAGCAGTGTATGTGGTCCCCATAATGAGGCTCGATATGAAAGTTTTCCAATGGGGCCTCTACTTTCAATGTGATCAGCTACATCAGTCCTTGTTGCATCCCATATGAGTAATCCCAGAAATGAAATCGACTTCCCATGAGTGGCTAGATCCTCTTCAGGTTCTACCTCTTTCAGACTCCTGGATCCAGGGAATTTGGGTGGCAGCAGAATGCCTGCTCCAGATCAACCTCTTGGAGCTGTGAGTCGTTCGGTATGAGAAAACTCTTGTTTCTGGCATCCCCTTCAGGAGAAGAGAATTCTGTTTCAGACAACCAAGTGGCAATGTTCTATGTGAACAAACAAGGGGGCACAGGTCCCTGACCCTCTGCCAGGAATCTATGAACATTTGGGAGTGGGATCACAGTCACAGAGCTTTTCTCTAAGCTACTTACCTTCTGGGGATTCCCAACACACTAGTGGATCATCTCGGCGGGATTTTTTGTCCTCACAAGAGGTCCCTAGACCAGGATGTGGCATACAGGCTATTCAGCCTTTGGGGTTGTCCATCAATGGACTTGTTCACATCAGAAAACAACAGAAAAGTTGATAATATCTGCTTTATTCTTCAAAGCAAGTTCATAGAAACATGACGGCAGAAAAAGGTCATATGTTTTGCATACTTTTCTGCTCAAGTGGGATGAACATCTGTTAAATGCTTTTTCCTTGCTTCCATTATTGGTGAAGATGAGCATTTCTTATCCTCATTGCTCCAGCTTGACCCAGATAAGTGTGGTTCTCTTGTCTTATCAGGTGGTTAATCTTCTTACTGATTCTCCTGGGTTCCAATCTGCCTGTATTAACTCAAGAGAAGAGTCACCTTCCCTCTCTCAGCTTGTCAGCATGGATGTTGAGTGCTTGACAGTCATCTCGTTGTCACTATCTAAGAAGGGTGAGGATATTGTGATTTCAGCCGGGAAGCCATCTATTAGAAGAGTGTACAGCTTTAAATGGAAGTGTTTTCTCATCTTCGTGTCCAGCAGGCTCCCTCAAACTGTTTGCTTGCACTCCAAAAGATACGTGTCATCACTTGTTATCCCTATCCACATCGGGTCTCGGTGCATTGTTGTTCAAGGTGCATCTCAGTGCCATCGCTGCTTACTGCCCTCGGATCAATAGAAATCTCCATTCTTCCTCTGGGCTTCTGACATATGAAGCCTCTGGTTGTGAAACCACCTGTGCCATGGGATCTCAATGACATTTTAGCACAGCTGATAAAACCTCTCTATGAGCCATTGGAATTGGCTGCCTTAACGTTTCTCACATGGAAAGTGGTATTCCTAGTCGCCATCACTTTGACTAGAATACTCAGTGAGCTACAAGTTAGCCTGTTGCTAAATTATTGTTTAACTGTAAACCGAGGTGATGTATAACTATACGTACCGCGGTATAAAAGAATCTATAAATAAATAAATAATAATAAGTATGGGTTTCTTACAGTTTTCCACGACAGGTAATGCTCTGCATTCATCCTAAGTTTCTGGCTAAAATGGTTTCTGCATTCCATCTAGTTCAAGCCTTGTTCTAGCCACATTTTTTCCAAGACCCTCCGGTTACTGGACTGTAAAAGGGGCCTTAGCATGTTATCTGAAGTGAACTCTACCACATTGTTATGCTCCTCATCTTGTCTCCTATGATCCCACAGACTACATGTGGTTGTTGCCAAATGCACTTTCTAACTGGCTAGCAGATCGGATTGCGGATTTCTACGTTCTGGCTGACCTTCAAATCACAGACTCTATCAGGTTCATCAGGTGACAACCATGGGTACCTCATTGGCTCACCTAAGAGCCATCTCTATGGAAGACATTTGCACAGCTGCAACGTGGTCAGTTCACACCTTCACATCCCACTGCGATATGAATGGTCTCTCTAGAAATGGCAGTATCTTTGGACAAGCAGTTTTGAACAGCCTGTTCACCCAGTAGTCTACTCTCCATGGTGGATTGGGGTGGGTGGGTCTGAGTTGCTTGTCAGTAAATGCTCCATCATACAACCCTCAGCGTGGGGCTCCCCATGTGTCATGGCTAATTCAGCCCTGGTTGTCAACAGAGAAAGCAAGTTTGCTTACCATAAACAGGATTCTCCATGGACAGCAGGATGAATTTGCCAGTACATGCCTGCTACCCTTGAATGCTGACTACCTTGCTAAGGCTCAGCTCTACAATAGACTTGAGTGGTGCATGAGGCAACATGCATATGGGGAACTCCCACACATGCTTATGTAACCCTTAGCGGGATTTAACCCCAAAGACACACAAACACATTTATTTATCTTCAGGGCTGCTTTGGATAGCAATTTACTCCCATGCTTGACTCTAAATCCTGGAAGAATACATTTTATTGGGGGTAAGCTCTCGCTTGTGGCCCAGACAATGGTGTCTCTCTTGCTCCACAATGTGTTTAATTAAAGTATACGCAACTCATGGCGTGAGGTGCTGTGACAAACAAGACAGGACCAGGGTCTGGGTGTTAAAATGTTTACTGATTGGTAAGAATAAAATAAAATCCAGTTGTCCATAATGTTAAAATTACATCTATCTGCTGGTACAAGTAATTCTAGGTAGGTAGATGTCCTTTTACTTCAGACTTCTGGGTAGAGCTCCCATGGTGTAGAGATCTGGTTAGGGTCTCCCAATCTTGTTCTTCATCCTTAGTTGTTGTTTCTGTGGGGACTACTCATGGGGAAAAGTCAAGTGGGATCAGGCTACCTCAGCACTGCAATCCCAGTGAGGAGTCAGGGATCCTAAAACCTTCTCACTCGTTTCAAGTCCAAAAAATACTTAAAAAATTAAACCGGATCCATCTTCTACCATCACTGCCTCTCACAGCAGGATCCGTCGCTGGTGCTTGCTTACCTAGGGTTTAGAGCAGGCTCACAGGTCTTTGGTCCTCTGGTGAGAACCCTTTCACCCCAAAGGGATATCAGGCGTAAAAATCTATCTCTCTGTAAATTAGTAGGAGATGGTATCACTTCTAAATGAAAATTCATTTGGGAGGCCTCACCAGAGTGTGAAACTGAAACATCCTTACTGTTTAAAGGCTTCCTCAAACTGATCCCACGGTCTTCTAAAATGGCCGGGCTAAATAGCATTCAGACATCCAATCCAGACCCTCCAAGTGGGAGGGACTCAGGGGAATGGAAGGGCTCTTTCTAAATCTAAACTGTCTTCTATACAGGGGACAGTGCCATCTAGTGGCCAGGCCAGGAGTTAAAGCTCTAATGAGCTCAGAGAGCAGGATCAGCTTGGAGCTGTCATGGCTAATTCCTCCAGCTGTCTACGGAGAACCACATTTATGGTAAGCAAACTTACTTTTTGCGTAACACAAGAGGAAATACATTTCTATTTTTCTGGTGTTGCATTGATCACAGAGTCAGGCTTCGTGGGTTTTCTGGTTTAGTTTTGGCTGCGTCCTATTTCAGGTCTGTAATCCCTTATTCAGTATTTGGTGAGAGTCTGTCTGTCTTAGCTATGTATCCTTTCTATAGCAGTACTAGACTTGCGCATCCCTATATAGATATACATAGTAAAAAGATCCTGCTCTGTGGAGTCTAAACTCTAGTGAAGGTACATAGCAGGCAAGACAAATAAGAGGCATCAGAATTTTATTTCAGCAAAAATGGTGAAAATTATCAAGGCTAAGATCTGGAAAAACCAGTGTGTAAGCCTTAAAAGCAGTCTCAAAAGGTGAATTTTAGGTGGGACTTGAATATGGCCAGAGAGGCCTGGCATAGCAATTCAGGAAGTTTATTACAGGCATACGCCAGAGCCAGGTGAAATGTGAAAATTCAGGAGCTGGTGATAGAGGAAAAGGGCAATGAATGGAGGTTACAAAAAGCTATGAAGATAGCCAATGGATCACACCACCCTCCAGCCCAGGCATCTGATCCACCAATAAAGCCAATGCATCATCCAACCTAGCAATTCAGAATCCTGCCTGCCTCTCTCCCAAAATCTCTACTTCCTCCAAAAATTCATTTATCTCCCTTTTGACCACTTTCTCGTTTATTTGAACAAGATAAGGAAGACCAGACACAGGTTGGCAGTTATAGCAAAGACCAGAATCCAAATTTGTATTTTTTAAACTTGCAGGAATGATCAATTGCTTAAGATGGTGAATGCATTAAACCCGCCAAAAAGACTGGTTCACAACAACCACATAAGCATGGATTGTGTTAGCACAGGAATTAAATATGAAAGACAGGGATCCAAACCCAACTTAACGCACTTACTCTACTGCTCCGGGCGATGACATCGCATCCTCTTCTGCCAGCGCTCCAACACCGGACTTACACTTACCGGGTGGCCAGGCTCGCTGCCTCAAGCAGGTTATACCGAGCAGCAGAGTAGCCCTGCAAATCCATGCGTGCCATGAGGCCAAACCAGGACCAACAGCCTGCTCGGGTAGGCCTGGGTGAAAGTGCAAGCCTAAGGGCCTCCAGCAATCACGCCGGACAAATTTGATTATTGTTTATGCAGAAACACAGCTAATAAGAAACAAGGGGGCTTGCGTTCCCTGAAAACAGAAGCCTGGCCCAGAATGTGTTTTAACAAGTTCTCTCTGCTGATAAATAGGGCTATTAGGGATCGTTTTCAACCACACAGACGTAAAAAAAAAAACCAAAAAAAGCGAGTCATCAGCCTGGCTGAAGAATTCCTCCGGTGCCCGGGGGCAGGCTGCAGCTGGATCCTCTTAGAAAGCTCAATCTTCTCCTGTAAGTGACTCATAAAAGCATTCAAGCCATGAAATTGTTTGGTAAATTTGGGCTATTAGAAAGGGCATGAACATTTTTTAGCAAATATTGAGTTACAGCTCATGGAAATTCTTGTAACTTCAGAACTGGAATTAAGAAAGCATCGCACCGCGCTCCACCGGTTCTCTGCCCCGGGCGCTCCCCTGCCTTGCACCCAGTGGAACCTTCCGCTGACCTTCTGCCGCCGGACTAATTTTCCTCCATTTGGCGATAATTGCTCCCAATCTTTCTTCCCCCTACAACGCCAGTGGCTTGGGTACCTTGTGCAAGAGAGCCGAAGCCCTGGCTTGGGCCATGCTGAGGGATCTTTAGGACAAGTGCCCTGGGAGAGGGCTCTGCTGGCCAGGACGGTCCTGGGGAAGCCGGCTGGGCCAGGAACAGCATGAAGGTCACACACAAAGATTTGAAGACCACTCGGGTCCCATCTGATGGAGGGACGTGTAGGTGCGCCTACATGGTTAGGTGGTTCTTTCTCTTGGCCCCAAGGCCAGGCGTCCGAGCCTGTAAATGGTATAACCTAGGCTGGAGCTCTCCCTTCTGCTCAGGCTCCGGTGGCAGCTTGGCTGCTGGCAGCCGTCAGAGGATGGATATTGTATAAAATGGTCTGTGGTGAATTCCCTCACTGAAACAGACTCGTGGTGAACATCTAATGGCAATTTTGGCCGGACCTTCTCGATAAATGCTACCCTGTTCCTTTTTAATTCGCATTTATTTCATTTTTAGATTACTTTCCAAAGCGAGAAAAGAAAGCTTATGAGATCAACGAGTACGTTTCGTTAACCACGTGTACTCATGCACGGACGTTTTTCATTCGTCGGGTGTGGAACGTCTTGTTCTGTCTGCGGCTCGTTCCCTCTCCAGGAAAGTCATTGCTCTCCTCTGCGCCCCCCCATCCCTGCTGGTCACAGCTACTATCAGATGGAGCTTCAACCTGCAGTGCTGCTTTCCAGTGATTTCTGCCATTTTGGTGGATTTTTTTTTTTTTTTTTTTGGAAAATGATCAGCAAAGCCTGGACTGCAGCCAAACAGCGAGATTTTTTTTTTTTTTTTAGAGAGGTTTATGATCTCAATTCAGAATCACAATGTTATCAGCCACCCCTGTTCTCCTTATTATCTTTGGCCTTGTAAAATCTCCCTCCCCCTCCCCCCCCTGCATTCTCTAGGAGGGCACTGGGAACTGGTTTTGTTAAGGCTGCCACCTTTCCCCAAGCTAACACAGAGTGGGCTGATGGTTCATTGTACGAAGGAATTCAGTAGATGTGATTCTCTTAGGGATCTCCATTGGAAAAACCAGAACTACAAATCCCTGCATGCACTGGGGCAAAACCAGGACTGGATCAGCCTGCTCGCTTGACCTGGGGGTGGGGTGTAGCTGGAGGGACGGGCCAGAAACCCTAATCCTCCCCTGAACTTCGCCGGTCTTACTGATTCTGACCTTCGGAGATACTGGTTAGCAAGCAGTTGTGTTGAGTCCGCCGTGGCTATTCTCCTGGGGTCAGCCTCTGGAGTGCAGCGTGTTGATTGGAAATCGAGCAGGACGCGATTGGCTGTGTGTTACAAGTGTCCAGAGCGGTTCAGCTTTATTTATAGTTTCATTTTCAAGAAGATCTGCCCTGGGATGTTAACATTCCTTGCTGGTTTCCCAGGCTTATCAGGGAATGATTTAGTGCATTTCTATCGTGTTTTGATCTAACGTAGGATATTGTGTCGGAGTCCTTTAAGGGGTTCTTTCTTTTTAGCGGGTGAGTACCCAGCTAGTAACTGTTGATGATAACTTGTGTAGGAATTCAGGCGCACCATCAGAATTAACAGCTCTGACTGTGTGAAGAGGCCCCCGAGAACTTTGTCTTTAACATCTCAGGGCAGAGAGAACCTCTGGAAGGGTAAAACTTTATTTCAGGAAGTTCTAGTTCAGCGCCAAGCTTTTTGTTTTTCCTGTTTTCTTTCTACCCATTTCTGGGCCTTGAAGATTGGGTGATCATGGATCACCCAATGGTGCCTGTAACCAAGGGATCACCCATGGTGCCTGTAACCTTTTCTTGGCAGAATTCTGCAAAGGTTTATCAGTGCCTTCTGCAGCTGACAGAAGCTGCTCTTCCCTGGTGATCTCCCAAACTCCCAAGCCAGTGATCCCCCGGTTTCCCAGGCCACTCTTCCCTGGTAAACCCCTAGACTCAAAGGCTAACCTTCCCTGGTGATCCCCCGTCTCCCAGGCTACTCTTCCCCAAGACCCCCAGCATTCCCTGGTGATCCCCCAGACTCCCAGGCCAATCTTCTCTGGTGATCCCCCAGGCCCACAGAACAACCTCCCAGGCCAGTCTTCCCTGGTGATCCCGGGTTTCCCAGGCCAATCTTCCCTGGCGATCTTCCAACTCAAAGGCCAATCTTCCCTGGTGATCCAGACTCAAAGGCTAATCTTCCCTGGATATCCCACGGTCTCCTAGGCCAATCTTCCCTGGTGATCCCCCAACTCAAAGGCTAATCTTCCCTGGTGATCCCATGGTCTCCTAGGCCAATCTTCCTTGGTGATCCCCCAACTCAAAGGCCAATCTTCCCCGGTGATCCAGCCTCAAAGGCTAATCTTTCCTGGTGATCCCACGGTCTCCTAGGCCCTTCTTCCCTGGTGATCCCCCAACTCAAAAGGCCAATCTTCCCTGGTGATACCCCAACTCAAAGGCCAATCTTCCCTGGTGATACCCCAACTCAAAGGCTAATCTTTCCTGGTGATCCCACGGTCTCCTAGGCCAATCTTCCCTGGTGATCCAGACTCAAAGGCTAATCTTCCCTGGTGATCCCATAGACTCCCAGGCCAGTCTTCCCTGGTGATCCTCCAGATCCCCAGGCCAGCCTTTGATGGTGATCCCCAGATTCCCAGGCCAACCTTCCTTGATGATCCTCAGGTCCCAGGCCACTGTTACTGGGAACACAAGGTTACCCCACCAAAATTAACATTTCTTAAAAGAAAACCAAGATGACTAGTTGAGCTGACCATATCCTTCTGTGAGGCAAGATCCTGCTCAAGAAACTGAGAATGGAAAGATGTATTTTATTAACGCTTGAGTGAATTGATACATGGACTTTTCATTCTGGGATTTCTTTTTGTAGACCAATGGGATGTATGGAAATTATATTTGGAAAATTAATAAAAGTATAATTAGCACAAACAATATTCATGTTTTTGGGACTATTATGGTTCTTTTGCAGAGAATGTCCCTCTAATGAGGCCCATATCCCTTCTGTTGAAGGGACTCCGGTATTAATGTCTCATTTGGGTCTGCCTTGAAGTTTAATCTCACAGTTGAGGAACTTTAGCTTGGTGAAGACCCAGGTTTGGATTTAAACTTGGGTGCTGATTGGCATTGGGGGGGGTTCTCAAACCCCCCCCCCTGAAATCATTGAGGAAGCAAGTGTTACGAAGGCCGGCCATGGAGGCCATGGCTGGCTCTTCTCACCTTTCCTTTGCGGCACAGAGGACTCCCTTCTGCGGCGCGGCACGGCAGGAACGCCGTTGCCATCAACCTCCGGCCCTCGCACGGCTTCCACGCCGCCGAGCCCTGTTCCAGCTGAGGATTCCCCTAGCGCGCGCGCGCGGCACCCTTCCCCGAGACTTAAAGGGGCCGCGATGCGCTAGGGCTGCCGGGCCTCTTCTGACGACGTCATTCCCTTGGGATTATATAAGGCAAGCTCTGGCAACTGGCCTCCTCCATAGGTTGTCTGGGCTCCTGTTACTGTCTCAAGTCTCTTGAAGCTCCTCGTTCATCCGTTATTGAGCTCGGCCTGCCTGTGACCTCCGGAACCCATCCTCTGCCTGATTGACCAGGCTTATCCTTCAGTCCTGTTCCAGCGTCCTGCTGTCCCAGCTCCTGTCTGTTCCTGCGCAACCCCAGGTTGTACCTTTGGACTGTCTCTTGGTACTGACCCCCGGCTTGTCTCTTGACCCATCTCTCTGCCCGCTGCCTGCTTGTGACCTCGGCCTGTTCCTGGACTCACCTGCCTGCCGCCTGACTTCAGCCTGCCTGGGAAATAAGATGCCTCGACGTAGCGGTGATGAGGGTCTGATCAGTGCTTTCACCAGGACCTATACAGACAAGAAGAGGATCTCACCAGGATTCGTTCAGGTGTTTGTAGAGACCGACAGTCCTGGGAAGTGGTTTGAGAGTGTGTGGGGATTTTTGATTCTGCTCCTTTGGGCTTTTAGCTCACTTGGTTTCCACGCGTCAGCTTCTACTGGTGCTTTGGTGCCCTAAGGCTTAATTTGCAACTACAAAGGGTGGTGACCCTCCATTTTGTATCCCCCCTGCCGCCCACTGGAACCCACTGGCCACAAGGTGTCAGCAGTGAGACTCCCTCCAGTGTCTGTGAAGGCTGCCACTCAAGCATCCCCAGACCACGGCTCCAGGAGCAGAACTGGCCCTGCGGCTTTGAAAGCGAACCACTGGGCCAGCTGTCTCAGAGTTTACTTTTAAGAAAACCCCCAAACATTTGGGACAAAATAGGTAGGAGGTCCCCAGCGATACACGTAAGCCTGCAAAGAAAAGAAAGTGGAGCAGTGGTGGGGCCCTTCAGCCCCCAGCGGGGGTCCCCCTGGCAGCACGTGCTCCGAGCCCAGCAGGACCCTGAGTCACGCGCATGCCCAGTCTGACCTGATATCCCGGGGTCTCTGCGGGGGGTGCAGTGCGCGAGCGGGGGCCTTGGAAAGCGCGTGCTGAGTGAGCGAGCGGCAGGGACAGCTGAAGACTGCGGCTCCGTGCGAGTGTAACCCGAGCCCGAGGAGCAGCCTCGGCCTCCCTGCGCAGGCACAGATGGACTAACCGAAGCGCCAGGCCTGCTCTGCTTAATTGGGCAAACGGCCCTGGGCGCTGGCTGTAACGCGGGGAGGTAATTAAGACCTCCGGTTCCTTGCCGCAGACGTATCATTAGCCGCGATTTCTGCAAACATGACATTGACGTCTCTCTTCAGGGCGGTAATTGCAGGTTTCACACCAAAAAAAAGCAGGGGATTTACCTTCCGACTCCCCTCCAGTGACTTCATCCCTGGAAATGAAAGCCCCACTGAATCTGACATTTTCAGTACATAATTAGCAAAAGCTTTGCGTCCCTTTTCTAAGGGTCATTAAAATGCTCTAGCGGGGGGGGGGGGGGGGCTGCTTAGCAGTCACACACATAACAGGAGAAGTAATGGCTACCTGTGCCTGAACGAGCCTTCCCGCGCCCCCACCTTCAGGCACCATCTCACTAGAATAAAGAGCAAAGCTGCTGCGCACCTGCGTTGCCGGTATGCAAATTGAGCCCCGCCCCTTACCTGCCTGCACTCTCCAGCTCCGCCCACCCCCTCTCTCTGAATAATCAGTCCGCTCCCTGCTGCCACACAGGTGGCCGACTGGCTCCGGGTTTTGTGGTTCTGACTTCCCTGTATGCGGGTCCTCAGAAAAGTAAAACTACAAATCCCTGCGTGCAGTGCGGTAAAAGCAGGACTGGATCAACCTGGCCTGCGAACCTGGAGCCAGCTGGCAAGCCTAAAAGTAGCCCGGAGCTCAGCCTGCACGCCCCACTACCACCACACATCTGCATTTCACAGGGTTTTTACTCTCTCCGGGGGGGGGGGGGACGGGACACCCGGTTATAAAAATGCGATCGGAGCGCGTTTCCAGTAACACACGTGCATCAGTCCGGGTGGGGGGGCAGGATCTGGGCGAGGACTTTGGAAGTTATTCCCAAGAGAAAATATCAGGGCGGAAAGGGCAAACTTGGTCCCTTAAATCTCCCGCATGCAATTTCACCTTTAGTATTATAGGAGGAGACCGCTCCTGCCAGGCCCGTCCTCATTCTCCTCCCATTTCTGCTTCTGCGTGAAAGGAGCAGCGAGAGGTCGCCGAACTTTTCCCATTTCTCTTGCACATTTATAAAATTGAGCCTTCCTTCAGGGACTTCCCCCTGTCATGGGGGGCCGTAGACGGCATTTTTATTTGCCCCTTTTAAAATCAGCAGATTCTGCAGCATGTCTGTAATAAGGATTTCTGTGACTTTTAACGCAGGAAAAACTTGCTTTCTATTTGCTAATTTCCAAGCCTGGGTTTTGGGTTTGTTTGTTTTTTTTTTAATTCATATCAACATTTGGACCCAAAAGTGTCTCTGCTCAGTTTCCAGAGAATGAAGGAAGAAGCTTATTTCCTCCGCAGTTTCACGCCGCTCTGCTGGATTATGCATTTATTTTATTTCATTAGATTTTGTCATTCTTGATTCCGTGCCTGATCATTTGAAAATCCCAAGGTGAGCCACAAACTAAAATGTAAATCATGGCTACACAGCAAAAAAAAAAAAAAAATCAAACTCAACCTTAATCTAAAAAATAATCTAGATTGTAAACGTAATACCTAGACATTCAGTAATTAAAAACTCGTGAAATAAATACTCAAAGATATAATGGAAATTTCAACAAGTCTCAGGCATAAAATGTCTACAATTAGAAAACTCCCTTCATATAACCAAAGAAAAATTAAGGAAGGAAAGATATAAAAAAAAAAAAAAAAGACAAATGAATGCTTGCAAGGAGCTAACCAGTCAGCTGCCAACCTGTCTATCCTTGGACATGTTATCAATGATGTCAGATGTTACCTACCCAATAGGCACAGTAAGCATATACCTAGTGCCCCCTCCCTCCATAGATTGATTATTATATAATAGCCCCCGTAAGGGTGGACAGTCCCCAAAGTCTTGCTGCCAACCTTAAAAACTTGGCTATTCAAACAAGCCTTCCCTGACCACACCTGAATCACAACCTATATACTCAAAGAATGTAGCCACTCCGGTTCTGTAAATAATTATTCATTTATGATGTTAACCTGCTTCTGCTTTTTTCTCTCTTGTCCCAGTTCCATTACCCCTGTTCCTTGTAACTGCAACTCCTCTGCACTAGATTCAGTTATTGTATTTTCTGCACACCCTGTTCGAATGTAAACCGGCAGGATGTGATTTTATCATGAATGCCAGTGTATAAAAAACCTAAATAAATAAGTATTCAGCTGCTGGCCACCTAGCAACGTTAATCGGCAAACATTTCCGGCTAACTTTGCAGAAATATTCCAGCGGCGCGGCAGATAAAGCTTAATCCGGCTATGTTGGATGATGCTTACCAACGGTGTCTACCTAGCTAAATTAAGCAGAATAGCTGACTCTGCCCAGGAACACATCTGCCCACCCCTGAGTTAGCCAGATAAATGTTTAGCAGTACAACAAGTTACGCAGCCAACTCGGGATTTTCAAAGCCTTCCATCATCTGTCCGGCTGCGTCTGAGCGTAGCCAGGCCAATGGCGCTGAACGTTGGCCTCTTGGTGCTTAGGAGGCCGCGACGTGAACGGCTGATTGATGAGGTCTGCGGTATCCGATGACCTCTGTGCCAAATCCTCTTTCTAGGTTCTCGGCAGGCCTGATTTAAAAAAAAAAAAAAAATCCAGAAGAGAATTGCATTGCAGCTGGAGAAAAGCTGGTTCTAGAGGCAGAGATGTCACGCCTGTGGTTTAATCAGTTACGGTTACAGCACGTTCCCTCGAGCAACGTGAGCAGCAGGGACACCTAGGTGAGAGCCACGCAGGGGCTGAGGCTCACCAGGCCTGGTTCTGCTCAGTTTCTTGCATGGGCCTGTAATCCCGCGTCCGCACATCTGACGGAACAAAGCCAGGACTGGCTCACTCTGTTCGGACGACCCGGAGTCATCCGGAAACCCTGTTTCCGTGACCGCGCCAGAGTCCTTTATTAGGCAGCTCTGGTGGATGGAGCGGCCCTGCTGGGCCTTTAGCAACGCCGCAATTTAAGTGGCCACGTCCACACCAGGAAAGCTACAGACCTGTCCTAGATGGATTTATCCATAATACAAGCCCACGGCCTAGGCAGGGGAAGGCAGAGTAAGGGCGATAACAGTTAGCTAAGCAGACGACAGCCAAGCAGCGGGACCTGCCAAAGGAGTGTCTCAGGTGACAGGGTTTCTTCAGGCCTGCCTTGCAAGGCCAATAGATGTCACTGTGCTATTAGTGTGAAAAGCGCAAAACTAGTCTACAGGTGCTCCGTTTACAGGGGGACGCACTCTGACCAGCTAAAGATCATCGCACGAGATGTGCAGTAGTTATAAAGAGTCCGTACCCCCTTCCAAAATGGTCACCTTTTTTTTATTGTCTTGCAGCCTGGAAGTAAAATGTATTTAAACAGCGTTTATTCCATCATGTATTCACAGATCCTGTCTCACAACTGCCGGGTCAAAAATGTAATGCAGAAGTGCAAATAAAAATGTAATGCAGAAGTGCAAATAAAAATATAATGCAGAAGGACAAATAAAAATATAATGCAGAAGGACAAATAAAAATATAATGCAGAAGTACAAATAAAAGCCTTCACTAGCTTGGATGCTAAGCGTCTGCTTCCCAGATCCGTAGGGCTCTGCTGCCAGCAGCGGCCTTCCAAAGCACACGCAGTAACGTAGCGAACGGCAGCACATAAACGACCAAATGGACCATCCGGTCTGCCCAGCAAGGTGGTCAGGGTTGTAGCTGCCATTCTGTGCAGGTAAAAGTTACTAGGGATGGGCAGTCGGTTTTTACGAAACAGATCATCAGGGGACCCGGAAAACAAAGGAAAAAATCCCCAAAATTTCGTTCTAATTCCACCCTTTCGGATTACCACGCAGTAACCGATGCACCTCGCAGGAAGCGAAAGCGCGTGCTACGCGAGTGCATTTGTAATTTTGCCCAATCCTTTTTAGGATAGGGGCCCTGGTATTTTGTGCGTAATGATGAGAACTTTAATAACACTGGCACGCAGGCGCGCACGTGCCAGCTCGCATCCAGAGACGCGCCCGTTTTATAACATGCACACGTATGTTATAAAAAAAAAAAAGCCTGGCTGCACACACATGTGCTCACAACTTTATACAGACATGCGCATGTGCGCGCATGTACTTACGCACAGATTTCAGGTTAAGGTCCCGTCACGGCCGTGTTCCCACCATGCCCCCGGTGCCATTGGGCAGCCCCTGTCACATGATAAGGGGGAAAAGGGCGGCCAGCGCCATCTTGAAAAGTGGCACCACCCGTTCATTGCCCCTACCATGTGACAGGGGCTGTCCAATAGCACAGTTAAGGGCAAAGGGACGGTGCCATTTTGAATGAGGGCAGCTGCAGGCCTGGGAGTGGGAAAACACTGCCGGGCCCCCAACTAGACCCTGGGGTGTTGGGGGGTGAGCACTGCGGGGGGTGGCTATGAGTTTTCATAAACCTATTTATTTCTTTAAATGAAACGGGGCAGCGAAATTAAAAAGAACAACGCGCGGGTAAACTTGAAATGGCCCAGCCCCCAGAATGGAAACAAAATGGGCACAAAATGCTCCAAGGTTCCCAGCCCTGAAAGTTACCACATTAGCCAAGGCTTCATGTTTATCCTCTCGCCGCCAGGGATCCTCTGTGTTTATCCCACAGCCTTTTTGTTGTCATCACTCCCTCCGGGAGGGCATTGCAGGCATCCACCGCCCCTTCCTGGCTCTGCCCTCCTGGAGTTTCATATCCCGACCCTTAGTCCTACAGCTTCCTTCCCACTGGTCAAAGCTTGTTCCTTGCAAATCTTTACTGCCGTTCAGATATTTCAATGCCTGTATCTTACCCCCCTCCAGGGTATATATATATGCTTAGGTGCTCACATCCCGTCTGCGCCATTTTGGTTGCTTTTCGCTGGATCGTTTCTACCCTCGCCCTATCCTTTTTGAGTTGTGGCCTCCAGAAGTGATCAGGGTACTCCAGGTGAGGCCTCACCGGTGGTGACCTGTGCAGGGCCATTTTTAGGACCCTCTCTCTGCAGTCCTGCACCTGCCTTGTCTCGCTGCTTCACTCCCTTCAGACCATCAGGTCTCTCTCTCAGTCCCTGCTCATCAGTCCCTCACCCCCATCCCCTATGACGCCTTCGGATGTCTGCACTTTAAATGCCTGGCTCTGAACCTTTTGCCACCGATTCATAGTTTCCAAGCCTTCGATCGCTCCCTAAGCTTCCTCAGATCATTTCTCATTAACTCAGAAACATAAAAATATGAAGGTAGGAAAAGATCATGCAGCCCGTCTTGTCTTCCCATCCACACTACTGCTCAGCCCTACAATCTCTGTGCTTGTCCCAAGCTTTACTGTCCTTGTCTCCCCCACCCTCCGTGCATCCCCCACCCTCCCTGTAAAGAAATACTTCCTAAGATTACTCCAGAGCCTATCCCCTTTGCCCCTCATTCCATGACCCCTCATTCTGGAGCCCTCTTTCTGTTGAGACATCTGCCTCCTGTGCATGGAAACCTTTGAGATATGTGAAAGTCTCTCTCATATCTCCCCTATCTCCCCTTTCCTCTAGGGTGTACATGTTTAGATCTTTAAGTCTATCCCCCTATGCTTTAAAGACCACTGACTATTTTAGTAGCCTCCCTCTGGAGCGACTCCATCCTGTTTATATCCCTTTGAAGGTTTGGTCTCCAGAACTGTACTCAGTATCCATGTGAGGTCTCACCAGGGCCCTATACAGGGGCAACATCACCTCCCTATTTCTGCTGACAATTCCTCTCCCTATGCAGCCAGGCAGCTTTCTGGCTTTTATCCTCGCTTTATCCATCTGTTTGACCACCGTAAGATCGTCAGGTACAATCACCCCCAGATCCCACTCTTACCTTTGCACTTAGAAGAATTTCACCCCCTAGGATTGTACTAGGGATGTGCCCCCAGAAAAGATTTGTATTTGGTATCACCCACGAAAAGAAAAACCTTTCCCATAATCCTTCCGCAGTATCACGCGCTCATTCTCTCTGCTCTTTCAGGGGTGTGCGCTCCGTCGTAGCTCTTAGTGTCTCGCTCATGCCCCGCTTGTGTTGCTTCACGTGACGACTGGATGAATCCAGCAGGGCAGTGCATTTCCCGCTAGCACTTCTGGTTATTACTGAACTTGCACACCTTCCAGACAGATCCGATTGCTGCACGCCGGACAATCCCAGCATTTCCTCTAGGGCGTCTGACATTTCATATTAATCACTTTGCCATATATTCTGGCAGCCCCAACACTCATTGTTGAATCAAACGGGTACGAGTGTGGTGCTATTAACACGTATGACACATGCTAATAGGATGTTCTTTCTGCTCTGTTCACTTTTAGCAACCCAGGATCCTCTGGACATATCCCACACCCTCTTAAACTCTATTATTGTTTTCCAGGGCTTATTTTATAGACAAAAAGGGTGAGATGGCCAGGGCCAGCTGTGACGTGTGCAAAGGGGTGGGTGTGAGCTCTTCCTCACACACTCAACCACACCCCCCACCCTCTTCACAAGCTCCAGGAGCAATGGTAGAGGATAGGTGGAGGGGGCACTCCCTCTCTAACCGTCTCCTCCTCCTCCTCCTCTCTACCCTGCTGATCTTGATCCTCCAGCACCCCATCAATACATTTCTCAGTGGTTCTTGTTCTCCTTGCACTGGTCCTGAAGCCCCCGTTCCTGGTGATTTTTGAGCCCCTCCTCTCCCAGGAAAATTACCCTCTCTCCAGCTTTCCTCCTCGACCAGTAAAGTGCAGGCCTCCTCTGCCTCGGGGGAGGGGAGCAGGCTGGTGTGCAGGAGCCTGGGGCTTGCTCTTAGCCTTCTTGGGAGTTGAAGTTAGGGAGAAACGCCACATGAGCTCCTTACTCTCTCTCTTCTCTCCCCCCAACAGCACCACACTCAGTCCTATCCCCTCCCCTCCGTCACTTTCTGCACAGCCTTGGATCCTTTCACTCACAGACTGCCCCCCCCCCCCCACTCTGATCATCTCATTCACATCTCAGAGTCCCTCCCATCCCCTCCTCACATCCCACAGTATCTAACATAAGAACATAAGAACATAAGAAAATGCCATACTGGGTCAGACCAAGGGTCCATCAAGCCCAGCATCCTGTTTCCAACAGTGGCCAATCCAGGCCATAAGAACCTGGCAAGTACCCAAAAACTAAGTCTATTCCATGTAACCATTGCTAATGGCAGTGGCTATTCTCTAAGTGAACCTAATAGCAGGTAATGGACTTCTCCTCCAAGAACTTATCCAATCCTTTTTTAAACACAGCTATACTACCTGCACGAACCACATTCTCTGGCAACAAATTCCAGAGTTTAATTGTGCGTTGAGTAAAAAAGAACTTTCTCCGATTAGTTTTAAATGTGCCCCATGCTAACTTCATGGAGTGTCCCCTAGTCCTTCTACTATCTGAAAGAGTAAATAACCGATTCACATCTACCCGTTCTAGACCTCTCATGATTTTAAACACCTCTATCATATCCCCCCTCAGTCGTCTCTTCTCCAAGCTGAAAAGTCCTAATCTCTTTAGTCTTTCCTCATAGGGGAGTTGTTCCATTCCCCTTATCATTTTGGTAGCCCTTCTCTGTACCTTCTCCATCGCAATTATATCTTTTTTGAGATGCGGCGACCAGAATTGTACACAGTATTCAAGGTGCGGTCTCACCATGGAGCGATACAGAGGCATTATGACATTTTCCGTTTTATTCATCATTCCTTTTCTAATAATTCCCAACATTCTGTTTGCTTTTTGACTGCCGCAGCACACTGAACCGACGATTTCAATGTGTTATCCACTATGACACCTAGATCTCTTTCTTGGGTTGTAGCACCTAATATGGAACCCAACATCGTGTAATTATAGCATGGGTTATTTTTCCCTATATGCATCACCTTGCACTTTTCCACATTAAATTTCATCTGCCATTTGGATGCCCAATTTTCCAGTCTCACAAGGTCTTCCTGCAATTTATCACAATCTGCTTGTGATTTAACTACTCTGCACAATTTTGTGTCATCTGCAAATTTGATTATCTCACTCGTCGTATTTCTTTCCAGATCATTTATAAATATATTGAACAGTAAGGGTCCCAATACAGATCCCTGAGGCACCCCACTGTCCACTCCCTTCCACTGAGAAAATTGCCCATTTAATCCTACTCTCTGTTTCCTGTCTTTTAGCCAGTTTGCAATCCACGAAAGGACATCGCCACCTATCCCATGACTTTTTACTTTTCCTAGAAGCCTCTCATGAGGAACTTTGTCAAACGCCTTCTGAAAATCCAAGTATACTATATCTACCGGTTCACCTTTATCCACATGTTTATTAACTCCTTCAAAAAAGTGAAGCAGATTTGTGAGGCAAGACTTGCCCTGGGTAAAGCCATGCTGACTTTGTTCCATTAAACCATGTCTTTCTATATGTTCTGTGATTTTGATGTTTAGAACACTTTCCACTATTTTTCCTGGCACTGAAGTCAGGCTAACCGGTCTGTAGTTTCCCGGATCGCCCCTGGAGCCCTTTTTAAATATTGGGGTTACATTTGCTATCCTCCAGTCTTCAGGTACAATGGATGATTTTAATGATAAGTTACAAATTTTTACTAATAGGTCTGAAATTTCATTTTTTAGTTCCTTCAGAACTCTGGGGTGTATACCATCCGGTCCAGGTGATTTACTACTCTTCAGTTTGTCAATCAGGCCTACCACATCTTCTAGGTTCACCGTGATTTGATTCAGTCCATCTGAATCATTACCCATGAAAACCTTCTCCATTACGGGTACCTCCCCAACATCCTCTTCAGTAAACACCGAAGCAAAGAAATCATTTAATCTTTCCGCGATGGCCTTATCTTCTCTAAGTGCCCCTTTAACCCCTCGATCATCTAAAGGTCCAACTGACTCCCTCACAGGCTTTCTGCTTCGGATATATTTAAAAAAGTTTTTACTGTGAGTTTTTGCCTCTACAGCCAACTTCTTTTCAAATTCTCTCTTCCCCTCCCCTCCCCTCCATGCACACACAGTCTCCCTGATCTCCTCACTCAGTCTTGTGCCCTCCCACATCTTATCACTCACTCACTCTCCTTCTCCTTCCTCTGACCCTTCCCTCCCAAGCCCCTCAATCCCTCATTCACGCTTTCGGCCCCTTCGCTCGGTGCGGTCACCGGAGCCTGTGATAGAGGCATGATAAGTAGCAAAGCCAGCACCCCCAAGAGTGGCAGAAGCCACGGGGGAGGGGGGGGGGAGGCTGACCGGCATTCACCCCCTGTCTTTTTTTTTTTTTTTTTACTTTACACGCTGTCCCTCACAGCCTCCTAAACTGTGCAGAAAATTCAAAGCCCTGCGGCTGCCCTTGCCTTTGCTCTGCGGGGGGGGGGGGGGTCTGCTTCAGTCTCACCCCCTTCCCCTCCCGTTCCCTGCAATACAGGAGGACAGTAAGAGGGGGAGGGCCTGGGGGAGCGGAGCGGCTGTTCTCTGTGTGGGCTCCAGGATCACCTCCTCCTCCCCTTCCCTTCCCTGCAGGCTGCCTGCAAGGGAGGTGCTAGAGAAGGACAACCCTGCTGTGCTGTCTCTTAGGACGGAGAGTGTGTGCGGGCGCTGCCGCCCTGCTGTTTTCCGCTCCGCTCTCATCCCCTGGGAGAGCGCTCCACGCCACTGCCAGCTCCTCCCTATGCAATGTATACCCTCCATCTTCCAGAGCTTCATAGCGCGTGTGCCCCTGGCTCTAGAACATTCTGCTTCATAGCGCGTGCCCCCTGGCTCTAGAACATTCTGCTTCATAGCGCGTGCCCCCCTGGCTCTAGAACATTCTGCTTCATAGCGCGTGCCCCCCTGGCTCTAGAACATTCTGCTTCATAGCGCGTGCGCCCCCTGGCTCTAGAACATTCTGCTTCATAGCGCGTGCCCCCCTGGCTCTAGAACATTCTGCTTCATAGCGCGTGCCCCCTGGCTTTAGAACATTCTGCTTCATAGCGCGTGCCCCCTGGCTCTAGAACATTCTGCTTCATAGCGCGTGCCCCCCTGGCTCTAGAACATTCTGCTTCATAGCGCGTGCCCCCTGGCTCTAGAACATTCTGCTTCATAGCGCGTGCCCCCTGGCTCTAGAACATTCTGCTTCATAGCGCGTGCCCCCTGGCTCTAGAACATTCTTTCCATAGTAACAAAGTGACGACGGCACTAAAAGACCAAATGACCCATCCAGGCTGTTCAGCAAGTTACCCCCATGCAACCGTTTCTTCATTGCCAGCTTTAGGGGTCCACAGGGTTTATCCCAGGCCCCTTTGAAATCTTTCACCGTTTTTGTCTTCACCACCTCCTCTGGAAGGGCCTTCCAGGCATCCACCACCCTCTCCGTGAAGAAATATTTCCTGACGTTGGTTCTGAGTCATCCTGCCTGGAGTTTCATTTGGCGACCCCTAGTTCTAAAGTTTCATTTCGTACATCATTAAAACCTTTCCGGTATCTGAAGGTCTGCATCGTATCTCCCCGGCACCTCCTTTCTTCCAGGGGGTTCACATCCAGATCCCTCAGCCTCTCCTCATAAGTCTTCTGATACAGACCCCCACCATTCTGGTCGCCCTCTCTGCACCGCCTCCATCCTGTCTCTGTCCTTTTTAAGATACGGGCTCCAGAACTGAACACAGTACTCCAGGTGAGGCCTCACTAAGGACCTGTACAAGGGGATTATCACCTCCTTTTTCTTACTGGTTCTTCCTCTCTCTGTGCAGCCCAGCATCCTTCTGGCTTTAGCTATCGCCTTGTCACATTGCTTCACCATCTTCAGAACCCCAGACACTATCTCCCCAAGGTCCCTCTCTTGGTCCGTGCACATCAGACTTTCACCCCCCATCACCTACAGCTCTTTTGGATTACTGCACCCCAGATGCAGGACTCTGCCCTTTTTGGCATTGAATCTCAGCTGCCATATCTTCGACCACTCCTCCAGTTTCCTTAAATCCCGTCTCATTCTCTCCACTCCTTCCGGCGTGTCCACTCTGTTGCAGATCTTAGTATCATTTGCAAAAAGACAAACCTTACCTTCTATCCCGTCCGCAATGTCGCTCACAAAGATATTGAACAGGACCGGTCCCAACACCGATCCTTGTGGTACACCACTTAAAACCGCTCTCTCTTCAGAGAGAGCTCCATTTACCATCACACATTGTTTTCTGTCCGTCAACCAGTTTGCAATCCAGGTCACCACCTCGGTGCTAACTCCCAAGCTTCTCACTTTATTCACCAGTCTCCTGTGTGAGACCTTATCAAAAGCTTTGCTGAAATCCAAGTAGATGACATCGAGTGCTCTTCCTTGATCCAATTCCCTAGTCACCCAGTTGAAAAAGTCAATCAGATTTGTCTGACAGGATCTTCCCCTGGTGAATCCATGCTGCCTCTGGTCCAGCAATCCTCCTGACTGTAGATAGTTCACTATTCTCTCTTTCGGCAGAGTCTCCATTACTTTTCCCACCACCGAGGTGAGGCTAACCGGCCTGTAGTTTCCAGCCTCCCCTCTGTTCCCACTCTTGTGAAGCGGGACCACCACTGCTCTTCTCCAATCACTCGGCACCACTCCCGTTTCCAGGGATCTATTGAACAGGTCACACAGGAGAGCCACCAGCACATCTCTGAGCTCCCTCAGTATCCTGGGATGAACTTCATCAGGCCCCATGGCCTTGTCCACTTTTTTTCCCTAGCTCTTCCCATACATTCTCTTATGTAAAAGAGTTTTGTTCACCCTACCCCCATCTACATCTTGTCAACCAGTAATGGTCTGAACATAAGAGCAGAAAATATGCCAAAATGGGTCAGAACAAGGGTCCATCAAGCCCAGTATCCTGTTTACAACAGCGGCCAATCCAAGTCACAAATATCTGGCAAATATCCAAACATTAAATAGATCCCATGCTACTGATGCCAGCAACAAGCAGTGGCTATTTGCTATTGATTAATAGCAGTTTATGGACGTCTCCCCCAGGAACTTATCCAAACCTTTAAAAAACCCATCTACACCAACTTCCTTAACCACATCCTCTGGTGATGAATTCTAGAGCTTAATTGAGCTTTGAGTGAAAAATAATTTTCTCCAATTTGTTTTAAATGTGCTACTTGCTAACTTTATAGTGTGCCTCCTAATCTTTGCATTATCTGAAAGAGTAAATAATTGATTCACATTTACCCCTTCAAGTCCTTTCATGATTTTCTAGACCTCTATCATATCCCCCCTCAGTCATCTCTTCTCTAAACTGAATAGCCCTAACTTCCTTAGCCTTTCCTCATAGGGGAGCCATTCTATGCCCCTTATCATTTTGGTTGCCCTTCTCTGTACTTTCTCCAGTGCAACTATATCTTTTTTGAGATGCAGTGACCAGAACTGAATGCAGTATTCAAGGTGTGGTGTGATACTCAACCTAACGCTGACAAATGGGGATGTCTCTAATCTCTGTGTAGGTGCCCATCTGAGCAGCACTGACCATCAGATGGTATGGCTTGATGATATGAATATGATTCAGGGAAGTTACACGAAGACAAGTTTTGAATTTCAAAAATATAGATTTTGTCAAAATGGAGGCATACCTGGAGGAGGAACTAGATGTGGAACAACAGTGAGCCAAAGTAATGGGAGCATCACAAAGGCAACAAATCTATATGTAAGACAAGTAAGAAGAAAAATAACCCATGCTATAATTACACGATGTTAGGTTCCATATTAGGAGCTCCCACCCAGGAAAAAGATCTAGGCATCATAGTGGATAACACATTGAAATCGTCGGGTCAGTGTGCTGCAGCAATCAAAAAAGCAAATAGAATGTTAGGAATTATTAGGAGGGGAATGGTTAATAGAACGGAAAATGTCATAATGCCTCTGTATCGCTCCATGGTGAGTCTGCACCTTGAATACTGTGTACAATTCTGGTCGCCGCATCTCAAAAAAGATATAGTTGCAATGGAGAAGGTACAGAGAAGGGCGACCAAAATAAGAACATAAGATATGCTATACTGGGTCAGACCAAGGGTCCATCAAGCCCAGCATCCTGCTTCCAACAGTGGCCAATCCAGGCCATAAGAACCTGGTAAGTTCCTCAAAACTAAAGGCTATCCCATGCTACTGATGCCAGTAATAGCAGTGGCTATTTTCTAAGTCAATTTAATTAATAGCAGGTAATGGACTTCTCCTCCAAGAACTTATCCAATCCTTTTTTAAACACAGCTACACTAACTGCACTAACCACATCCTCTAGCAACAAATTCCAGAGTTTAATTGTGCGTTGAGTGAAAAAGAATTTTCTCAGATTAGTTTTAAATGTGCCCCATGCTAACTTCATGGAGTGCCCCCTAGTCCTTCTATTATCCGAAAGAGTAAATAACCGATTCACATCTACCCATTCTAGACCTCCCATGATTTTAAAGACCTCTATCATATTCCCCCTCAGCCGTCTCTTCTCCAAGCTGAAAAGTCCTAACCTCTTTAAGTCTTTCCTCATAGTGGAGCTGTTCCATCCCCTTTATCATTTTGGTAGCCCTTCTCTGTACCTTCTCCATCGCAATTATATCTTTTTTGAGATGCGGCGACCAGAATTGTACACAGTATTCAAGGTGCGGTCTCACCATGGAGCGATACAGAGGCATTATGACATTTTCCGTTCTATTAACCATTCCCTTCCTAATAATTCCCAACATTCTGTTTGCTTTTTTGACTGCTGCAGCACACTGAGCCGATGATTTCAATGTGTTATCCACTATGATGCCTAGATCTTTTTCCTGGGTGGTAGCTCCTAATATGGAACCTAACATCGTGTAACTACAGCAAGGGTTATTTTTTCCTATATGCAACACCTTGCACTTATCCATATTAAATTTCATCTGCCATTTGGATGCCCAATCTTCCAGTCTGAAATGTCCTCCTGCAATGTTTCACTATCCGCTTGGATTTAACTACTCTGAATAATTTTGTATCATCTGCAAATTTGATTACTTTACTCGTTGTATTCCTTTCCAGATCATTTATAAATATATTGAAAAGTACCGCTCCAAGTACAGATCCCTGAGGCACTCCACTGCCCACCCCCTCCACTGAGAAAATTGTCCATTTAATCCTACTCTCTGTTTCCTGTCTTTTAACCAGTTTGTAATCCACGAAAGGACATCGCCCCTTATCCCATGACTTTCTACTTTTCTTAGAAGCCTCTCATGAGGAACTTTGTCAAACGCCTTCTGAAAATCCAAATACACTACATCTACTGGTTCACTTTTATCTATAAGTTTATTAACTTCTTCAACAAAGTGAAGCAGATTTGTGAGGCAAGACTTGCCTTGGATAAATCCATGCTGACAGCTCCCCTATGAGGAAAGACTAAAGAGGTTAAGGCTGTTCATCTTGGAGAAGAGACGGCTGAGGGGGGATATGATAGAGGTCTTTAAAATCATGAGATGTCTAGAACGAGTAGATGTGACTCGGTTATTTACACTTTCGGATAATAGAAGGACTAGGGAACACTCCATGAAGTTAGCAAGTAGCACATTTAAAACTAATCAGAGAAAGTTCTTTTTCACTCAATGAACAATTACGTTCTAGAATTTGTTGCCAGAGGATGTGGTTAGTGCAGTTAGTGTAGCTGGGTTTAAAAAAGGATTGGATAATTTCTTGGATGAGAAGTCCATTAACGGCTATTAATCAAGTTTACTTAGGGAATAGTCACTGCTATTAATTGCATCAGTAGCATGGGTTCTTCTTAGTGTTTGGGTACTTGCCAGGTTCTTATGGCCTGGTTTGCCCTCTGTTGGAAACAGGATGCTGGGCTTGATGGACCCTTGGTCTGACCCAGTATGGCAATTTCTTATGTTCTTATGTTCTTAAGAGCTATGAGTGTTGGAGTAATAATGCGGCACTCCTGAAACTGAAAGGCAGGATAGAAGGGATCATCTTGAGAGACACATTTTTTGTCCTTCTTGGACCTCATCAGAATGAGCAAAGAAAGGCCGAAACGGCCCAGTGGAACTCCTGCAATCACAAAAAGAAAAGCATTGTGTTGGATCGTGCAGGAGAAGGAGGCGAGCACTACATCTGCCGGGAGCTGCTGGAGCTGGGGAGCCTCTGTCCTCTCACTGATGTCATCGCGGGCTGTCCGCACGAGTCTTTCCCGAAGGGTCAGGACTGGGACCCGAGTTCTGATTTGTTTGGGTTAGTTAGAGACCTTTTGCTGCTATTTGTGTGAAGGTTTGAGGAGGGCGTATATTACCGCTAAGCTTTGCAGTGTGTGAGAGTGGGGGTAGTAGGTATTATTGCTTGTTTTGGTTTGAAACCGGTGTATTTTATTAGATGGGCCTCAATGTTTGGGGGAAGAAGGCAGTATAGAAGTAGGAAATGTAATGCAGTGAATCCGTAAACCAAAGAAGTCTATAGGGACCTCTCCATGGGACCAGGAAGGGCCTAACGCACGAGCGGGCCCGTCTTCCAGGGATTAGCATCCACAGAAAGCGTTGGGGGGCTCTCGCCCCCACAGGCCTCAATGTGAGGACGGGCCAGCAATTCCCCGGGGGCATTTGCTTGCACAGTTTTCCTGTAGAAACTTTTTTTTTCCCCCCCTGCTTGGAATTTGCAGAAGAGGATAACCTTTGGGAAGAGCGGGGAGGAGGATGGAGAGACATTGGTGGCTCCCGTGGCTTTTCTTCGGCCTTAAATCTGGCCCCCTGTTTCTGGCCTGGCCCTTCCTGAGGGTGGGGCGCCGCGGGGCTGGTGTGAAGCGCTGGTGGTGGCTCATCGGCCTGGTCTCGTGCTCTCCGCTGAGACCCTGCCTCACGTCAACAAACGTTCTGGGGGCCTCCCAAACTCTGCTTGTCCAGACAGCCACTTCTCATCTTCCCCTTGCATGCCCGGACCTCCCCGATAGCATCACAAGCTCTCGGATTTTCAGTGGGAGGGGGGAGAAGGGAACTAAATATAGTCCTGGATGCCTCTCCCTCTGTCTGCTGAGCCAGAAGCAATCGACTATAACTGACTTCGACAAGAGGACTATTGTCCTGAGCACTAATGAAAGCCACTGAGCCAGGTTAACCCTCCGAAGAGGATGAATGGTGGCGTTTGAGGAAAGGAAAGGATCCTCTCAGAATGGGGATGTGTGTTTCTCTTTAATTAGTCTGATGAGCTCCGAATCTCTAAGCTTGTCGAACACCCAGCATTAAGCCTGGGATTTTGACCCAGGTGAGGGTTATCAGAGCTGCCTCCTGCTGCAGCCTCCTTCCCCAGATGAAAAGGGTCATTACCAAAGGGAGCTGTCTAATTAGATTGTCATTAGGATGGGGCTGGGGTCTGCCAGGAGGCAAGGGATCCCTGGACTCCTAGCAGGAGGAGGACTTAACCCTTCTTCTGCCAGCGGGAGACGTCCGCGCGTGCCAGGGCTGTCCTGGGCGACGGCAGGGATTGTCTGAGCCAGAGCTGCGGACTGGCCCAGCCTCTCCCTGCTTTCTGGAGCTGCCCTTGCATATATAGGAAGCCAGAAGACACCCCCCCCCCCCCCACATCTGCCCTTTTTCTGTACAGCCTTCCTGATCTCTGGCTTTTTTCCCTTCACAACTATTTATGTATTTACGCCAAAGTATGAGTCGCATCTCACTGCAGAGGCCCAATTTCATTTGGAAGCAACATTTTCCGATCAACAAATACAATTAATCCAATGCAAGGACTCGGTATAAGAGAGGGCAGACACCCAGAACCTTGCCATGCCATAAGAGCACCAAGTCTCAGGACGCAAACATCAGCAAGCCTATGCATGAAGAGGCAGCCATGCAAATATTGTAGCAGGCCCCAGAACACTAATAAACCACCTTAACTGGGCAAACAAGCCGGACTGCTACAAATCCCTTCAGAGGAACTACACGCGTGCAGAAATACTGCTCCTCAGCCACACGCAGGCCATCCCTTACCTAATACAGACATAAGGGACCACAAATTAGAGACAGAAACAGTCGGACAAAACTGAAATAGAAACCCTGAGAAACCAGACAATCAAAATGATAAGAAATGCACATTGCATTCACTAAAAACTCAAATTAGAATGTTTATTTTTCTAATGTTGCTTTTGTAAACCATAGTGATCTTCTTTTGGAATGACACATACCAAACGCATAAATAAATAAATAAATAGATAGATAAAGAAATAAATAATCGGTTGGACTGGTCTCTTTTTTCCACTTTTCCTAATTCCTTTTTCAGGATCTCTCTTCTCTTTCTATTTCTTCAGTCTCTTCCTGTCTTCTTCCCTTCATCCCCCCCTCCCCAGGCTCCCACTCTCTCATGTCCTCTATGACAGGCTTTCTAAAAAAACACAGCCTTTCACTCACACACACCCAGGCCTCCCACACTCACATGTTCCCTCACACAAACATACACACATTCCCACTCTCACATTCTTCCTCTCACACGCACACACATACAAGTTTCCAAACTCACATACACAGGCTCTCACATACTCACACACATACAGCAAACACACATAGACTGTCACTCTCATAGGTTTACACACACGCTCCCACACATAGGCTCTCACGCACACTCTCCCTCACAGGCCTCTCACACACAAACACATGCACGCTCCTTGACACACACACACATACATAGGCTCTCACTCTATCAGGGCCTTCCCCTCTCTTCTGGGAATCTTCTTCAAGCACCACTAGCCCCCTTCTTGGGCCGCAGAAGGATGGGGTCTGCGATGACCCTTCCGCAGGGCTTCACAGCCTACTTGGGCTTCTGTGGGATTGGATCCATTGTGGCCCTTCCGTAGGGCTGCTGCTTCTCCTTGGGCTGCCATGGGATGGGGGTCTGCAGAGGCCCTGCTGCAGGATGACTTCTTTAGGCACTGGGCAGTGCTGATTGGTTAGGTCTGAGCCCAAACACTGCGCACGCATCAGAGGTCGCTCCCTAAAGCAGACGGTGGGCAAAATCATTCAGTGGGTGCTTGCCAGAGGGTGGTGCCCGGCCTTTCACCCCTGGATTCTGCACACAGCAGCCCCTGCAAAGATCCAGCGGGGGGGGGGGGGGGGGGGGGGGGGGGGGGAGATCTTCCCTGCTGCTGCCTTACAGGTCTGTGACTGGTGGTATGGGTGTGTCTGCCCTTGGAGAGCTTCCATGGAGGTGCCTGCGATTGGGGTGCATGCGTGCAGTGGGGGGGGGGGGGGGGGGTGTGAGTCACCAGCCCTATCCTTTTGCTGCCACCGATGGCAGCAACATTGGAAGAAGCTGCAGGCTGCGGGGGGAGAAAGCTCTGCATGGCCGCTTTCACTGGTGAGGGAAATAGTGGGGGCCCTGCCACATTTCTCAGCAGAGAAATCCAGCCTCGTGAGGGCTCCGCTGGCTGCCGCCGGTCACGGAGAGCTCGGAGCTGTCTACGTGCTCACTGGAAGGGATATCTGGGAGCCGCTGTGCAATACAAGTTAATTAACTAGGTTTAGCTATTTGCAAGATGATATATTTAATGGGATTAGTGCTGGGAGAATGTTCTCGGTGAGTGGGTTTGCAATCGAAGCCGGGGGGGGGGGGGGGTGCCGGTAGACAGAATCTCCAGCTCTTTGAGAATCAATGTTGTGTTAAAGGAACTTACAATTGGCAGCTTATTGTTTGCCACTGGCTGAGTTACTCGGGTGACACGGTGGGGGCAAGAGGAGGAGTGCGCGGAGCGCGGCATTCCTCTGCCCGCCAGCCCCACACCTGAACTTCTGACAAGTTCAAGGCAGCCAGGAGCTCCAGCAAAACACAAGAGCTCTTTATTCGGGATTTCCCGATTGGGAGCGCTAAGAAGTGTCCTTGTGCAAGCTTAGAAGCAACCAGCAACCCCCACCTTGGGCACTCCTCTCCCACCCCCCAAGAAGACAGGGTAGAGAGGGCGGCAGGGTAGAGAGGGCGGAGAGGTGCTGACTGTAGGGCCCTGAGGAAAGCGCATTCTCTGGAGGGCAGGGGTAGCCTGGTGGCTGCAGGCCAGGGTTCAAATCCTACTCCTGCTCCTTGTGACCCTGGGTGACTCACTCCACCCTCCCAGTGCTTCAGGTACAAACTTGGATTGAAGAAAAGAGGATTTATATTCAGACAACAACCAATAAGGACTAAATTGCACAGGCTGGGTAAACAAGCGTGGGAGTAGCTTGTTATTACGGCGGTTACTACCCCTAACCAATTAGCTAGATACTTCACTTAGATGCAGCTCCAGCACTGCTATCTACATCGATGGCGGGGATGGAAGGGAAATAGAACCAAAAAGTAACTTATAAGGGCCAAGAGCAACTGCTAAGTATGAAGAAAATAAGTGTGAAACCTTGCTGGGCAAACTGGATGGGCCGTTTGGTCTTCTTCTGCTGTCATTTCTATGTTTCTATGGATGGTAAGCTCTCTGGGGCTGGGGCAATACCTGAATGTAATCCACTCTGAAGTTTCACAAAAGGTGGAAAGCAAATGTAAAAAAATGCTCTGCCACATTTTATTGTGCAGAGATAATGCAGTGCCTGAAGTTCTCATTTTCAGATGCCCTGTGCGGTCTCCGAAGCTCAGGTACTGTCCCATCTCCGGATAATCCTTCGTCCGGCTGGATCCGCAGTGCTTTAGATAGAAAGATAAATCTGTACAGCACGGATCTTGTCTAGGGACTTTGAAGGGGGCGGCACGGAGGCAAGTCCCAAGGTGGCTTAACTGGGTAAGAACTGGTTGGAGGGTAGGTACTGGTGAATGGAGCGGGGGGGGGGGGGGGGGGTATCAGGGGAGTGGCCTGGGATCCGCTCTATTCATTATCCTTGTATCTGGGCTGGGGGAGTTACTAGCAAACGTTTCGATCTGCAGATGACATGGAGGAGATTCATTTTTACCCGTGATTGTGATGGGTTGCTTGGCTGTAATTGGGTTTTATACTCCTTTTTTTTTTTTGTGATGTTATTGGTTGGTGTGTTAAAATGTTTGTAACAATGGGCTGTTTTGTAACTCTCCCTGGGCTTACGTGAAAGGAAGAGCAATCAAACTGAATTAAATAAAAATCTGCAACAGCAGAAAAAAAACGAGGCAAGATCAAGAGGTTGGCGACTAAAATTTAATGCCAGATAAGCGCAGAGACATCTATTTGGGGGTGCGGAGGTCCACGGGAGCCTTACCCGATGGGCGCGAGATACCGACGTGCACCGACCAGGACCGGAGCCCATTGTGGGGCGGCGTCTGACGACATCGAGGCAGAGAAAGGGGGTGATAGCGTGGTGGCCAGAGCCAGTGGATGCTGGAGTGCAGGGGGGGGGGGGGGGGAGGCATGGTGCTTGTGGGTGAGGCCTCAGCTTGGAGTACTGTGTCCAGCTCCGCAGGCCGCATTTCCCAAAGGGTAACATAGAGCAGAGGCAGCCCTGACAAGGGCTCCCAAAATGATGCAGAGTCTGCACCCAGAGCCCTTTTGCAGTACAACCAGGCGCTCCGTTAAGCTTTAGGGGGGTCCTGTTTAATAATAGCGTTGGGTGCCTTGGTTTATCTGATTTTTATATTCATCTTTTCAGACATTTCAAAGTGGATTGCATTCAGCTACTGTAAGTATCTAAGCTCTTTATTTATTTGTTTATACATTTATAGCCTGCCTATCCACCATACTAGGCGGGTTACAAAAGAACGTTCACAAGCTATTAAGAAGCCATAAATTATAATAAAACATAAAACCAAAAAATAATCACACACCTAAAACTAATCTAAAAAAACAATCACATAAATCATAAACGAACAATTAAAACATAAACAATAAATATCTCAGACGTGCTGAAGGAGCGATTCAAAGGAGCAGATTGTCCCATGCTCAATAAAACATCCTAAAATTTTTGCTCAACAATTTGGAAAACCTCTTTAGTAAACAGAGACATTTTGTGGGACCCTTCGAGGTCTTGTCTCTGAAGACCTGCGGCAGTTCTGCAGGCCGGACCTGAAGAGATCACATCCCTCGCTGTTACCTGCTGGTAACGTCATGGGCGATCCCAGCTCCTCACCTCACTGTTTAGGCCAGGCCTGCCTATTTGCCCCTAGAAGGATTATGGCACACGACCACTGACATTGGTAAATTGGCACCGGAGAACTGTGAGTCCTGGAAGCCTAATACTTCTGATTTTTAAGGAGCTTCTCGATCATGGTGGCTGGAAAAGCCTTCTTATGGATTTCTGCACACGCACCTTTATCCCCACACCCACACCCACCCACCCACACACCACACAGACACTCACAGAAGCAAACATACATACACAGAGTCAGACATAACACACGAGGAAACACACACACAGACACTCACAGAAGCAAACATACATACACAGAGTCAAACATAACACACAAGGAAACACACACACACACCACACACACACACACACCACACAGACGCTCACAGAAGCAAACATACATACACAGAGTCAAACATAACACACAAGGAAACACAGACACTCACAGAAGCAAACATACATACACAGAGTCAAACATAACACACAAGGAAACACACACACACCACACAGACGCTCACAGAAGCAAACATACATACACAGAGTCAAACATAACACACAAGGAAACACACACACACACACCACACAGACACTCACAGAAGCAAACATACATACACAGTCAAACATAACACACGAGGAAACACACACACACACACACAGATGCTCACAGAAGCAAACATACATACACAGAGTCAAACATAACACACGAGGAAACACACACACACAGACACACCACACACACACACCCCTTCAGTATTTTCCTGCATTCCTGGTTGAGGCGAGCAAGCACACGTGAAGTCGCTGAGTGAGGGGGCCCCGGGAGGCTCCGGTTCAGGACGCATTAATCTGAAAACAAGTGTACTCTGTGTGTTGGACGTATTATTTTCATGACCGTCAATTTAGTACATAGATAGTCTGTGATCCCAGCCTCGCTATCGGGTTGCCCCCCTCAGCAGGGCACTCTCTTTAATTTAGTTTAATCTGAAGCCCAGCAAAGCCTTCAGCCCTCTCTGATTTCCTCCTATCATCGGGAACACTCTGATTTCCCCCCTGCCCCTCCGTGGCGGGCTCTAAGCCCCTGCCAGACGCAGAAGGTGACCGGCAGGTAATAGACACAGCCATTCATGCCTGCTGACTGGGGGGGATTAAGTGAAAGGCGAAAGACTTAACCAGTTCCTCACCGGTCCCCGGGACCTACCCTCTCCTGGTGGCTCCAGCTTAGAGGTCTTTGCACGATGCCACCCGGACGCCCTCGTGTGTGACAAGGGCACGCCCCGTCTCTGAATACCTTTTCAACATCCTTCTCTCTACATCTTTCCCCTCGTCTGGGCCCATCCCGTCCTACGGCGGTAATTCCTGCCCACAGGAGAGTCTTGGCACTGTCCCGCAGCGGCGTTTCCTGTGTGGAAGCGATGCCCCGTTACAAGGGCCATTTCATGCCTGTGGTGACGCTGGAAGGCAAGGTCCTATTACTGCAAAACCCCATTGAAAATGCACCCCGAAGGACTCATTCTTAACAACAGGCGCCCTTCCCAGAATGCATCGCTTCCTACGGTAAAACTATTACAGACGTCACGCAAAGTAATAATCTCGTTTTGAAAAAAAAAATCCAAAATTTCCAGGAAAGCCAGAATGCCACAGCCCACATCAAGCTGTCGGCGCTCCGCGAGGCCGTCCCCAGAGGCACCTGCCAACGAGGAAGGTCTCCCTCACAGTCTGTGCTGCTCTGAACTCTGCATCCCGTACCATTCCCGGAGCTGGTTTATGTAGGGGGGGGCAGTTTTCAGTATAATTTGTAGCCACCCACGCGGTTTTCCATTGAACAGGAGATGGCGAACACTTGTGTGCACTAAAACTGCCCCTGTGCTCTGCATGTGCTGTCTGGGGGCAGGCAGTGGAGGGCAAAATGGAGCCTGTACGTCGGAAAATGCCACGGTCTGCGCACGGCACGGCTCCTGCCCCCGGGGATAAGTGGTTAAAAGTGTGCCCACATGTGGTGCTGCTCTGAGGAGGATGGTATTCAGGCAGATCACCGTGCACCCAGCCGAGTGGCTTTTGAAATCTGCCCTCATCGATTTAGCCAGGTAAATTGGCCATCAGAAAGTCTCCCTTAGTGTCCCACCACTTGTGTACTTTTACCTGAGCTGCGGGGATAGAATTTCCAGGGAAGGAAAATAGTGCACGTGTAATACGTTTCCAAATCTGCACGCGTTAATAGAACATTAGAAGTGCCAGGCCGGGAGAGGTCCATTGAGCCCAAGACGGCACCAGACCCCCTAAAAGGGAGTGAAGTCAGCTTTGAGCTTTGTCTCCATCTGCTGGCGAACTTTCAAAATTGCTGCAAAGACCACGGGGTAAATAGCGTCTTTCCCAAAGTATATGCGGTCAGAAGAGGGGATATTCCCCCGCTCTTCAGTGCGCTTTCAAAGTCTTCCAGGGCCATTTACAGGAGCCTGAATAGGGATAGTCAGAGCTTGCAGCCCCCGCACCTACACAGTGTACTCTCCAGGATTGGGCTCCACTCATCCCCACATAGATACCCTGTTTCCCCGAAAATAAGACATCCCCTGAAAATAAGACCTAGTAGAGGTTTTGCTGAATTGCTAAATATAAGACCTCCCCCGAAAGTAAGACCTAGCAAAGTTTTTATTTGGGAGCATGCCCGTCACAGAACACCAGAGCATGCAGCTGTGATTTTTTTACCCTGCAGGATTCACAGTTAGTTGTCATCACAAACCAGCATAACCAGACAACTATTCAGAATATGATAAATGTTCATTTTTTTGTTCAACAATATATGTGAATTCTTCTTCATGGAAAAATAAGACATCCCCTGAAAATAAGGCCTAGTGCATCTTTGGTAGCAAAAATTAATATAAGACACTGGCTTATTTTCGGGGAAACAGGGTATGCGGCTTTTCTTCACCTCCCCGAGATCTCTGCCCTCCCATTTCCTGTGGGAGGAGAACAATTATTTTATTCTTTTCATTTCCTCCCTGCAAATCCTGGGAGCCGGCCCATGCCACACTCTTTCTATGAAGTCTGTAAAAAGTCTCATAACAAGTGGCTTTGCTAGATCCTATCTACAGGAGAAGCATCTTACGCCGCAGTATCCACGCATGTCCCAGCCCCCATGCATGCGGCCTCTCAGCATCAGCTCACAGACATACATACAGTACCCGTGCACTCATACGTACGGTACCCGTGCACTCATACTTACGATACCCGTGCACTCATACGTACGGCGCCCGTGCACTCATACGTACGGCGCCCGTGCACTCATACGTACGATACCCGTGCACTCATACTTACGGCACCCGTGCACTCATACTTACGGCGCCCGTGCACTCATACTTACGGCGCCCGTGCACTCATACGTACGATGCCCGTGCACTCATACTTACGGCGCCCGTGCACTCATACTTACGGCGCCCGTGCACTCATACGTACGGTGCCCGTGCACTCATACTTATGGTGCCCGTGCACTCAAGTACCCGTGCACTCATACTTACGGTGCCCATGCACTCATACGGTTCCCGTGCACTCATACTTACGGTGCCCGTGCGCTCATACGTACGGTGCCCGTGCGCTCATAGGTGTACGGTGCCCGTGCGCTCATACGTACGGTGCCCATGCGCTCATACGTGTACGGCGCCCGTGCGCTCATACGTACGGCGCCCGTGCACTCATATGTACGGTACCCGTGCACTCATACTTACGGCACCCGTGCACTCATACATACGATACCCGTGCACTCATACGTACGATACCCGTGCACTCATACGTACGGCGCCCGTGCACTCATACGTACGGTGCCCGTGCACTCATACTTACGGCACCCGTGCACTCATACGTACGGCGCCCGTGCACTCATACGTACGGTGCCCGTGCACTCAAGTACCCGTGCACTCATACTTACGGTGCCCGTGCACTCATACTTATGGTGCCCGTGCACTCATACGGTGCCCGTGCACTCATACTTACGGTGCCTGTGCGCTCATACTTACGGTGCCCGTGCACTCAAGTACCCGTGCACTCATACTTACGGCGCCCGTGCGCTCATACGTACGGCGCCCGTGCGCTCATACGTAAGGCGCCCGTGCGCTCATACGTACGGCGCCCGTGCGCTCATACGTACGGCGCCCGTGCGCTCATACGTACGGCGCCCGTGCGCTCATACGTACGACGCCCGTGCGCTCATACGTACGGCGCCCGTGCACTCATACGTACGACGCCCGTGCACTCATACGTGTACGGTGCCCGTGCACTCATACGTACAGTACCCGTGCACTCATACTTACGGCACCCGTGCACTCATACGTACGGCGCCCGTGCACTCATACGTACGGTGCCCGTGCACTCATACGTATGGTACCCATGCACTCCCATGCACTCATACTCTTGCACTCCGAACCATTTTTCATACACACCACTAAGCCAAGGACAAAACACTGAGGACACCAAATTTCAACCAGAAAATGAGCTTTATTGCTACACAGAAAATCTAAATTCTTTTCAGCATCCTTCTGGCTCTGGCCACGGCCTTGTTGCACTGTTTTGCTACCTAGAAATGATGTGTTTAGTTATTTATTGGATTTAGCTCCTGCCTTTTCAGTAGTAGCTCAAGGCGAGTTGCATTCAGGTACAGGTCCCTTCCCCAAAGGGCTTACAGTCTTAGTCGCACCTGAGGTAATGGAGGGTGAAGTGACTTGCCCGAGGTCACAGGGAGTGTCATCTCACTATATACAACCACTCTGAGGTCTCTTTCTGGTTCTGGGAGCAGCAGTAAACTCACGCCACGTTGATTTATATTCCCTTGGATTTCGGCACGCAGAATCCAGAATTGCATTTTTTGTTATTGAAACTTTGCTGTCTTGGGCATATTCTCTACTTCCCCAGGCCTGTCTTCTCTGTTGCAGACCTCAGTGGCATCTGTAAAACGGTAAACTTTTCCTTCTAAACCTTCTGCCACGTTGGTCACAAAGATATCAAACAGGACTGGTCCCAGGACCGATCCTTGAGGCACTCAGTGTAAACCTGATTTACCACAAGGGTCTGTGTCAAGCAGTTTAAAATCTAGCAGACCTCTTTACACCCCACCCCTAGGTCACTCGGTTTATTTATCAGCCCTCTGTGCAGGAAAGAACCAAAAACTTTGCTGGTCATCCACTCGAAGAGGTCACTCAGATTCTCCTGACTTGATCTCTCCCTGGTAAAACCCATGCTGCTTCACTATTCCTTTTCTTCAGAAAAGTCTCCACTAACTTTCCCTCCATCGAAGCTGAAATCCCAGCCTCCTTATAAAAAGGAGCAACATCCACCATTTTTCAGTCCCACAAAACCTCTCCCCGTGGTTCTTCAGTGGACCCAGCAGAACCTCTCTGAGCTCCCTTAATGTTCCAGGGGGGCATCACATCTGTCCACGAGGCTCTATCCAGTTCTACCCAAACCCTCTCTCACGTGGGGCAGCATCTACCCCGCCACCATACGCACCCGTTCCCATAGTCAGTGACCCAACTCCCGTCCCTTCTTTAGTGAAGACCAAACTATTTTACTTAGCATTTTTACCTCCACACATTTCTGTTTCTGTAATTGTTATTCATTCATCGCTCGCCTTTCCGTCATGAGATGGATGTTAATTTCGTTTTCTGTCCGTCACCTTTAGTTCTCATACAAAGGGGGCCCTACCGCGTCACAATCTCACTCCTTGACTGAGTAAATGTTGAGCGTGAGCGAGCGTTCGGTTTGGCTCACTCGGGCTGGGAATGAGATCTGAGATGGGGACATTTTGTGTAATAGGAACTCAGGTTAGCTTGGATTTGTATGAAAATAAAAGAGCTTTAAATAATTGTGTCGCTTGCCTAACTGCATCACCATCTATTGAGACAAGTACATAACGTGAACAGAAAACACATTTAGTATTTCTCAGGAACACTTGGTTGGTTCGAAGAAATGCGAACACCTTCCTGAGAGGTAACTGCAATTAACTATCGGAGACAAAATTCACAATAACTTTCAACCTTTTTTTTTTTAAACATTTCCTTTCGGATTAACAAAGAACGAAGAAGTTGTGATCACCTGGGACATTCCCATGCCAACCGTCGAGAAGCTTGAGGCTAGAAAATCGAACAATGCGGCAGAGGGGAGAAGGCGCAGAAGAGCATTGCCGACAGCAACGAGCGACTCGTAGGCAGAGATGGAAGGAGGGTGGCCAACCGGCTCCAAATTTTCAGGACAGGCCAATTCTGCCCTGGGTTTACCCCCATTGCATGCAGGGGACTTGAGGCTGCGACTTCCCTATCTCAATCCCTTAGAAAAGCAAGACTACAAGTCCCTACATGCAGTGGGAATAAACCCAGGACCGGATCAGCCTGTCCTGAAAATCTGGAGCTAGTTGGCAACCTTAGGCCGAAGATCCTTACACACCAAGAGATGCACTCAGGGACCAAGAAGATGTGGCAGAGAGATACAGGAATAGTCCCCGTTGTACTGGATGCTACTGACCTGATTAAGAACAATTTCCAAGCGCACCTTGATGTGTTGCCTGTATGCATTACATCCTACCAGCTCCAGAAGGAAGCTCAATGCAAGTGTTAAGAAGGTCATTAGCAGTAAATTTGAGAGACTGAGATCATTCCCAAGGTACCCAGTCAAGATGCCTGCAAAACAAACCCGTCTGGAGACCAGGCCCTGAGCATTGCATCGGGGAGTCAAGAACAAGTGCTCCAAGCTTTCTTAGGATTAATGCACAATTTCTCTACCTTCCAACTTTCCTTTACAGGGATATTCTGCCCCCCGCCCCGGGAATAAAGACATTCACTTAAGGGTAAACGCTCCCTTTTTTGATCTGCACAGTTGAATTGCAGGCTCATAACGTCGCATCCTTGTGTTCCTCTGGATTCCCAACCACTGAAACATTTCCGACGCTTACTGTGTACATCAGGAGCGAATAACCTGCCCGTGCCTGTGCTAATCCTGTCACTGCGTGGCCCTTCCTGACGGTGGTTATTGCTGGGATCCCGTATCAGCGGGGACGTCCTTTCTCTGGCCGTGAGAGATGCAGCTGTTCACCGACCCTCTTGCCTCTACATGACTGCATCTTTACCTTTCTGACGTTAAATAAACCAAATCCTCTCCAAACCCTTGCAGCCCATTGGATCTTCCGAAATATCAGGCACTGTACAAATAACTGTTAAATCCGGTTTCCCTGTCTAATTCTCTTTCCGGACTCCCTTCCTCCTCTCCCTAAGAATATTTCAAGGTGTTGGACACTAGCAGGGACTTCATCAATTTAAATGAAAATTTAAATGGCCAGTTCTCCACTCCTGGCTGCTTCAGGAAGCAGATTTGTTAGCAGCTTTCTCTGACAGAGGCCCTGGCTACTGCTGCTGCCTTCCCGAGCTTCGAACCCGCTCACAGCCCAGCACGCGCGGGTGCCCTCCTCAGTAAAGACCAGAAAGTGGCAGCTTTTGGACAATGCATTCGCTATTGGAGGAACAGAGATTAGCAAAGAGTAACCTGGCTCGCCTTGGATCAAGGCTGTATCCCTTTTTTTTTTATTATTACCTAAGGGCCTGACGTCATCTGCTCATCCTGGCTTTTTGATTAATCAGAATCCTCCCGCCTTTGGCTGCTGAGCTGTTCACAGCTCCTGCCAGGGTAAGCACTACTTTGGGGTACAATGGCATTTTATTTTTTTGTAAAAACAATTTTCATTGCTTTAAAGGCTTACAGCAAGACAGAGAGTGCATAGTTTCTGAGACACTCTCTGTAAATATAACATAACCGCAAACAATAACAGACAGACCCCCCCACCCTCCCCGAACCCAACCACCACCCACCCCCTTCACCCCTGAAAAAAAGCTGTGTCCAAAAAATTCCAATGGAAAATCGTCACTGTGTCCATCATCTGGAGATGCAGGAGCTATCGGTCCAATCAATGCCACTCATTTAAAATCAAACTAAGATGGGGAGATCCAATATGGCCGCCGAAGGGAGAGGTCAGCGTTTTTTCAGCTCCTCGACTGAAATTTTTTTTTCTTCAGAAACAGTGCCCCATACGAAAAGGAAGGGGAAGGTGAGAGTGGATTCCTCCTTACCCTCTACACCGACCCCTTCCCAGCCACGTATCGAGGGCTTTTTTGCTCCGACTGTCGTTTCTAAGTCCCGGGATTGAGTCCGCGGAGAGCCTGGCCGAAGGACACGATCCGTCTCTCCTGGACGACCAAATCTCGCTGAGCCCAAGACAACTAGAGAGTCCCTCTCCTCCTAACCAAGGAGCAAGCCCGGCTGGTTACATGCCTCCACGAGGTCTTTGTACCGAAGGGGGAGCGGGATTGGAGGAAAACCCGGGGAAGAACTCCGACGTTTCAGTACCTGCGACTGCAAAGGCCAGATCGGAGGGTGGAGAAATCCCCCCGAGTATGGCGGAGAACACCGCGCCGGGGCCTAGCTGTATTTTCAACCAGCAGGGGAGCAGAGTGACACCGACAGACGAGTCCAACAGGATTGCAGAGGTCTGTCGGCAAGGAGTGGTGAGTCAGACTTTGTCTGTGCAGAAACTTGTCCGGCCAAAAGTTACAACTCTTGACTCTATTTGGTCTGCAATTGTAATGCTAGAAAAAACTATTTCCACACTCGTGGTTGCTGTGAATTCGTCACAAAATATTATAATGGAATTGGAATCTTCAAAAAAAGATCATGAGAAAAAGATACAAGAAATTTCTAAAGAGGTTTCGTTTGTTAAGGATAATCAAGTAAAAATGATACAAGCTGAAGAGTTGACTGCAAGGAAAATTGAAAATTTGGAAAACAAATCGAGATATCTTAATTTGAGAGTTCTAAACTTTCCAAGTATCAAAATGATATCCCCCAAAGAACAGTTCCAAAAATATATGACTGAGATATTGTTAATTCCTAATGATGCTTTACCGCCTATTTCAAATATATATTTTGCCACTACACCTAGAAAAAAGAATCAGCAATTTCAAATGGTATCTGATCAAGCAGCTGGAGGTGATTTGTCATTGTTCCTAGAAACATCAATGGAGGATGAAGTGGAATTTTTTGGAACTTTGTTGGTAACTTTTATGTTCCCTTTAGACAGAGATAATATTCTAAGAATATTTTTCAGCAACCGTGAGAAGTTGTATTTAGGGCAGAAAGTCTGGATACACAAAAACGCAGAAAAGAGTTTCTGAATATGAGCCAAGAAGTAAGGAATTTGGGGGGTCACATGATTGTAAGATACCCGTGTAAATACACCTTGAGTTTAGGTGAAAGTAAATATATTTTCTTCGATCCTACCCAATTGAAACAACTGTTGGACAGTTGCGCAGTAACTTGCTGAGGAACCTATCTCTAGTGTGATAAGATAGAAACACATATCCTCCCTCTTTTCTTCTGGTTTAATTGTTTGAGAATGTCCTGTTTATAAAATATTGGATCTCCCAATTTCTTTATGTTTAATGTTGCAAGGGGAACTAGTATTTCCTATAATTTTGTCTTTTTCTTTACATATTCTGTATAATTGAAATGCAAAGATATATTTCCTTTGGTGTAAGCAGAATATGATGTTGTCTTGGCATAAATGTTCCTTTACTTGTAATAATTTTGAAAATGAGAAATAAAAAAAAAAAAAAATCAAACTAAGAGATCGATGTGGGAGAGATTGCAGGTAGGGGTCCCAGTTTCCGATGTCGGGGAGTCATGGCCCCGGCATCCAGTAGCATCATACGATGCAGGTTGTTGCGCCACAGCCGGTATGACGGAGGGGCGTCCTCTCTCCACTGCAATAAAATAACCTTTTCTGGCCACCAAACAAGCTTTACAAAGTAGCAACCGAGATCCCAAAGCTCTCACTCGTAATGGAGAAATACAACCAAATAGTGCCCACAAAGGGGAGAGCGGGATACGGACCCCCAGTAAGGTTCCTAAATATTGGAGCACCTTAACCCAAAAGCTCTGATAGGAGGACATTCCCAAAAGGCTTGCGACAGAGTGCCAGGCAGGTGTCCACAGCGCCCACAAGAAGCTGAGGACGAAATCCAGAGCTGGTATGCACCTTGAGCAGAAACATAACAGTGATGGATACATTTATACTGCATTTCTCTGTAAGTCATATTCACCGAGATTTGGGACACTCATTTGAAACAAGCGCAGAGTATGACCTCCGTAACCATAAACACCCCATCCCAGCTCCACCGCTCGACTAGCATGGTACAAGTATTAATGACAGCTAAATGTTTCAGAAGCTTTTAATAGATTGATATGGAAGGCACCTTAGACTTTTCAAACGAAAAAATATTATCCAGGGACTGAAAGGCTGAGGCCTGTCGGGAAGTAGGAGGCAAGGAGCCAACATAATGCTGAAGTTGCAAGTGCGAGAATACCTCGGTCGCAGAAGGAACATATATCTGCCGAAGCTCCGGGAAGGAGATAAGCTCACCACCCGGCGTTAAGACCTGACCCAACTGCGTGATTCCCTTGTCCCCCAGCAGCGGAAAGACTTAGTCTGTGAACCAGGTGTGAAATCCGGGTTCCCCCAGATGGGCAGGAGATAGGCACAGACACGATCTGTCTGCAGCAATCTCATAAGTTTCAGCCAAGTCAGGCGGATGGGCCGAATGAGAGCATGTTGCACAAGAAACGTGGGAAGCTGGCTAGGCGGGGATTGCAGGACGAATTTAAGGGACACCAGGCCAGCTAATTCCTGATCTGCGGAGACATTGACGAAGGAGGACGTGCCCAACAGCCAATCTCTAATCACTCGGAGATTGCTGGCCAAATTATAAAATGCCAGATCAGGGACTCCCAAACCCCCCCAACCCCACCTCTCCCGCAACCAAGTCAGAGGGATTCTAGCCTTCCCTCCCCGCCAAAAGAATTGCCCCAGAGCCTTATCTAGCTGCTGCAAATACACTCGTCGCAGCCGGAGGGGTAAATTCTGAAATAAATATAACCACTTAGGGAGAATGGACATCTTAAAAAGGTTGACTCGGCCCCCCCAAGGACAGAGGCAAAGGAGTTCAGAGAAGTAATTTATCTTGAGTGGCCTTAAGCAAGGGGTGGACATTGGCTTTATAAAGGTGGACAAGCGTACGGGAGATAACAATCCTGAGGTTTGTGATGGAATCCGTTGCCCATTGAAGGGGAAAATCGTCTCCCCATATCTGCTGAAAGTCTTCCGGATAGGTCAAAGCCAAGGATTTATTCATGTTTAGCTGGAGCGCCAAGAAGACCCCAAAAGCCCATATTAATTGGAGGAGAGGGTGAAGGGATCTACGGGGGTCTGTAAGAAAGACTAGAATGTCATCTGCAAAGGCAACATGTCTAAAAGTCACAGACTGAAACCGCATACCCTTGATTCCCTTAGCCAATTGTATCGAGTGCATTAGTGGTTCAAGCTGGAGGACAAACAGTAAGAGTGACAAAGGGCAACCCTGACAGGTGCTTCTGGAAATAGGAAAAGTGTCTGACTTAGAGCCGTTAGCGATGATAACGGCCTCCAGGGCCTGATAGAGAAGGCGGATCGCATTAAAAAACAATCCCTCAAATCCCATCTGACGTAAAATGCAGAAGAGGTAGACCCATTCCACCCTATCAAATGCTTTCTCAGCATCAAAACTTATAACGTGGAATGGGATCTCCATCTGCTGGCACATCGTCATGGCAGCTAACACTTTACGAATATTAGTGAGGCCATAACGCTGCCTGATAAATCCCACCTGATCTTGCCCAATGACAGAGGGAAGTATTGCCGCCAGACGGTCCACCAAGAGTTTGGCAAATATCGTTTGATCATAGCTTAGTAAGGATATTGGGCGGTAGGAGCCAGGTAACAAGGGATCCTTACCCGATTTATGAATAAGTGTAATATGAGCGGTATTCGTGTGAGCCGGGAAGGCACCTTGCCGCAGTAGCTCCGAGAAGGCTGCAACCAAGGGGTTACCCACTAAATCCGCCATGCCCTTATAAAACTCTGCCCCATACCCGTCGGGTCCGGGAGCTTTGAGACGCTTGGCACCGCTAATAACCGCAAGGATCTCATCTGAGGTAATGGCATGTTCAAGCTAGTTTTTTGTTCAAGTGTGAGCAACGGGAGATGTAACTGGGAGCAAAACCGGGCACAAGCCTCACCATCCCAGCCCCCCGAAGTGTACAGATCCTGATAGAATTCCCGAAAGCCCCGCAGAATAGCCTGGGAGAATGAGAGAGATGTGGATCAGCAGTGGACCAATCTAAAAGGAGCAATTACCAAGGCAACTAATCCATATGTTAGAAATGTAAAGAAAAGCAAAAGAAAAATGAAACCTACATGGTTCTCAAAGGAGGTGGCTCACAAAATAAAGGCTAAAAGAACAGCGTTCAAGAAATATAGAAGATCCCAAAGGGAGGATCACAAGGAAGAATATCTGGTAGAACTGAGGGAGACGAAGAAATTAATCAAGACGGCAAAAAGTCAAGCGGAAGAGAGGATTGCCAAGGAGGTAAAGAGAGGTGACAAAACATTTTTCAGATACATCAGTGAAAAGAGAAAAGAGAAAAGTGGTATAGTGAAATTGAAAGGTAGAAAGGATCAATGTGTGGAGAGAGACAAAGAAATGGCAGAAATATTAAATGAATACTTCAGTTCTGTGTTCACTAAAGAGGACCCTGGAGAAGGACCGAAGCTAGTTAACAAGAAACTGGAGGGGAGTGGAGTAGATGTAACTCCATTTACAGTAGAAAATGTATGGGAAGAGCTGGAGAAACTGAAAGTGGACAAAGCCATGGGGCCTGATGAGGTTCATCCCAGGATACTGAGGGAGCTCAGAGATGTGCTGGCGGCTCCGCTGTGTGACCTGTTCAATAGATCACTAGAAACGGGAGTAGTGCCAAGTGATTGGAGAAGAGTGGTGGTAGCCCCACTTCAAAAGAGTGGGAGCAGAGAGGAGGCTGGAAACTACAGGCCGGTTAGCCTCATCTCGGTGGTGGGAAAAGTGATGGAGTCACTTATGAAAGAAAGAATAGTGAACTATCTACAGTCTGAAGAATTGCTGGACCAGAGGCAGCATGGATTCACCAGGGGAAGATCCTGTCAGACAAATCTGATTGACTTTTTTGACTGGGTAACCAAGGAATTGGATCAAGGAAGAGCACTCGATGTCATCTACTTGGATTTCAGCAAAGCTTTTGACACGGTCCTGCACAGGAGACTGGTGAATAAAATGAGAAGCTTAGGAGTGAGTGCCGAGGTGGTGGCCTGGATTGCAAACTGGTTGATGGACAGAAAACAACGTGTGATGGTAAATGGAACTGTCTCTGAAGAGAGGGAGGTTTTAAGCGGTGTACCACAAGGATCGGTGTTGGGACCGGTCCTGTTCAATATCTTTGTGAGCGACATTGCGGACGGGATAGAAGGCAAATTTTTGTTGATCAAGATAGCTACTCCAGCCGATTTTGAAGTGGCGGACGCATAATACACCCCCCCCCCCTCCCCAATATCTCCTCAGCTTCTCATGTTCAGCATCGCTAAGATGCGTTTCTTGTAAAGAGGCTACATTAACATTTTTCCGTTTCAAAAGGGACAAAATCTTAGATCTCTTGATAGGCGAGTTTATCCCACATACATTCCAAGTAATCAAACCAGTGACATCTTTAGAGAGGACTGAGAGGAAGAGCTACAGAAAGAGGTAACGATTCCAAAGCACAGCAAAGGCCGTCCCAGCATAGACCTTCCACTGCATAACTCTCGGCTCCAGGATAAAGAGAAAACAGAAAACAGACACAGCATGTAATGTAACATAGGACGGACAAAAACCCGTGTCAGCAAATCCCAAAGATCCCAACCCCCCCATCCCCCTACTCCCCCCCCCAGTCCCGTAATAATAACGGAGAACGCTACCTTGCTGGCAGCCTTCCCCCCCATCCCGACTCCACCCACCCCGTGCATCACTCAGTCCAACAAGGACAACATTACAGTGAGAAGAAATTATGAAAACAAAAAAAAAACCTGAGCCCTAGGAGGAAGAAAAATATGTGAACAGGCCCAAGATAATAACAATAACCTGGCAAACAGAGGTATCCAAACAAATGGGCAATACAAACCCTTATAACACCCGCAGCACCCCGCCATGAAAAAGAAAGAGAAGAGGCACGGCGGCCATATTGGGGCCTCTGGGCAAAAAAAACCAAAACCCCGAGTCCCATGATGGTTACTTGATGTTGGCACTGCAACTTGCCTGGAATCAAAATACCGTCCAAAAAACCCCAACCCCTCCAAGAGAGACCTGACCCAGGGCCTCTACCGGGGCTGCGATGGACAGGCAAGCACACCGAACCCCCGGGGGCTGAGAAAAACAACCCACCATCAACAGTTTAGGCTGAAAAGTCAGAGAGACCCCCTTTTCCTGGAATAAATCGCTAAAGGTCCCGAGGGCAAGCACCAAATAATCTGGCTGTCGAGCTGGGCCGTCTGGAGGCCATCTTGAGCCTCAGACACACGGTGCTGGAGCTCGGTGAAGCGGACTCCGATTTTGTTTGAATTTGGCCGAGACTCCTGCCACCGTGGAAGAAGTATTTCTAAGATCGGGCCCTGAAGCCTCCAGCACGGCGACTTTGATGGCGGCAAGGCCCCGGCGTAGAGATCTGTTCGATCGGGGGCCGCTGGCGGCCATTACCGGAGCGGGGGAGGGCTGGAGGCGACGCGTCCCTTTTTCCTTTGTCTATTTTAAGAGCGCGAGCGGACGTTCCCGGCTGGGATTGTGCCCAGGGAGATTGGCTCTCGTGCCGTATAAGAAAAGCCCGACTTATCTGTAGGCTTCGGGGCAGATAGGCCGCGACGGGGAAGGCCAGGCACCGAGAGAGAGAGAGAGATCACACCCTCCTCTCTCACTGCATCACGTGATCTCTCGGCTTTTTATTTTTAAAGACATTTCCTACAACGGGTCAGGCACTGGGAAACCATCCTCAAGGTTTCCTCACCTCCAGCAGGCCCCGCTTACAGAAAACCAGAGTTTGTAAATAGTGAGGGAAGAGCCATCCACCCACCCATTTACCTGCTCTTCCCCCTTTCCCCCACATCCTGCACAGATTGCCTGCCTCATGCCGGACGCTGCTGAACCGGGAGCAGCAGCTCCGGGGGGGGCCCCCGGGGCCCTTCTCCTGATACGGCCCCCGAGGCCGCCGCTGAGCCTGACTTCGCAAGGCGCCGGCAGCCCAAGAAAAGCAAGTTAGAAAGCCCAAAAAGAAACCCAAAGCTTTTCATTTCAGCATTGCTGGCAAGTCCGCCGGCCTCCCAGGGGAGAGGAGAGCAGTAAGAGGATTCAGGGAAGCCTGGCAGAGGCGCAGGGGAGATGAACCGGAGCCCGCGGGGACGGCAAGGAGAGTTAGGCCGGGCAGACTGCGTGGGAGGCCCATCCTCACCCTTACCTGCTCTCACGGTCCGGGTACCGTCCTCTCCTTTCACCTGGAGCTCCTGGGGCGTGAAGTCCAGCAAGAGCTGCCTCGTCACTCGTGAGGGCGGCTGCTGGCCTGAGCTTTTGCCCCTCCATTCGTGCGGCCCAGGCACGGCCCTGCTGGTTTGGGGTTTTGTTTACTGTACAGGAGTCCCCCAAAGTCAGCACAAACCGACTGGGGCCACAGCCGGCTTCACGGACCACAAGGACAAAGTGGGCCCAGGTGTCTTCCGTCTCTCATAAGGTGACATTCGCTAAAAGATGCCCTGAGTGTTTACCGTTCTCATCCCCCAGCTCTTTCCAGTTCTGTCTTAAGGATATAAATGCTTGGGCTCCTCCTCGGTTTTATCCCATCTCCTGCCTGGCCCCACAATCCCTGGCCAGGGGCCACGGCTCCCTCTGGAACCTGGCAGGCTCCTATGAGGACGGGAGGGGGGTATCCCAGGTCCGAGCACTCGAGCCTGGATCGGCAGGGCGGCGAGAGGAAAGCTGCAAGAAATATTTACCTGCAAACACCGAAAGCGTTGAATCTGGTTTAATATCCAAGGAGAATGAGCACTAAAGCTCCCCTAAGCCCGGCAGGAAATACAGTTAATCAACAACCACTGGATTATGACAAAAAATGTTTGAAATTATGATCTGAAAGTTTTAATTATGCACGAAAATCATAAACTACTCAGTAATTACAGTCTGATTCCTGTTGCTATTGCAAGACTAAAACTATTGCAACACACAGAATCAATAAGCATAATTAGAATCTGAGCTCATCAAATGTGTAATTAAATATGTTTAGCAGCTCGGGTGACTTCTCTGTTTGCGGTTTCTGCACAGAATGTAAATGTGGCCACGGAGATAACGGGAGAAGGCAGACAGAACATTTCCCAGCCTGGGATCAGACGTATTCTAATGAAGCAACTTCTCTGCCGCAGCAAGGAACAGCCGGGGAAAACTTCACAGAGGAACAGCCAAAAAGGAGCAAAATCTGGGGCTCACACCAGCTCATTCTGCAAAGGAAACGGAGAAATGGAAAGGAGAATTGTGGGAAGGGGAAACAATGCATCTCTCTGTCAACCAAGGCCTCCAAGGAGGGATCAGGGGGTGGGAGCAGGGATACAGAGCCTGTCACCTCTAGGACTGGAGGGATCAGGGGACGGGCCCCGGGATACAGAGCCTGTCACCTCTAGGACTGGAGGGCTCAGGGGATGGGTGCAGGGATACAGAGCCTGTCACCTCTAGGACTGGAGGGCTCAGGGGATGGGCGCAGGGATACAGAGCCTGTCACCTCTAGGACTGGAGGGATCAGGGGATGGGAGCAGGGATACAGAGCCTGTCACCTCTAGGACTGGAGGGATCAGGGGATGGGAGCAGGGATACAGAGCCTGTCACCTCTAGGACTGGAGGGAGCAGGGGATGGGAGCAGGGATACAGAGCCTGTCACCTCTAGGACTGGAGGGATCAGGGGATGGGAGCAGGGATACAGAGCCTGTCACCTCTAAGACTGGAGGGATCAGGGGATGGGTGCAGGGATACAGAGCCTGTCACCTCTAGGACTGGAGGGATCAGGGGACGGGTGCAGGGATACAGAGCCTGTCACCTCTAGGACTGGAGGGATCAGGGGACGGGTGCAGGGATCCAGAGCCTGTCACCTCTAGGACTGGAGGGATCAGGGATGGGTGCAGGGATACAGAGCCTGTCACCTCTAGGACTGGAGGGATCAGGGGACGGGTGCAGGGATACAGAGCCTGTCACCTCTAGGACTGGAGGGATCAGGGGACGGGTGCAGGGATACAGAGCCTGTCACCTCTAGGACTGGAGGGAGCAGGGGATGGGAGCAGGGATACAGAGCCTGTCACCTCTAGGACTGGAGGGCTCAGGGGACGGGTGCAGGGATACAGAGCCTGTCACCTCTAGGACTGGAGGGATCAGGGGATGGGTGCAGGGATACAGAGCCTGTCACCTCTAGGACTGGAGGGATCAGGGGATGGGAGCAGGGATACAGAGCCTGTCACCTCTAGGACTGGAGGGATCATGGGATGGGCGCAGGGATACAGAGCCTGTCATCTCTAGGACTGGAGGGATCAGGGGATGGGAGCAGGGATACAGAGCCTGTGACCTCTAGGACTGGAGGGATCGGGGGATGGGAGCAGGGATACAGAGCCTGTCACCTCTAGGACTGGAGGGATCGGGGGATGGGTGCAGGGATACAGAGCCTGTCACCTCTAGGACTGGAGGGATCAGGGGATGGGAGCAGGGATACAGAGCCTGTCACCTCTAGGACTGGAGGGATCGGGGGATGGGTGCAGGGATACAGAGCCTGTCATCTCTAGGACTGGAGGGATCAGGGGATGGGAGCAGGGATACAGAGCCTGTCACCTCTAGGACTGGAGGGATCGGGGGATGGGAGCAGGGATACAGAGCCTGTCACTTCTAGGACTGGAGGGATCGGGGGATGGGTGCAGGGATACAGAGCCTGTCACCTCTAGGACTGGAGGGCTCAGGGGATGGGTGCAGGGATACAGAGCCTGTCACCTCTAGGACTGGAGGGCTCAGGGGATGGGTGCAGGGATACAGAGCCTGTCACCTCTAGGACTGGAGGGATCAGGAGATGGGTGCAGGGATACAGAGCCTGTCACCTCTAGGACTGGAGGGATCGGGGGATGGGAGCAGGGATACAGAGCCTGTCACCTCTAGGACTGGAGGGATCAGGGGATAGGTGCAGGGATACAGAGCCTGTCACCTCTAGGACTGGAGGGATCGGGGGATGGGTGCAGGGATACAGAGCCTGTCACCTCTAGGACTGGAGGGATCGGGGGATGGGTGCAGGGATACAGAGCCTGTCACCTCTAGGACTGGAGGGATCGGGGGATGGGAGCAGGGATACAGAGCCTGTCATCTCTAGGACTGGAGGGATCGGGGGATGGAAGCAGGGATACAGAGCCTGTCACCTCTAGGACTGGAGGGATCAGGGGATGGGTGCAGGGATACAGAGCCTGTCACCTCTAGGACTGGAGGGCTCAGGGGATGGGAGCAGGGATACAGAGCCTGTCATCTCTAGGACTGGAGGGATCAGGGGATGGGAGCAGGGATACAGAGCCTGTGACCTCTAGGACTGGAGGGATCAGGGGATGGGAGCAGGGATACAGAGCCTGTCACCTCTAGGACTGGAGGGATCAGGGGATGGGAGCAGGGATACAGAGCCTGTCACCTCTAGGACTGGAGGGATCAGGGGATGGGAGCAGGGATACAGAGCCTGTCACCTCTAGGACTGGAGGGATCAGGAGATGGGTGCAGGGATACAGAGCCTGTCACCTCTAGGACTGGAGGGATCAGGGGATGGGTGCAGGGATACAGAGCCTGTCACCTCTAGGACTGGAGGGCTCAGGGGATGGGTGCAGGGATACAGAGCCTGTCACCTCTAGGACTGGAGGGATCAGGGGATGGGAGCAGGGATACAGAGGTGTCACCTCTAGGACTGGAGGGATCAGGGGATGGGAGCAGGGATACAGAGCCTGTCACCTCTAGGACTGGAGGGATCAGGGGATGGGAGCAGGGATACAGAGCCTGTCACCTCTAGGACTGGAGGGATCAGAGGATGGGTGCAGGGATACAGAGCCTGTCACCTCTAGGACTGGAGGGATCAGGGGATGGGCGCAGGGATACAGAGCCTGTCACCTCTAGTACTGGAGGGATCAGGGGATGGGAGCAGGGATACAGAGCCTGTCACCTCTAGGACTGGAGGGATCAGGGGATGGGAGCAGGGATACAGAGCCTGTCACCTCTAGGACTGGAGGGCTCAGGGGATGGGAGCAGGGATACAGAGCCTGTCACCTCTAGGACTGGAGGGATCAGGGGATGGGAGCAGGGATACAGAGCCTGTCACCTCTAGGACTGGAGGGCTCAGGGGATGGGCGCAGGGATACAGAGCCTGTCACCTCTAGGACTGGAGGGCTCAGGGGATGGGAGCAGGGATACAGAGCCTGTCACCTCTAGGACTGGAGGGCTCAGGGGATGGAGCAGGGATACAGAGCCTGTCACCTCTAGGACTGGAGGGCTCAGGGGATGGGAGCAGGGATACAGAGCCTGTCACCTCTAGGACTGGAGGGATCAGGGGATGGGAGCAGGGATACAGAGCCTGTCACCTCTAGGACTTGAGGGCTCACGGGATGGGCGCAGGGATACAGAGCCTGTCACCTCTAGTACTGCAGGGATCAGGGGATGGGAGCAGGGATACAGAGCCTGTCACCTCTAGGACTGGAGGGATCAGGGGATGGGAGCAGGGATACAGAGCCTGTCACCTCTAGGACTGGAGGGATCAGGGGATGGGAGCAGGGATACAGAGCCTGTCACCTCTAGGACTGGAGGGATCAGGGGATGGGAGCAGGGATACAGAGCCTGTCACCTCTAGGACTGGAGGGATCAGGGGATGGGAGCAGGGATACAGAGCCTGTCACCTCTAGGACTGGAGGGATCAGGGGATGGGAGCAGGGATACAGAGCCTGTCACCTCTAGGACTGGAGGGCTCAGGGGATGGGAGCAGGGATACAGAGCCTGTCACCTCTAGGACTGGAGGGATCAGGGGATGGGAGCAGGGATACAGAGCCTGTCACCTCTAGGACTGGAGGGATCAGAGGATGGGTGCAGGGATACAGAGCCTGTCACCTCTAGGACTGGAGGGCTCAGGGGATGGGCGCAGGGATACAGAGCCTGTCACCTCTAGAACTGGAGGGATCAGGGGATGGGAGCAGGGATACAGAGCCTGTCACCTCTAGGACTGGAGGGATCAGGGGATGGGCACAGGGATACAGAGCCTGTCACCTCTAGGACTGGAGGGATCAGGGGATGGACACAGGGATACAGAGCCTGTCACCTCTAGGACTGGAGGGATCAGGGGATGGGAGCAGGGATACAGAGCCTGTCACCTCTAGGACTGGAGGGCTCAGGGGATGGGTGCAGGGATACAGAGCCTGTCACCTCTAGGACTGGAGGGATCAGGGGATGGGAGCAGGGATACAGAGCCTGTCACCTCTAGGACTGGAGGGCTCAGGGGATGGGTGCAGGGATACAGAGCCTGTCACCTCTAGGACTGGAGGGATCAGGGGAATGGAGCAGGGATACAGAGCCTGTCACCTCTAGGACTGGAGGGATCAGGGGATGGGAGCAGGGATACAGAGCCTGTCACCTCTAGGACTGGAGGGATCAGGGGATGGGAGGAAGGATACAGAGCCTGTCACCTCTAGGTCTGGAGGTCTCTTCAGTTTGGACAAGAGACAGTTGAAGGGAGATTTAATTCAGGTCCATAAAATGCTGAGTTGAGTGGAACTGGTACATGCAAAAAAAAATACAAAGAGTAGGGGGACACTCCATGAAGTTACTAAGTAGCACATTTAAAACAAAATCAGAAAAAGTATTTTTTTTTCACTCAAAGCAGATTTAAGCTCTGGAATTCAATTCCAGAGGATGTGGTAAAGGCAGTTTGTATAGCTGGATTTAAAAAAGTTTTGGAGACATTCCTGGAAGAAAAGTCTATAAATTGTTATTAACCAGGTAGACTTGGGGAAAGCCACTACTTATCCTTGGGCCTAGGCAGCATTGGATCTATCTACTATTTGGGATCTTACCAGCTACTTGTAGCCTGACTTGGTCTGCAGTGGAAATGGGATACTGGGCTTGATTGACCCTTTGTCTAATCCAGTGTGGCAACTTCTTATGTTCTGAAACCATCCCCCAAAATTGCATTTATCCCAATTCCTCTCTCGCACAGAGGGACCAGGAAATAATTACATCCTTATCCAAACATCAAAATATTCTCATATTAAGGAAGCAACGGAGTCTGCAGCAATACGAGCCCACAAGTCAGAAATAGCAAAGAGACACCTAGAACTAGGAGGGCGCAATTTCACAGCATCTCTCTAGGAGCTGACGCAAAGGGACAAGCAGCTATGGAAGCTCAGCCAGCTTTTCATCCTGCTGACCAGCAGTGACCTCCCCGGGAGCAGGGCTCACGTCATGCTGCTGCTGACGACTCTCACGGTAAAATCTCCAAATAGGTTTGTTCTGTGCACACCACGGCAAAAATGAACCTCCCTCATAAGACGGGGTAGGCTGAGAAAGATCTCATGCTGTCAAATTTACTGTTAGTGCTCCCTCAGTACTTGCATTGTACATCCAGCTGTTTGAGATCTTTATCCGGACAGTCTGCCATTCCAAAACTGCAGGAGAATGGAGGGATTGCCAGCTGATTGGGAGCTTGCATCTTATCCTGTGCTCTTAAAGCATTTTTCAGTATCCATTTCAGCCTCCTGTAGTGTTCTTTGCTGATCTTTTCTCTCAGTATCTTATGCTGGATTGCTGCATCTTCGTCTACTCTTAGATATTTATCTACACCTTCCTGCTCAAGTTCTTTTAGGATTCAGTTTCCAGCATGGCAAGTTCTTATGTCACCTTAGCAAATTTGTCCAGGCTGAACGTCAGCCTGATGTCACCTGGGAAGCTCTTCACTACTTAGAGTTGTTCTGCTAAATCAGCATCACAGGAGCTGTAAATCCTCAGCTCCTCTACAAGCAGCAGTGCGATGCTATCTGTGCATCATTAATGCCTCTAAGATGAAGGCTAAATCCACAGCCCAAGGAGTTAATGAGTTGTGTGCCAGGCGAAACATGGAATCTGCCTGCAGTATTCCTCACTGGGCAGTGATGTTGGCAATGACGTATTGATCCAAAAAAAACCCCAGCATTTGATGTAACAAAACAGAAATCCTGATAATAGCACCGGAAAAACATACCTCACAGACCTCAAGCAACTCTCCAGACACCTCAGGATACACCACCTCACCACAAGTCAGAGATCTGGGTGTGATATTAGACGACAGATTCAACCTCAATAAATTCGTCAACAACACCACCAAAGAATGCTTCTTTAAATTACAAGTTTTAAAGAAACTAAAACCACTTCTACGTTACAGAGACTTCCGCACAGTACTCCAAGCCATCATTCTCCCAAAACTAAACTATTGCAACTCACTTCTGCTGGGACTCCCCGCCTGCTCCACCAAACCCCTCCAGATGGTGCTGAATGCCACAGCAAGAATTCTCACCAACGCCAAAAAAAGAGACCACATCACCCCGATCCTCCAGCACCTTCACTGGCTCCCCATTAAATACAGGATACAGTTCAAAAGCAGCAGGATGATGCATAAGGCCCTTCATAGCATATCCCCACTCAACTTAACCTTCAAGCTGCAACTACATACTTCGGACAAGCCGACTAGAAGTGCATACCAAAACAGAATGATTACTCAGCCCGCAAAATCCTCCCTGAGAAAACGCGCGCTATCAACCGCGGGCCCGTCCCTCTGGAACTCCCTACCACCAGACCTCCGCCTGGAGCCGTGCCACACCACTTTTAAGGCGAAATTAAAAACTTGGCTCTTCCTGCAAGCATTCCCAGAGAGCTAAGAACTAACTGATATAACAACCCATAATTACCCTGATCCATTGGTTCTAATGTATTTTTTTCTCTGCACTACTTAGCTAAGACTAAATTGCCTTACTTATATGTTTAAAGTTTGAAACTAGTTAGTTGGTTTGCTTATTCTTCTCATATCAAGTTCTGATTTGTTCCAATGAAAAAATTTGTTCCATGTAAACTGCCACACGGCAGTAGTTATTACCGTTTAACTGTGAACCGGAGTGATATGTATTGTATACAGGAACTCCCGGTATATAAATCCATAAATAAATAAATAAATGTACCTTTAGATGGGGGGTTTTTTCTCTATCAAACTTAATGAAGTCAGCACCAAATGAGGAGCCTCCTAACACCCGTGTGCGGACTATGTTCAAAGAAACGGCATCACCTGTTAAGTTTCGCGTGCTAACTCGTCGCCTGTGCGTTTCACAGCTGTAGTGAAATATTTTGGGCGGCACAAATCAGCCGCTGAAGCAGGAGCACGAGGCAGGGTCTCACGTCAGGCAATTGTGGCTCCTTTTTATTTTGCAATTCCAAACACCGTTGATCAAAAATGTCAACGAGGAAACTGTCTCGAGTGTCCCATGGCCCTTGGATTTATTTCAGACCCGCAGTCCATGTACAGGTGTTAGGAGGGTCCTCATTTTGGTGCTAATTTTGGAAAAGAGAGACAAACATGCACGTCTATGTGAAAGGCTGCGTTTGGGCTTGATGTTTCCATGCACGGGAACAAAGAAGCCTCTTTATCTTAAGGGGACGACGTCTTGTCCATCTTCCTAGCTCGGCGGGAGTGTGGCCTGCTACATCGTCATTGCCACAGCTGATGTACTCCCTCAGTGCAATGCATTATCCGAGCGTGCGGGCCCTGATGGCTTCATTCGGCATCGCGTGATCTCTCTTCCATAGTCTGCGCTCCTGTTGCCGTGATGTTATGAACACTCGTGCGATCATGCAGTCTGTCTGCATCTATTGCCGTGAACAGCTTGTACATTGCTGGTAGGCGCGTTGTTGGTTGGTAATTTTGGGGGATTCTGTTCTTCCTGTTATGAGCCTTTGTGGGGTGAGAGCTGTAATTTGCCAGGTCTCGGTGAGGAGATATTCAATATTTGAGCCAACATTGGACGCTCCACCAGGTCCTTCCAGTTTGCGGCTCTTTCTAACTGGTTTCCAGCTCTTTTGCTGTTGCTTCAGGCCATGCCACAGTTTTGATCTTTGCGTTTTCCCGTAGGCTGGGCAGCCATTCTGCTCCTCTGTTGTGTTCTGTGGGGTCCTAATATAGATGGTCACTTTAAAACGAGCATGCGAGTGCCCAAAAATGTCTGTTGGCGCGCGAGCACACATACGCTGACATTTTAAATTGCGCGCACATGTGATGTAAAATACACCCATTGCGCGTCTCCGTGCTCCTAATTTTAAGCGTTTACTGGAGCAAACATAGTTTAGGTATCTTCCTTAGGTCTCTGTCGGCTTTAGCGCACGCACCTAAGTGGATTTTAAAACTTGCTCGTGCAAGGGACATTCGCAACCATTACTCCACCAGTTTGCTCAGCCTACATCATCCAGTGCCCCCTGGTTCTTCAGCGTATACCCCCCCGAGATTTTGCATCCTTTCACCTCATCACCAGCAGAGGTGAATGCACACGGCTCACAGCTGCGGCCGCCGGATTTAGAGGAGATTTACGCACGTAACTGCTGGCCATGCTCCGCCCCTTCCCCCCGCACATTTGCTTGCTCGTGCACTCGCATAGAAGCACAAAACTGGGCTGCTTTCCAGTCCGAGTGGCTTGTGCTCGGCCCAGCTACTCCGCCCTTAGCTTTCCCCTGCCCTTTTCTGGTTTGCCTTTGGTTGGCGATGGTTTCCCGGCTTTTGGCTTCCCCTGCACGCCTCTCATTTCTGTTTCCTTCCTGTCTCTGCAGCTTTTGGTTTCCAGCTCGTTCCTGCAATAGGTGACTCTAAGAGCTCCTTCTCTCCCTGCAGCGTGTTGCAGCTTGAGGTTTGGAAATTGTCTCATTACTTTGGCTTCCTCTGTCTGCTCGGGTTCTCATCTGCCACTGACACTTCTGTGCGCAGTGATTTCATTTTTTCCAAGACGTTGTTAGCTCTCCCCTTTTCTTCTGACCTTCCTTCCTCGTTGATAGAATTTCCTCAGTAATGAGTTTTGCTGCACACAGTTGTATTCCATTTATTTTGCATACATCAAGAGATGCTCCCTTTTTTTCAGTTGATGGCCTTGTTGATATTACTTTTCATGGTTTTTATTTTAGGTATCAAATTTACCTTAGATGGTCTTTCCCTCTCTTAGACCCCAGCATCCACTTCTGCTCAACCATTACCTCCTCGGTCTGCTGGTTTCTGCCCTGCCCTTCCTCTTCCCTCTGCTTTCTGACCTGTCATAAACTGCCTTCATCCTCATGTGTTGCACCAATCTCATTCACGGGTATCTCAACGTTACCTCTTGCAACGGGCCTGGTGGTTCTGACACCGCTCCTATTTACCTCCCTAACTGGTTCAATGCCTTTCTTCTCTACTCCTTGACTGTTCCTCTTCCTTTCTTCTGTGCTCCTCCACTGTTCCTGCTCCTGTCTTCTCTGCTCCTCCACTGTTCCTGCTCCTTTCTTCTGTGCTCCATGACTGTTCCTGTTCCTATCTTCTGTTCTCCCCCACTGTTCCTACTCCTTTCTTCTGTGCTCCTCCACTGTTCCTGCTCCTTTCTTCTCTTCTCCTCCACTGTTCCTGCTCCTTTCTTCTGTGCTCCTCCACTGTTCCTGCTCCTTTCTTCTGTGCTCCATGACTGTTCCTGTTCCTATCTTCTGTTCTCCTCCACTGTTCCTGCTCCTTTCTTCTCTGTTACCCGACTGTTCCTGCTCCTTTCTTCTCTGCTCCTCCACTGTTCCTGCTCTTTCTTCTGTGCTCCTCCACTGTTCCTGCTACTTTCTTCTCTACTCCTTGACTGTTCCTCTTCCTTTCTTCTCTGCTCCTCCACTGTTCCTCTTCCTTTCTTCTCTGCTCCTCCACTGTTCCTGCTCCTTTCTTCTGTGCTCCTTGATTGTTCCTCTTCCTTTCTTCTCTGCTCCTCCACTGTTCCTGCTCCTTTCTTCTCTGTTACTCTGCTGTTCCTGCTCCTTTCTTCTCTGCTCCTCCACTGTTCCTGCTCCTTTCTTCTGTGCTCCATGACTGTTCCTGCTCCTTTCTTCTGTGCTCTATGACTGTTCCTGTTCCTGCTCCTTTCTTCTGTTCTCCTCCACTGTTCCTGCTCCTTTCTTCTATGCTCCTCCACTGTTCCTGCTCCATTCTTCTCTGCTCCTTGACTGTTCCAGCTCCTTTCTTCTCTGCTCCTTCACTATTCCTGCTCCTTTCTTCTCTGTTTCTTGACTGTTCCTGCTTCTTTCTTCACTGCTCCTTGACTGTTCCTGCTCCTTTCTTCTGTATTTCTTGACTGTTCCTGCTCTTTCTTCTCTGTTCCTCCACTGTTCCTGCTCCTTTCTTCTCTGTTACTCGACTGTTCCTGCTCCTTTCTTCTCTGTTTCTCGACTGTTTCTGCTCCTTTCTTCTCTGCTCCTCCACTGTTCCTGCACCTTTCTTCTCTGTTACTCAACTGTTCCTGCTCCTTTCTTCTCTGTTACTAGTGTTGCGACCATCGGTCTTCCACGGCTTCGCCCCGCCTACCTCTCACTACTTGCAGCTCCTCCCGCTTACCTTGGACTTCTGGCTGCCACGGCGTCTGTTTGCCGTCCTCTCCGGTATCCCCGGACTGGCTTTGGTGCTGCCTCCCGCCATGCTCCTCCAAGGTACCTTAGGGCGCGTGCGCGCACGCCGCCCTCATCTTTATTTCCACATTGGCGCGAACCTCAGGGCGTCCCCCTGATATGATGTCACGCTGCCCGGATATTTAAGCCTACAGTATTTGCTAGCTCATCGAGTTAGCAACGGAAACTCTACGGATGGGATTCGCTCTCCGTACCGAAGCTGCTCTGCCACTCCAGCGCTGTCTGGAGCTCTTACACCCTTTGGGGATTTGCTAACGGGGTACCTGCTCCTCTGGGGCCTCTTCTGCTTCTTTCAGGTGCTATCAGGAATCCGGTACTCGCTCCTCGAGGGTCCATGTTCCCTGAGTCACTGCCTGCATCTTCAAACCTTTCTACTTGGAAGACTTCACTAACAGTTTCCAACCTTGAGTACAATTATCATCTATTCCACAGTACTGCTTCCCTGGAACCAGGTACTCGCTCCTCGAGGGCCTGCTCTCTGCTCCGGTGCCAGACCTCTCGTCTAGTGGAATCTCTGTTACTGCTACGTGAGTACAATACAGCGGAGTCTCTCTGCTCTCAGGGATCAGGGACTCGCTCCTCGAGGGCCTGCTCTCCCTGTCTCAGAGCTTCTCCTAATTCTACCTGGGACTCTGAATGCTTCTTATCGTGTACTCATAACTTTCAGTCTCTTTCCACTACAGCACAGCCTGGCAGAGGATTCGCTGTTCCAGCGTCCTGTGGGAAACCTGCCCAGCTGGGCTCAACATCTACTACTCACTACTGCCACCTCTGGTGGTTTCCAAAACTGTTCAATAAAAGATTCAAATCTGTGTTTGTGTGTCCAGAGTCTAGCCTGACACTGTGGTCCCTCACGAGACTGCCCACCATGGGCGTGGTCAGCTGCCACAGTGTCCAAGGATCCACCCAAACATCAATAACCGTAACAACTCGACTGTTCCTGCTCCTTTCTTCTGTGCTCCTTGACTTTCCTGCTCCTTTCTTCTCTGCTCCTCCACTATTCCTGCTCCTTTCTTCTGTGCTCCTTGACTTTCCTGCTCCTTTCTTCTTTGCTCCTCCACCGTTCCTGCTCTTTTCTTCTATGCCTCACACTGTTCCTGCTCCTTTCTTCTGGAACTCTTCGACTGTTCATGCTCCTTTCTTGTCTGATCCTCCACTGTTCCATCTCTGGTCTTCTGGAGCTCCTCAACTGTTCCTGCTCCTATTCGTCTGTTCTCCTCCACTGTTCCTCCTCCTTTCTTTTGCTGCTACTTCACTGTTCCTGCTATTTTAAGAACATGCCATACTGGGTCAGACCAAGGGTCCATCAAGCCCAGCATCCTGTTTCCAACAGAGGCCAATCCAGGTACCATAAGAACCTGGCAAGTACCCAAAAGCTAAGTCTATTCCGTGTTACCGTTGCTACATAAGAAACATAAGAACATAAGAAAATGCCATACTGGGTCAGACCAAGGGTCCATCAAGCCCAGCATCCTGTTTCCAACAGTGGCCAACCCAGGCCACAAGAACCTGGCAATTACCCCAAAACTAAGTCTATTCCATGTTACCATTGCTAATGGCAGTGGCTATTCTCTAAGTGAACTTAATAGCAGGTAATGGACTTCTCCTCCAAGAACTTATCCAATCCTTTTTTAAACACAGCTATACTAACTGCACTAACCACATCCTCTGGCAACAAATTCCAGAGTTTAATTGTGCGTTGAGTAAAAAAGAACTTTCTCCGATTAGTTTTAAATGTGCCCCATGCTAACTTCATGGAGTGCCCCCTAGTCTTTCTACTATCCGAAAGAGTAAATAACCAATTCACATCTACCCGTTCTAGACCTCTCATGATTTTAAACACCTCTATCATATCCCCTCTCAGTCGTCTCTTCTCCAAGCTGAAAAGTCCTAACCTCTTTAGTCTTTCCTCATAGGGGAGTGTTCCATTCCCCTTATCATTTTGGTAGCCCTTCTCTGTACCTTCTCCATCGCAATTATATCTTTTTTGAGATGCGGCGACCAGAATTGTACACAGTATTCAAGGTGCGGTCTCACCATGGAGCGATACAGAGTCATTATGACATTTTCCGTTTTATTCACCATTCCCTTTCTAATAATTCCCAACATTCTGTTTGCTTTTTTTGACTGCCGCAGCACACTGAGCCGACGATTTCAATGTGTTATCCACTATGACACCTAGATCTCTTTCTTGGGTTGTAGCACCTAATATGGAACCCAACATCGTGTAATTATAGCATGGGTTATTTTTCCCTATATGCATCACCTTGCACTTATCCACATTAAATTTCATCTGCCATTTGGATGCCCAATTTTCCAGTCTCACAAGGTCTTCCTGCAATTTATCACAATCTGCTTGTGTTTTAACTACTCTGAACAATTTTGTGTCATCTGCAAATTTGATTACCTCACTTGTCGTATTTCTTTCCAGATCATTTATAAATATATTGAAAAGTACGGGTCCCAATTCAGATCCCTGAGGCACTCCACTGTCCACTCCCTTCCACTGAGAAAATTGCCCATTTAATCCTACTCTCTGTTTCCTATCTTTTAACCAGTTTGTAATCCACAAAAGGACATCGTTTAATGGGACAATGGAACAAAGTCAGCATGGCTTTACCCAAGGCAAGTCTTGCCTCACAAATCTGCTTCACTTTTTTGAAGGAGTTAATAAACATGTGGATAAAGGTGAACCGGTAGATATAGTATACTTGGATTTTCAGAAGGCGTTTGACAAAGTTCCTCATGAGAGGCTTCTAGGAAAAGTAAAATGTCATGGGATAGGTGGCGATGTTCTTTCGTGGATTGCAAACTGGCTAAAAGACAGGAAACATAGAAAAGGATTAAATGGACAATTTTCTCAGTGGAAGGGAGTGGGCAGTGGAGGCCTCAGGGATCTGTATTGGGACCCTTACTTTTCAATATTTTTATAAATGATCTGGAAAGTGTCATAATGCCTCTGTATCGCTCCATGGTGAGACCGCACCTTGAATACTGTGTACAATTCTGGTCGCTGCATCTCAAAAAAGATATAATTGCGATGGAGAAGGTACAGAGAAGGGCTACCAAAATGATAAGGGGAATGGAACAACTCCCCTATGAGGAAAGACTAAAGAGGTTAGGACTTTTCAGCTTGGAGAAGAGACGACTGAGGGGGGATATGATAGAGGTGTTTAAAATCATGAGAGGTCTAGAACGGGTAGATGTGAATTGGTTATTTACTCTTTCGGATAGTAGAAGGACTAGGGGGCACTCCATGAAGTTAGCATGGGGCACATTTAAAACTAATCAGAGAAAGTTCTTTTTTACTCAACGCACAATTAAACTCTGGAATTTGTTGACAGAGGGTGTGGTTAGTGCAGTTAGTGTAGCTGGGTTTAAAAAAGGATTGGATAAGTTCTTGGAGGAGAAGTCCATTACCTGCTATTAAGTTCACCTAGAGAATAGCCACTGCCATTAGCAATGGTAACATGGAATAGACTTAGTTTTTGGGTACTTGCCAGGTTCTTGTGGCCTGGATTGGCCACTGTTGGAAGCAGGATGCTGGGCTTGATGGACCCTTGGTCTGACCCAGTATGGCATTTTCTTATGTTCTTATGTTCTTATCCCTGCTCCCATCCCCTGATCCCTCCAGTCCTAGAGGTGACAGGCTCTGTATCTCTGCACCCATCCCCTGATCCCTCCAGTCCTAGAGGTGACAGGCTCTGTATCCCTGCTCCCATCCCCTGATCCCTCCAGTCCTAGAGGTGACAGGCTCTGTATCCCTGCGCCCATCCCCTCATCCCTCCAGTCCTAGAGGTGACAGGCTCTGTATCCCTGCTCCCATCCCCTGAGCCCTCCAGTCCTAGAGGTGACAGGCTCTGTATCCCTGCGCCCATCCCCTCATCCCTCCAGTCCTAGAGGTGACAGGCTCTGTATCCCTGCGCCCATCCCCTGATCCCTCCAGTCCTAGAGGTGACAGGCTCTGTATCCCTGCTCCCATCCCCTGATCCCTCCAGTCCTAGAGGTGACAGGCTCTGTATCCCTGCGCCCATCCCCTGATCCCTCCAGTCCTAGAGGTGACAGGCTCTGTATCCCTGCGCCCATCCCCTGATCCCTCCAGTCCTAGAGGTGACAGGCTCTGTATCCCTGCTCCCATCCCCTGAGCCCTCCAGTCCTAGAGGTGACAGGCTCTGTATCCCTGCTCCCATCCCCTGAGCCCTCCAGTCCTAGAGGTGACAGGCTCTGTATGCCTGCGCCCATCCCCTGATCCCTCCAGTCCTAGAGATGACAGGCTCTGTATGCCTGCTCCCATCCCCTGATCCCTCCAGTCCTAGAGGTGACAGGCTCTGTATCCCTGCTCCCATCCCCTGATCCCTCCAGTCCTAGAGGTGACAGGCTCTGTATCCCTGCGCCCATCCCCTGATCCCTCCAGTCCTAGAGGTGACAGGCTCTGTATCCCTGCACCCGTCCCCTGATCCCTCCAGTCCTAGAGGTGACAGGCTCTGTATCCCTGCTCCCATCCCCTGATCCTCCAGTCCTAGAGGTGACAGGCTCTGTATCCCTGCTCCCATCCCCTGAGCCCTCCAGTCCTAGAGGTGACAGGCTCTGTATCCCTGCTCCCATCCCCTGATCCCTCCAGTCCTAGAGGTGACAGGCTCTGTATCCCTGCACCCATCCCCTGATCCCTCCAGTCCTAGAGGTGACAGGCTCTGTATCCCTGCTCCCATCCCCTGATCCCTCCAGTCCTAGAGGTGACAGGCTCTGTATCCCTGCTCCCATCCACTGATCCCTCCAGTCCTAGAGGTGACAGACTCTGTATCCCTGCTCCCATCCACTGATCCCTCCAGTCCTAGAGGTGACAGACTCTGTATCCCTGCTCCCATCCCCTGCTCCCTCCAGTCCTAGAGGTGACAGGCTCTGTATCCCTGCTCCCATCCCCTGATCCCTCCAGTCCTAGAGATGACAGGCTCTGCATCCCTGCTCCCATCCACTGATCCCTCCAGTCCTAGAGGTGACAGACTCTGTATCCCTGCTCCCATCCACTGATCCCTCCAGTCCTAGAGGTGACAGACTCTGTATCCCTGCTCCCATCCCCTGCTCCCTCCAGTCCTAGAGGTGACAGGCTCTGCATCCCTGCTCCCATCCACTGATCCCTCCAGTCCTAGAGGTGACAGACTCTGTATCCCTGCTCCCATCCACTGATCCCTCCAGTCCTAGAGGTGACAGACTCTGTATCCCTGCTCCCATCCCCTGCTCCCTCCAGTCCTAGAGGTGACAGGCTCTGTATCCCTGCTCCCATCCCCTGATCCGTCCAGTCCTAGAGATGACAGGCTCTGCATCCCTGCTCCCATCCCCTGATCCCTCCAGTCCTAGAGGTGACAGGCTCTGTATCCCTGCTCCCATCCCCTGATCCCTCCAGTCCTAGAGGTGACAGGCTCTGTATCCCTGCTCCCATCCCCTGATCCCTCCAGTCCTAGAGATGACAGGCTCTGCATCCCTGCTCCCATCCCCTGATCCCTCCAGTCCTAGAGGTGACAGGCTCTGTATCCCTGCTCCCATCCCCTGATCCCTCCAGTCCTAGAGGTGACAGGCTCTGTATCCCTGCTCCCATCCCCTGATCCCTCCAGTCCTAGAGGTGACAGGCTCTGTATCCCTGCTCCCATCCCCTGATCCCTCCAGTCCTAGAGATGACAGGCTCTGCATCCCTGCTCCCATCCCCTGATCCTCCAGTCCTAGAGGTGACAGGCTCTGTATCCCTGCTCCCATCCCCTGAGCCCTCCAGTCCTAGAGGTGACAGGCTCTGTATCCCTGCTCCCATCCCCTGATCCCTCCAGTCCTAGAGGTGACAGGCTCTGTATCCCTGCACCCATCCCCTGATCCCTCCAGTCCTAGAGGTGACAGGCTCTGTATCCCTGCTCCCATCCCCTGATCCCTCCAGTCCTAGAGGTGACAGGCTCTGTATCCCTGCTCCCATCCACTGATCCCTCCAGTCCTAGAGGTGACAGACTCTGTATCCCTGCTCCCATCCACTGATCCCTCCAGTCCTAGAGGTGACAGACTCTGTATCCCTGCTCCCATCCCCTGCTCCCTCCAGTCCTAGAGGTGACAGGCTCTGTATCCCTGCTCCCATCCCCTGATCCCTCCAGTCCTAGAGGTGACAGGCTCTGCATCCCTGCTCCCATCCACTGATCCCTCCAGTCCTAGAGGTGACAGACTCTGTATCCCTGCTCCCATCCACTGATCCCTCCAGTCCTAGAGGTGACAGACTCTGTATCCCTGCTCCCATCCCCTGCTCCCTCCAGTCCTAGAGATGACAGGCTCTGCATCCCTGCTCCCATCCACTGATCCCTCCAGTCCTAGAGGTGACAGACTCTGTATCCCTGCTCCCATCCACTGATCCCTCCAGTCCTAGAGGTGACAGACTCTGTATCCCTGCTCCCATCCCCTGCTCCCTCCAGTCCTAGAGGTGACAGGCTCTGTATCCCTGCTCCCATCCCCTGATCCGTCCAGTCCTAGAGATGACAGGCTCTGCATCCCTGCTCCCATCCCCTGATCCCTCCAGTCCTAGAGGTGACAGGCTCTGTATCCCTGCTCCCATCCCCTGATCCCTCCAGTCCTAGAGGTGACAGGCTCTGTATCCCTGCTCCCATCCCCTGATCCCTCCAGTCCTAGAGATGACAGGCTCTGCATCCCTGCTCCCATCCCCTGATCCCTCCAGTCCTAGAGGTGACAGGCTCTGTATCCCTGCTCCCATCCCCTGATCCCTCCAGTCCTAGAGGTGACAGGCTCTGTATCCCTGCTCCCATCCCCTGATCCCTCCAGTCCTAGAGGAGACAGGCTCTGCATCCCTGTGCCCATCCCCTGAGCCCTCCAGTCCTTATTTATTTATTAAGATTTATATTCTGCCTTTCAGCCGCTTCAAAGCAGATTACATTCAGGCACTGTGGGTATTTATCTGTCCCTAGAGAGCTCACAGTTCAAGTTTGTGCCTGAGGCAATGTACCGTGAATTGACTTGCCCAAGATCAAAAGGGGAGGCATTGCGATAGGGGACCCCTGTCTTCCTTGGATTGCAACTTGCTGCTCTAACCGCTAGGCTGGTCTTCCTAGGGGGAGATTGTTATCCATTCATGGGTTTGGAATGCCCATCCCAATGCATCGTGGGATTTATAGTTGTGTTTCTCTCATTTCAAATCAGTTTTAGAGGTCCCAGACTATATCGGCAGGGGCTGTCAGAAAATATGACCTGCCCCCAAGTCTCCCTGCAGACAGTGGGTTCGCTTCACATCTCTGCTCTTAGGGGTAGATTTTAAAAGCCATACATGTGCCACTTCAGGGAGATATGTGCCTCTCTCGGGTCGGTGTGTGGCGCTCGTGTTTTAAGAAGCGTCCACGTTCGTGCATATCTCCTGGTAGCTGCACAAAAAAAGGTCCAAAAAATGGGCGTGGCATGCACATTTCAGGAATTTAAATGGAAACAGCGCCTTAGTATTTACGCGCACATGGGTGCACTGGGTCCCCTATCGCGTAACTTTGCTTCTGCGATACATGGCGTGTAAGTTATAAAACGAAACAAAAAATGGGCTAGTCAGGAGGGTTTTAAGGATTGGGGCAGGTAGAGTAAGTGAGAGGTTAGTTAGCCAGGGGGGTTAGGAAGTCCTATCCTGTAACTGGGAGCGATCTGGTTTAACTGGTAATTGTGTAGGTGCGCCTGTGTATTAAAATCCCCTCCCCCCTTACGCGGTAGAAGCGGCACACGCGTGCATCCGTAGAAAATGGCGCGCACATTTCCGCACGTCCAGCCGGTGTTATAAGACGCGTGCATGTTATAAAATGGCCGCGTCCATGGGCGCGGGCTGGCGTACGCGTGTTACCGTCCCTCTGTAAGGTCACCACCTCACTGAGGCTGATGCTGTCTGGCTTTTGCCCCACTGCATGCAGGGATTTGTAGTTGGGATCTCCCTGGGGAAAGGAGGGACATTTTTTTTTGCCGTCTTTCATGTGTCACTGCTAACCGGGATTTGGGCTGGTGGCACTGCCGGCGAGGTCATGGCGCGGACCCTCCCTAGGAAAAGCAGATGCGCACCTTGGGGCAAAAGCCGGGCGTTGGCATGGATGTGGGTGAGGTGCCGAGTCTCTGACGCCCTTTGCTTAGTGCTACGTTTCTTGCAGGACGTCTGCTGGTGGTGGGGCGGGGGCTCCTCACTTTTCCCTTAATATCTCGGGAACAGTTCTGGCTCCTGAAGTGCGACTTTGCAGGGAAAGCCTTTCCAGTTATTTTTCAATCCCACAAAATTATCGCAGGGGCCGCGTGGCGCCTGGCTGGGAAGATGTTTATTTTCACGGCGCTCGTCTCTCTTCCCCTGGAGGAACAATCAGCAGAATATTACGTTCGGTCCTTTGAAAGAGGCGGCATCGTCCTGCTAGCCAGGGGCGCGTGCTGAAGGCTGGCTGATATTAACACGAAGGGGATGGTGAGCCTGCACAATGCCCATCTTTCAAGGGACGGTGGTGTCTCTTCTGTCTGCTGAATATTTCTCCCCTCTGATCTCAGCTCGGCCAGATGGGAAACACAGAGAGGGAGGCAAGAGAGGAAAAGGAAGGCAGGCGAGAAGCAGAATCAGCTATTTCCACTCATTCGTTTCAGTGGAATGATGGAGACCCAGCCGCCCACCTCCCTCTCTTCCCCTGGTTGGGAGGGGAGCTTCTTCCATTGCAGGCTGTTACAGTTCTGGCTTTATCCCAGCACATGCCGGGAGCATTGGAGTTGCTCGTCCGCGCAGGCAACAGGGGAAAGTCACAACCGGATCAGGCTCTGTGGGGTTTTTTTTGTTTTGTTTTTAATCAGGAGGCCTATAATTCCCTTGCTTTGACAATGGTTATAAGATCATTGTGTCCGCACTGGGGTCAGGTGCTGTAGTGTCCACAGCTTTTCAATCTCAGCTAAAAGCTCCTAGCTCAGACCTTCCACTTGCACATCAGGGGCTGCATTAGTCCGTTCCTGGTGACATGGAACCAGCTGGCGACCCATAAGAATATAAGAGGTGCCTCGTGCTGGCCAGGCCAGGGGCACACCCTTTCTCCGACAGGGGCCAATCACCATCTCTAGGAAGTACCCGGCAGATCTTAAACCGTACATCTGTTTCTTGTTGCTGACTCCCAGGGATAAGCGATGGCTTTCCCTACGTCTACCTGGCTAATACCTGGTTATGGATTTTTCCTCTTGGAATTTATCTAAACCTTTTTTAAACCCTGCTGTGCGAGATGCCGTGGTCACATTCTCTGGCAGCAAATTTCACAGCTTGATTCTGCACTGAGTGAAAAAAATAACGCTTTCTCCACTTTGCATTAAGTCTGCCAACCCAAGAGCTTGGATTACTCTCTGACTCCAGGTTACCTGGACAGGCTGAGTTCGCCCTGCTTTGACCGGTTACAGAATATGACTTTCAGTGTTAAGAAAATCAGGTCTGAAAGTCCAGGCAGATCCGGAGACATTCATCATGTGCTGTGATGGTCAGACTGCCCTCATTTACCTGCACCTCTGCTCACCCTGCAAGGTACTGCACTTCCGAATACCCAGAGTGAGTGGTGATGCTGAGCATTTTCTCCCAAGATGGCCTCCCAGCATTGACCATTATCTTAGCCCCGACTGCCAAGCAGGTAACCAATCTCTCCATCTGTATTTGCGTGTCTTGTTGTGAGCTTGATGACGGGCCCTCATCCAGACCTTTCTGGCATCTTCTTTCCAACCATGACCCAACGCATTAGAGGTTCCAGGGGTTCTCCCGCCATCGTAAGAAAGGGCGAAGCTGCAACCGGCTCTGCTGTGAGAAGAGCCACATGAGCTCACGACGGCTGCTGCCACCATAACTAAACCCTCTGTTTAACACAAGGCTCTTCACTATTCTTTGTACTGAAGCCTCAAGGGATTTGGATAATTCCATTACTCGAAAGAATTCTCACATGTTTCATCATTTACATATATTTACATACTCATGACATATTAATCCATGCAGAGGCACAATAGTACAGAGCACTGTGTTTGCTTCCTGCTTCTTATGGATGCACATGGAAAAAATGTTCTTTCATGTTGTCATGTCATTTTGTTTTGGAGTTATGACGTTTCCATCGTTTTGTTTTCCTGTGCATAATTAAGTTGCACTAGAAGGAGTTTCGTATCATTATGTTCTATTTTTATATTCTATATTTTTTATCATGTTGCCTCGTTTAGATATACACAAGAATTTAAGTTTCGTTACGTTGCATTGTTTGAGATACGTTTCACTGTAAGAAATAAATACCCCCGCTTATTTTCCTTCCGTTATCTGTAAACCGATGTGACATCACTAATCTAATGTCTGTATATAAAAATGTATAAAAAATTAAATAAACATAAACATTTCATTCATACGTTCATTTTCCACTACATACTTAGTCCCCCTTGTCAAACCCATTGGCTGTCATAAGAACTGGGTCAGCCCAAGGGTCCATCAAGCCCAGTAACCTGTTTCTAACAGTGGCCAATCCAAGTCACAAGTACCCGGCAGGATCCCAAGGGGTAGATAAGATTCCAAGCTGCTTATCCCAAGAATAAGCACTGGATTTCTGCAACTCTACCATAATAATGGTTAATGGACTTTCCTCCAGGAACTTGTCCAAACCTTTTTTAAATGCAGTTATACTAACAGCTTTCACCACATCCTCTGGCAATGAATTCCAGAACTTAATTATGCGTTGTGTACAAAAAAATGTTCTCTTATTAGTTTTAAATGTATTACCCAGTAACTTCATTGTGTGTCCCCTGGTCTTTGTACTTTTCAAAAGAGTAAACAACTGATTTACGTTTACTCATTCCATTCCACTCATTATTTTATAGATCTCTATCATATCCCCCCTCAGCCATCTCTTCTCCAAGCTGAAGGCAACATGATAAAAAATATATATAAAAATAGAACATAATGATACGAAACTCCTTCTAGCGCAACTTAATTATGCAACCCTAGCATTGTCTATTATTTATTTCTTTATTTAAACGTTTTTATATACCGGCATTAGTCGTGGACATCATGCCGGTTTACAGTAAACGGGTTAAGCTTGGAAATTACATTTTAACAGGGAAGTCAAAACTGGGAAAGGGGGTAAAAGGTAGCTGAGAAAAGACAGGATAACAAAACGTGTTTCCTCAAGGTGAGAAGAGAGAGTATAACAAAAAACATAGTTCCTCAATGTGAGGAGAAAGAGTAGACGCAGAGTGGTCATAAGAACATAAGAAATTGCCATGCTGGGTCTACTTTGGAAACGGAGTGAAAGCCTTTTATTCTGGGTAAGCTTGCTTGAACAACCATGTTTTCAATTTCTTTTTGAAGATAGGCTAAACTATCAAATTTATGCTGATGGCAACCAGTATTTCGTCCCTTCCCCTTCTTCTTGCTCTAATATATTGGATTTGGTTACCCTCTGCATCAATTCTGTAAATAGATGGTTATTACATAACTGGTTAAAAATTAAATATCCCAAAAACAGAAATTGTATTAATTTCAAGTATCAAATGCCCATCTGCTAAGATTCCTACTGCTGTGAACTTCCAAGAACTGGAAACCTAGGTGTAAAAATAGATTCTAAACTTTCAATGCAGTGTCAAATCTCCCCTCTGGTTAAATCCTCTTTTTTTTTCAAATTACACATGTTAAAATGCCTGAAAGCACTCCTTCAACCCCATGATTTCTGTCTGGTTTTACAGTCGCTAGTTCTAAATGGCCTGGACTATAGCAACTCGCCGAACCCATCTGTTACAAGGAATTCAGGATGGCACAGCTCCTCCTCTAACTAGAGCATGTGCAAGGGATCACATAACTCTGGCATTAATGTCATTACACTGGCTTCCAATCGCTTATCACATCCAATTCAAAGTCTTATCCATCATATTTAAATGGATACACGATGAATCATCTATTTGGCTAAGCATTTCTCTCAGGATCTACAAGCCGACTAGACATTTAAGCTCTACCACCAAAAATCTCTTGGAAGCACCTAATATAAAACCATCGAGACTCGACATGACTAGGAATCGTGCCTTCTCGCTAGCAGGGCCTTCCAGACCCAATAAGGGATATCCAGGGTTTAAAAAGCTTTAAAAGTGCTGGGAAATCTTTTTTCTTCAGGCAAGCAATTTTCGATTCAGGGTTAATTCATCTGATAGAGCATCATCAACTACATGACTCCATCGTCTCACTAAGTAAACCTTCTCGAGCCAAGCGGAACTTATCTGAAAAAATATCATCATACTTATTCCTGGTCGCTCGAATGAAGAATCAACAAGTAAAACCAGCGATTCCAGTCTTCAGAGTTCTTTATATCTCCCTTCATCTGCTAAGTTGTATTTGACTTGCTATATACATAATTTTATGATGTAACTGTGTATGTTTTTCGTGTAAGCCACCTCAGGCATCTTCTGTATAGAGTGGGATAAAAGTGTTCTTAAATAAATATATGGTTGTGTTCATTCGTTTCATTTCCCCATGTATATCATTTTGTTTTCCTGTATATATTTTTTCATTTTCTAGTATATATTCTTTCATTTATTCATTTCATTCTCCATGGACATTATTTCCTTCATTTGTTTCATTTTCCCGGGTATATCATTTCTTAATTCTTTTTGTTTTCCAGTGTACATCATTTCATTCGTTTCACTTTCAGGTGTATAGTGTTTTGTTTGTTTATTTTATTTTCCCATGTACATGATTCCATTCATTTTCTTCATTTTCCTGTGTATATTGTTTTGTTTATTTTGTTTTTCTGTGTATATCATTTGTTTATTTTTTTTTTTGTTTTCTAGTGCAGTGGTTCTGAACAGGTGTGTCAGGACACACTCGTGTGTTGCGAGGTCACAGAAGGTGTGTCACAGACCCAGCACAAGGCTGCTCTTTCCTCATCAGTCTGGGCAAGAGTTGGCTGATTTCTCCCTTATTGGGTATGACAGGAAGCTGCTCTTGCTTCCTTCTCCTCTTCCTGGCCAGTGGGAGGTTGTTCCATCCTTTCTCACCAGATCAGAGCACGATGTCACCAACTCCTGTTCATATGGTCCTGGCAGGACACCAACTTTATCTTCCTCTGCCTGGCGGTGAGGCTGCTGATGCTCTCTTCACCCCTTGGGGTCTGGATGTGACAGCAGGAGCATAAGGGGAGAAAGGTGAATGCTCTGCAGATCCTCTGCTGGTGCCTCCTCATCTTCCTCTCCTCAAAGCTTCTTGCCCTCATCTGCTGATGATGAAGAGGGAGGGAGACTCTGGATTGCTCTGAAGGCTTATGTTCTGGCTGGGAGCCAGGAGGAGGGGAAATATACTGGGCAGGAAGGCCTGGGAAGATAGGAGTTCAAGAATCTACAGAGTCAGGAGTCTGCTGGATAGGAAGGGGTGAGGGAAAGGAAGTTGTGGCTGCTGGGTAGGAAGAAGTGGAGGAAGGAGGGGCTGGGAGCTGCTGGGTGGGAGGAGAGATGGAAGTGGAGGGAGAGATGGAGGTGTGGGACCTGCTGGGTTGGGGGAGAAGGGAGGTCCTGAGCAAGAAGGGGTAGGAAAGAGGTGGTCGGAGGTATTCTGGGTAGGGGAGGGGAGAGGGAAGGGCAGGGAGAGCTCAGCAGGGGAGAGAGGAGGCACAGGGAAGAGGATGCAGAGGTGGGGGGTGTCAGGAATGTTGCACAGGGATATGAGCATGTGAAGGATGATTGAGTAATGTTGGGAATGTTGGACAGGGATATGAGCATGTGAAGAATGATTGAGTAATGTTGGGGAATGTTGGACAGGGATATGAGCATGTGAAGGATGATTGAGTAATGTTGGGAATGTTGGACAGGGATATGAGCATGTGAAGGATGATTGAGTAATGTTGGGAATGTTGGGCAGGGATATGAGCATGTGAAGGATGATTGAGTAATGTTGGGAATGTTGGGCAGGGATATGAGCATGTGAAGGATGATTGAGTAATGTTGGGAATGTTGGGCAGGGATATGAGCATGTGAAGGATGATTGAGTAATGGGAATGTTGGGCAGGGATATGAGCATGTGAAGGATGATTGAGTAATGTTGGGAATGTTGGACAGGGATATGAGCATGTGAAGGATGGTTGAGTAATGTTGGGAATGTTGGACAGGGATATGAGCATGTGAAGGATGATTGAGTAATGTTGGGAATGTTGGACAGGGATATGAGCATGTGAAGGATGATTGAGTAATGTTGGGAAGGTTGGACAGGGATATGAGCATGTGAAGGATGATTGAGTAATGTTGGGAAGGTTGGACAGGCATATGAGCATGTGAAGGATGATTGAGTAATGTTGGGAAGGTTGCACAGGGATATGAGCATGTGAAGGATGATTGAGTAATGTTGGGAAGGTTGGACAGGGATATGAGCATGTGAAGGATGATTGAGTAATGTTGGGAAGGTTGCACAGGGATATGAGCATGTGAAGGATGATTGAGTAATGTTGGGAATGTTGGGCAGGGATATGAGCATGTGAAGGATGATTGAGTAGTTGGGAGAAGTGAGGGGTGATGGGGGCATGGAGGGGAGGGACTGGGTACAAGGACCGTACTATGACAGTTTTGAGAATATGCGTTTCTTCTCTCTTCTCTCTTTGCTTAGTGTAGGAGGAAATATATTTCTGTTTCTGGTCTCCAGTTTTGCAGTGCATGCAGAAGGTCTTCTTGGGGTTTCCATTCCAGGTTTTGTTTGCACATTTGTGATTTGTGGTCTTTTACTCCATAGTTGGTGAAGGCAGGTCTGTCTGTATTCTCTGAGTGTATGTGATTGAGATGAGGTACTTTACTAGAGGTTTGTATCAGCCTTATTTGTTGTATTTTCTCAATATTATATTGCACTGCTGGTGAACTGCTGCCTTTTCACGGGTAGGGCTATTGCTGTTTCATTTCTTGGAGTTAGTGCTGTTGAGGTATGGCAGGTTTGATAGACGTGTACAGAGTGGTACCTGGTAGTAGGGGGAGTTTGTGATGCTGTTATTAAGATGACATCAGAATCAGAATATTTTTTGTATGAGCTGTACAGGGAAATGTCTTAGTTCTGCTCTGCACCCATTGTTAGGAAGCAGGGGGACTCCTGTGGATGCAGAGCATGTGCTTATATTTAGTCCCATGATGGTCACGTGTTCAGTGTGTCACGCATGTGAGCGTCATCTCTCAGGTGTGTCCTGATGGAAAAAAGGTTGAGAACCGCTGCTTTACTGTCTATCATTTTATTTGTTTTGTTTTCCAGTGTTAATCATTTTGTTGATTCATGTTCTTTTCCCATATATATGATTTTAATCACTTGTTTTATTTATTTATTTATTTGGAAGTTTTTATATACCGACATACAGTCTGAGCATCACATCGGTTTACATGAAACATGAACTCGGCATGGTAGCGCTTTACAGGGAACTAGTCATATAAACAGGTAACTTATACAGATAACAGATGCGAACACATAAACTTAGCTTAAGGCGATTAACGTGATCTTGAATTACAGTATTTATAGTATTTACAGAGGGTTTGTACAGAGAGCGACTTGGGGGGGTTAGGGAGATAAGGTTATTTTAAGGTTGTTTTAGCACATGCTATATTTTATTAATGGCCTTTCTTCTCAGCCCTAACCTGTGCAGTGCACCATGAAGCTACAGTGAGTTATAACATATCCACCTTGCCTTACTGGTTCTGTGCTGGGGAGTGCTAGATAAGGCAAAGGGATTCAGTCCTGGTTTTGCCTGTGGCATGCAAGAAGATACTGTTCTGATTTCTCTAACGAAAACCAACCCTCATTTGCATGCATGGGGTGGGGAAAAAAACATTATTAGATTTGCCTGTTTTGAGTGGCCATGCAGGAAAAAAATGTGAATAACTTGGATGAGTTTGAAAAGTAGAGAACTGAGCCTTCCAATAAATCTCCAGTGCTTTCCTCCATTCCAAAAGACCCTCCTTCAAGATTTCAGCCATTTGGCCCAGAGCAACACAAGCAGCCATGCTGTATTGTGGAGAAGGAGTAATATCTTACGAACAGTCACACTGTATTGTGGAGAAGGAAGGAGTAATATCTTACAAGTGATAACACTGTATTGCAGAGAAGGAAGGATTAAAATCTTATGAGCAGTCACACTTTATTGTGAAGGAAGAAGTAATATCTTACAAGCTGTTACGATCCCCCCTGTTGCTGCGCTACAGGAGGTATCTTACCTTTCCTCCGGAGGCCGCTCCGAAGCCAGGGCCCCGCCTGTGCACCATCCAGGACTTGCTCCAGGGCCTGGGAGGCCTAGCTGCTCCTGAGGCCTGCCTGTGGCTTGTCCGGCTGTTTTGGACTTCCTGTCTGGCCATGCCCTTCTCCCTAGGGGCCGGCCCGCAGCTCTCTACCCCAGTTATAGGGCCAGCTAGGGGCGGTCCTGGCAAACTCCTCCCAGGGAGTTACCCACTTCAGCTGTATAAAAGGACTTTCTTGTCAGTTCCTACTTGCCTTCGGATTGAGCGCTACAGTTGCCTGTACCTACTCCTCGATCCAGGTCTGCCTTGTATTGATGGCGCCTTGTCCTGTCTGGATGTCTGCCACCTGATATTACCTGATGTCTGTTCCTGATCCAGTGCCTGCTTTTCCTTGATGTTCCTGCCTTGAGCTGCCTGGAGTGCAGCGTTCCTGCCTTGAGCTGCCTGGAGTGCAGCGTTCCTGCCTTGACTGCTTGGAGTGCAGTATTTCTTCTCTACTTCTTCCCAGCACTCTCCTATCCTCAGCGTGGTCCATGACCAGCCTTCCTGGGCTGTGTAGGGCATGTATGGGACGGGGTGGTCCGCAACTCAGTCCTGTGGGTGGGCTGAGTACGGCGCCCTGACGGACAGTGCCCATGTCTTCCTTCCAGCCCTCATCTACGATGTCTGCACCAGCCCTAGTCTAAGATGTCTTCCATGTAAAGGACTCTGTCTGCCCTCGTTCTCTGTCCGGCCTGCCACCCATTGCCGTTACCCAGCGGCAGATCCAAAAGGGCCGGGAACAGTAGGAGGACCGTTCATCAATCAACTTCCCAGTGTTGGTTGCCATGGGCGTGCAGGTCCGGCTGAGGGTCAGACTCTGCTCCTTATCCCCTGCTTCTGTTCCTGCCTGCCTCACCATGCCAGCACCGGCGCACCTCCCACGGTGTGGCTGGGGCTCCTCCCTATCTCTCGCCGTGGCCCAAGGGCTCACACCACCTGCTCAAGAGACGGCCGTGCTCCTCGCGCCTACGATTGCACCCGAGGGTGCCCATACCCTCGGCCCGTCAGCGGCGTGGCGGACACGCCCGTAACAACAAGCAGTCATACTATATTGTGAAGAAGGAAGGAGTAATATCTTACAAGCAGTCATACTATATTGTGAAGAAGGAAGGAGTAATATCTTACAAGCAGTCACGCTGTAATGTGGAGAAGGAAGGAGTAATATCTTACAAGCAGTCACGCTGTAATGTGGAGAAGGAAGGAGTAATATCTTACAAGCAGTCATACTATATTGTGAAGAAGGAAGGAGTAATATCTTACAAGCAGTCATGCTGTATTGTGGAGAAGGAAGGAGTAATATCTTACAAGCAGTCACGCTGTAATGTGGAGAAGGAAGGAGTAATATCTTAAAAGCAGTCATGCTGTATTGTGGAGAAGGAAGGAGTAATATCTTACAAGCAGTCACGCTGTAATGTGGAGAAGGAAGGAGTAATATCTTACAGCAGTCATACTATATTGTGAAGAAGGAAGGAGTAATATCTTACAAGCAGTCATGCTGTATTGTGGAGAAGGAAGGAGTAATATCTTACAAGCAGTCACGCTGTAATGTGGAGAAGGAGTAATATCTTACAAGCAGTCATTCTGTATTGTGGAGAAGAAAGGAGTAATATCTTACAAGCAGTCATGCTGTATTGTGAAGAAGGAAGGAGTAATATCTTACAAGCAGTCACGCTGTATTGTGAAGAAGGAAGGAGTAATATCTTACAAGCAGTCATGCTGTATTGCGGAGAAGGAAGGAGTAATATCTTACAAGCGGTCATGCTGTAATGTGGAGAAGGAAGGAGTAATATCTTACAAGCGGTCATGCTGTATTGTGGAGAAGAAAGGAGTAATATCTTACAAGCAGTCATGCTGTATTGTGAAGAAGGAAGGAATAATATCTTACAAGCAGTCATGCTGTATTGTGGAGAAGAAAGGAGTAATATCTTACAAGCAGTCATGCTGTATTGTGAAGAAGGAAGGAGTAATATCTTACAAGCAGTCATGCTGTAATGTGGAGAAGGAAGGAGTAATATCTTACAAGCAATCATGCTGTAATCTGGAGAAGGAAGGAGTAATATCTTACAAGCAGTCATGCTGTAATGTGGAGAAGGAAGGAATAATATCTTACAAGCAGCCACGCTGTATTGTGGAGAAGGAAGGAGTAATATCTTACAAGCAGTCACGCTGTAATGTGGAGAAGGAAGGAGTAATATCTTACAAGCAATCATGCTGTATTGTGAAGAAGAAAGGAGTAAAATCTTACAAGCAGTCACGCTGTAATGTGGAGAAGGAAGGAGTAATATCTTACAAGCAGTCATGCTGTATTGTGAAGAAGGAAGGAGTAATATCTTACAAGCAGTCATGCTGTATTGCAGAGAAGGAAGGAGTAATATCTTACAAGCAGTCATGCTGTAATGTGGAGAAGGAAGGAGTAATATCTTACAAGCGGTCATGCTGTATTGTGGAGAAGAAAGGAGCAATATCTTACAAGCGGTCATGCTGTATTGTGAAGAAGGAAGGAATAATATCTTACAAGCAGTCATGCTGTATTGTGGAGAAGAAAGGAGTAATATCTTACAAGCAGTCATGCTGTATTGTGGAGAAGAAAGGAGTAATATCTTACAAGCAGTCATGCTGTATTGTGAAGAAGGAAGGAGTAATATCTTACAAGCAGTCATGCTGTAATGTGGAGAAGGAAGGAGTAATATCTTACAAGCAGTCATGCTGTATTGTGAAGAAGGAAGGAGTAATATCTTACAAGCAATCATGCTGTAATCTGGAGAAGGAAGGAGTAATATCTTACAAGCAGTCACGCTGTAATCTGGAGAAGGAAGGAGTAATATCTTACAAGCAGTCATGCTGTAATGTGGAGAAGGAAGGAGTAATATCTTACAAGCAGTCATGCTGTAATGTGGAGAAGGAAGGAGTAATATCTTACAAGCAGCCATGCTGTAATGTGGAGAAGGAAGGAGTAATATATTACAAGCAATCATGCTGTATTGTGAAGAAGAAAGGAGTAAAATCTTACAAGCAGTCACGCTGTAATGTGGAGAAGGAAGGAGTAATATCTTACAAGCAGTCATGCTGTATTGTGAAGAAGGAAGGAGTAATATCTTACAAGCAGTCATGCTGTAATGTGGAGAAGGAAGGAGTAATATCTTACAAGCGGTCATGCTGTATTGTGGAGAAGAAAGGAGTAATATCTTACAAGCAGTCATGCTGTAATGTGGAGAAGGAAGGAGTAATATCTTACAAGCAGTCATGCTGTAATGTGGAGAAGGAAGGAGTAATATCTTACAAGCAGTCATGCTGTATTGTGAAGAAGGAAGGAGTAATATCTTACAAGCAGCCATGCTGTAATGTGGAGAAGGAAGGAGTAATATCTTACAAGCAATCATGCTGTATTGTGAAGAAGAAAGGAGTAAAATCTTACAAGCAGTCACGCTGTAATGTGGAGAAGGAAGGAGTAATATCTTACAAGCAGTCACGCTGTATTGTGAAGAAGGAAGGAGTAATATCTTACAAGCAGCCATGCTGTAATGTGGAGAAGGAAGGAGTAATATCTTACAAGCAGTCATGCTGTATTGCGGAGAAGGAAGGAGTAATATCTTACAAGCAGTCACGCTGTAATGTGGAGAAGGAAGGAGTAATATCTTACAAGCAATCATGCTGTATTGTGAAGAAGAAAGGAGTAAAATCTTACAAGCAGTCACGCTGTAATGTGGAGAAGGAAGGAGTAATATCTTACAAGCAGTCATGCTGTATTGTGAAGAAGGAAGGAGTAATATCTTACAAGCAGTCATGCTGTATTGCAGAGAAGGAAGGAGTAATATCTTACAAGCAGTCATGCTGTAATGTGGAGAAGGAAGGAGTAATATCTTACAAGCGGTCATGCTGTATTGTGGAGAAGGAAGGAGTAATATCTTACAAGCAGTCACGCTGTATTGTGGAGAAGGAAGGAGTATTATCTTACAAACAGTCACGCTATATTGTGGAGAAGGTAGGAGTAATATCTTACAAGCAGTCACGCTGTATTGTGGAGAAGGAAGGAGTATTATCTTACAAGCAGTCATGCTGTATTGTGGAGAAGGAAGGAGTAATATCTTACAAGCAGTCATGCTATATTGTGAAGAAGGAAGGAGTAATATCTTACAAGCAGTCATGCTGTATTGTGAAGAAGGAAGGAGTAATATCTTACAAGCAGTCATGCTGTATTGTGGAGAAGGAAGGAGTAATATCTTACAAGCAGTCATGCTGTATTGTGGAGAAGGAAGGAGTAATATCTTACAAGCAGTCATGCTATATTGTGGAGAAGGAAGGAGTAATATCTTACAAGCAGTCATGCTATATTGTAAAGAAGGAAGGAGTAATATCTTACAAGCAGTCATGCTGTATTGTGGAGAAGGAAGGAGTATTATCTTACAAGCAGTCATGCTGTATTGTGAAGAAGGAAGGAGTATTATCTTACAAGCAGTCATGCTGTATTGTGAAGAAGGAGTAATATCTTACGAGCAGTCACGCTGTATTGTGGAGAAGGAAGGAGTATTATCTTACGAGCGGTCACGCTGTATTGTGGAGAAGGAAGGAGTATTATCTTACGAGCGGTCACGCTGTATTGTGGAGAAGGAAGGAGTATTATCTTACGAGCGGTCACGCTGTATTGTGGAGAAGGAAGGAGTATTATCTTACGAGCGGTCACGCTGTATTGTGGAGAAGGAAGGAGTATTATCTTACGAGCGGTCACGCTGTATTGTGGAGAAGAAAGGAGTATTATCTTACGAGCGGTCACGCTGTATTGTGGAGAAGGAAGGAGTAATATCTTATGAGCGGTCACACTATTATGGAGAAGGAAGGATTATTATCTTGTGAGTGGTCACACTGTATTGTGGAGAAGGAAGGAATAATATTTTACAAGCAGTCATGCTGTATTGCAGAGAAGAGTAATATCTTGCAAGCGGTCACCCTGTAGGCCTGGCAGGGTGGGCAGATGATGGACCAGTAGGTCTTTTTCTGCCATCTTCTATGATTTTACTATGATTGAATAAAATACTTTAGAACTCTCTGGGGTAGATTTTAGAAAAGTACGCCGGATTTTATAAGATATGTGCGTATCCGCACGTATTTTATAAAATCTGGGGTCGGCGCATGCAAGGGGGTGCACATTTGTGCACCTTGCGCGCACCGAGCCCTGCGCGTGCTGCCCGTTCCATCCGCTCCCACCACCTTCCCCTCCCTTCCCTATCCTAACATCCCCCCGCCCTACCTAAATCCCCCTCCTAACATTTATCCAGGAAGTTACGCCTGCCTCCGGGCAGTCGTAACTTGCGCGCGCCGAATGTCTGCTGGCACTCGGCCACGCCCCCGGACCGCACCGGACCGAACCGCTGCCATGTCCCCGAACACGCCCCCGAGCCAACACCAGCCCCTGGCCACGCTCCCGAACCGCCCCTTTTTGCAAGCCCCGGGACATACGCGCGAACCGGAGCTTGCGCGTGCCGCCGAGCCTATGCTAAATAGGCTCGGCGCGCAGGGACAGATTTCCTCAGGTTACGCGTGCATGTTACTCATGTAGCCTTTGAAAATCTGCCCATATGTGGATATGTCAGTGATACATGAAGGTTTAAAAATGTAAGATCAAATATTACAAATTTAATATCAGTAAAAGCATATTTACAATAAAATCAAACATAAAATTAGCGAAATGATGGATCCAATACACCCGACATGGCCATGTTTCGAGAAGATTTCTGCTTCAGGGGTAATTATATATTTGTTCTTCCTTATTCCTTAACAAGAAACAATAAAAAATCTATCATCAAAGTAGTAAACTTTAATAAAATAACCACAAAACATTAGAGATAAATAATCCACTAGGACTACAATTAAATTAATACAAATTTTAAAATATTACAAATTTAAAATTAACAGTATATAACAAATGACACATAATAATGCTAAATAATAAATACATCTGTGTACACTGGTGAGGGGGTCCCTCCCTTCAGCCAGGAAAACCTGCAAGTCTGGATGTTAAGGAGCACCGGGCGAGACAGCCGGGTCTTGTCCCTTAAGGTGGTCTGCGGGAGTTTCCTAAAGACTTCCTCACCATGCTCTGTTTGAGAAAAGCGAGAAGCATCGTTGTGCAAACGTTGCCATTCTCTATCCTCAGTATTTGCTCTCTTGTAAGTCTTTCTGATTATTCTCTATGGATAACCTTGATTTAGCAGTCTTCTAAATAAATCTCAGGCTTGCGATATAAAACCCATCCTAGATGAACATACAGTATTCTCCAAAATTGCCCTACTGGTAAATTTGATCACAGTCTATACGGCTGCAAACTTTCAAATCAAAGTGTTATTTCTGTCAATGGGTTTTCTATATAACGTGATCCGAACATCACGGCCTGTCATCTGAATTTCTATATCCAAGCAAGATATCTTCTCTTGACCTAAGGACATTGTGCAAATCAAATTCGGGTCAACCTTGTGCAGCCACATTTACAAATTCCTGCGTGATACACAGAATGTCATCTGTGTGTCTATCACACTGATTTGCCAATCTTTTCAAAATAATGAGCCGGATAGCTCAAAATCAGCCATACAGAAGTTCGCAAGGTCTGGAGCCATCGTTGCATCCATGGCCATTCTGTGTATTTGCAAATAAAATTCATTGTCAAGAACAAAATAAATCTTGCACAAAGCCAGTTCTGCCATATTCAATATAAATCTGGACAGAATGCGGCGAGATCTGGCTCTTAACTCCAAATGTGTTGATATGACGGTTAAAGACTCTTGTGGAGTTGTTCAGCTTGGAGAAGAGATGGCTGAGGGGGGATATGATAGAGGTCTTTAAGATCATGAGAGGTCTTGAATGAGTAGATGTGACTCGGTTATTTACACTTTCGAATAATAGAAGGACTAGGGGGCATTCCATGAAGTTAGCAAGTAGCACATTTAAGACTAATCGGAGAAAATTCTTTTTCACTCAACGCACAATACAGCTCTGGAATTTGTTGCCAGAGGATGTGGTTAGTGCAGTTAGTGTAGCTGGGTTCAAAAAAGGTTTGGATAAGTTCTTGGAGGAGAAGTCCATTAATGGCTATTAATCGAGTTTACTTAGGGAATAGCCACTGCTATTAATTGCATCAGTTGCATGGGTTCTTCTTAGTGTTTGGGTAATTGCCAGGTTCTTGTGGCCTGGTTTTTGGCCTCTGTTGGAAACAGGATGTTGGTTTGACCCAGCATGGCAATTTCTTATGTTCTTATGTTCTTATGGAGGTAAACTGGGGTAAAATGCCTTAATATCAAAGGTCACCATAATTGTGTCGTGAACAATTTCTAGTGAATTAAGCCAGAAATAAACCCAGCTGTCAACTTAGCTGCACGTTGTGTGTAAAGGTGCACAACTATAACTATTTCTGGCACCATATTGGGTTAGTAAACACATCTGCAGAAACATTTTTTATAAAAAAAAAACGTGGTAAAGGACTGTCAACTTCTTAGAGTTTTTTGTGTTTCACATTACGAGACTCCTTAAACCAGTGGTTCCCAACCCTGTCCTGGGAATCCCCCAGCCAGTCGGGTTTTCAGGATAACCACAATGAATATGCATGAGAGAAAATCTGCATGTTATGGAGGCAGTGCATGCAAATTTTCTCTCATGCATATTCATTGTGGATATCCTGAAAACCCGACTGGCTGGGGGGTTCCCAGGACCGGGTTTGGGAACCACTGCCTTAAATGAAGGTCTGACAAACCAATTAATACTTAGCAACCACTAGTATTTTAAATAGTGCGCTATGGGATTATGTATGACTGATACATGTAAAGCATGAACGCAGCATGGACAGCTGAAAAGTGGATATTCATCAGAGCCCATGCACACATCACAATGATACACAAAGCATGAACACAGCATGGACAGCTGAAAAGTGGATATTCATCTGAGTCCAATACAGACGTCACACTAATACATTTAAAGCATGAATACAGCACAGACAGCTAAAGAGTGGATATTCATCAGAGCCCATGCACACATCACAATGATACACAAAGCATGAACACAGCATGGACAGCTGAAGAGTGGATATTCATCTGAGTCTTATACACACATCACATTGATACACAAAGCATAAATACAGCATGGACAGCTGAAAAGTGGATATTCATCTGAGTCTAATACAGACATCACACTAATACATGTAAAGAATGAATGCAGCAAGGACAGCTGAAAAGTGGATATTCATCAGAGCCCATGCACACATCACAATGATACACAAAGCATGAACACAGCATGGACAGCTGAAAAGTGGATATTCATCTGAGTCCAATACAGACGTCACACTAATACATTTAAAGCATGAATACAGCACAGACAGCTAAAGAGTGGATATTCATCAGAGCCCATGCACACATCACAATGATACACAAAGCATGAACACAGCATGGACAGCTGAAGAGTGGATATTCATCTGAGTCTTATACACACATCACATTGATACACAAAGCATAAATACAGCATGGACAGCTGAAAAGTGGATATTCATCTGAGTCTAATACAGACATCACACTAATACATGTAAAGAATGAATGCAGCAAGGACAGCTGAAAAGTGGATATTCATCAGAGCCCATGCACACATCACAATGATACACAAAGCATGAACACAGCATGGACAGCTGAAAAGTGGATATTCATCTGAGTCCAATACAGACGTCACACTAATACATTTAAAGCATGAATACAGCACAGACAGCTGAAAAGTGGATAATCATCTGAATCATATACACACATCACAATGATACACAAAGCATGAATACAGCATGGACAGCTGAAAAGTGGATATTCACCTGAGTCCAATACAGATGTCACACTAATACATTTAAAGCATGAATACAGCACAGACAGCTGAAAAGTGGATAATCATCTGAGTCATATACACACATCTCATTGATACACAAAGCATGAATACAGCATGGACAACTGAAAAGTGGATATCCATGTAAGTCCTGTGCAGCCCTCACATTGATACATGCATAGTAAGAATACAGCACAGATGGTTGGAAAGTGGATTCAAGGATGGAAATCTTTTTAAAACAGGAGTTGTGGTTATAATGATGTACAGTTATTGAGTGGAAATGTCACAGAGCGGCCTGACAGTGCTATCTGTAAGCCTCAAGAGGTAGCACCTCCATTCCACATTTCCTGGCCTCACTCCTCAAACACTAGCAGTATGTCTGAGTTTACAATCACCGCCCAGGCTGTTGACTTTAAGCAGTCAGTTTGCTTCCTGCTTCTGGCCATGTTTGCACTTTGGAATCTATTATGCATAGAAAAATTAAGGATTATCTTCTGACCCTTCTGCCACATATTCTATGCAAAGCTAAATAATAGGGCTCTTTATTCATATAATCAGCTCTCAACGTGCCACCCATATCACCATATTAAAGAGGGTCTCAATTCTGCTGAGGTCAAAGCAGAGCAAAAGCTTCCTGCTCAGGGGACCTTTGACTTCACTCGAGCCAGTCTGGTATTTGGAAAACGATACAATGCCAGGGCAGGCATGGCAAGCAGGACCTACAGAAAGGCTGCCCCTGCTCAGGCTGTCATTGTGTGTGTGGTATCAAAGGAGATATGTCCCATTCTCAGGCTGTGACGCCAACTGTGGTGCGAAAGGAGACCTGCACCTTCCTCAGGCTGTGATCACATCTGTAGCGTTAAAGGAGACCTGCACCTTCCTCAGGCTGTGATCACATCTGTAGCGTTAAAGGAGACCTGCACCTTCCTCAGGCTGTGATCACATCTGTAGCACTAAAGGAGACCTGCACCTTCCTCAGGCTGTGATCACATCTGTAGCACTAAAGGAGACCTGCACCTTCCTCAGGCTGTGATCACATCTGTAGCGTTAAAGGAGACCTGCACCTTCCTCAGGCTGTGATCACATCTGTAGCGTTAAAGGAGACCTGCACCTTCCTCAGGCTGTGATCACATCTGTAGCACTAAAGGAGACCTGAACCTTCCTCAGGCTGTGATCACATCTGTAGCGTTAAAGGAGACCTGCACCTTCCTCAGGCTGTGATCACATCTGTAGCACTAAAGGAGACCTGCACCTTCCTCAGGCTGTGATCACATCTGTAGCGTTAAAGGAGACCTGCACCTTCCTCAGGCTGTGATCACATCTGTAGCGTTAAAGGAGACCTGCACCTTCCTCAGGCTGTGATCACATCTGTAGCGTTAAAGGAGACCTGCACCTTCCTCAGGCTGTGATCACATCTGTAGCGTTAAAGGAGACCTGCCCCTTCCTCAGGCTGTGATCACATCTGTAGCGTTAAAGGAGACCTGCACCTTCCTCAGGCTGTGATCACATCTGTAGCGTTAAAGGAGACCTGCACCTTCCTCAGGCTGTGATCACATCTGTAGCGTTAAAGGAGACCTGCACCTTCCTCAGGCTGTGATCACATCTGTAGCACTAAAGGAGACCTGAACCTTCCTCAGGCTGTGATCACATCTGTAGCGTTAAAGGAGACCTGCACCTTCCTCAGGCTGTGATCACATCTGTAGTGTTAAAGGAGACCTGCACCTTCCTCAGGCTGTGATCACATCTGTACCGTTAAAGGAGACCTGCACCTTCCTCAGGCTGTGATCACATCTGTAGCACTAAAGGAGACCTGAACCTTTCTCAGGCTGTGATCACATCTGTAGCACTAAAGGAGACCTGAACCTTCCTCAGGCTGTGATCACATCTGTAGCGTTAAAGGAGACCTGCACCTTCCTCAGGCTGTGATCACATCTGTAGCGTTAAAGGAGACCTGCACCTTCCTCAGGCTGTGATCACATCTGTAGCACTAAAGGAGACCTGAACCTTCCTCAGGCTGTGATCACATCTGTAGCACTAAAGGAGACCTGAACCTTCCTCAGGCTGTGATCACATCTGTAGCGTTAAAGGAGACCTGCACCTTCCTCAGGCTGTGATCACATCTGTAGCGTTAAAGGAGACCTGCACCTTCCTCAGGCTGTGATCACATCTGTAGCACTAAAGGAGACCTGCACCTTCCTCAGGCTGTGATCACATCTGTAGCGTTAAAGGAGACCTGCACCTTCCTCAGGCTGTGATCACATCTGTAGCGTTAAAGGAGACCTGCACCTTCCTCAGGCTGTGATCACATCTGTAGCGTTAAAGGAGACCTGCACCTTCCTCAGGCTGTGATCACATCTGTAGCGTTAAAGGAGACCTGCACCTTCCTCAGGCTGTGATCACATCTGTAGTGTTAAAGGAGACCTGCACCTTCCTCAGGCTGTGATCACATCTGTAGCTTTAAAGGAGACCTGCACCTTCCTCAGGCTGTGATCACATCTGTAGCGTTAAAGGAGACCTGCACCTTCCTCAGGCTGTGATCACATCTGTAGCACTAAAGGAGACCTGAACCTTCCTCAGGCTGTGATCACATCTGTAGCGTTAAAGGAGACCTGCACCTTCCTCAGGCTGTGATCACATCTGTAGTGTTAAAGGAGACCTGCACCTTCCTCAGGCTGTGATCACATCTGTAGCGTTAAAGGAGACCTGCACCTTCCTCAGGCTGTGATCACATCTGTAGCACTAAAGGAGACCTGCACCTTCCTCAGGCTGTGATCACATCTGTAGCACTAAAGGAGACCTGCACCTTCCTCAGGCTGTGATCACATCTGTAGCACTAAAGGAGACCTGCACCTTCCTCAGGCTGTGATCACATCTGTACCATTAAAGGAGACCTGCACCTTCCTCAGGCTGTGATCACATCTATAGTGTTAAAGGAGACCTGTCCCTTGCTCAGACTGTGATCACATCTATAGTGTTAAAGGAGACCTGCACCTTCCTCAGGCTGTGATCACATCTGTAGCACTAAAGGAGACCTGCACCTTCCTCAGGCTGTGATCACATCTGTAGCACTAAAGGAGACCTGCACCTTCCTCAGGCTGTGATCACATCTATAGTATTGTTAAAGGAGACCTGTCCCTTGCTCAGGCTGTGATCACATCTGTAGCTCTAAAGGAGACCTGCACCTTCCTCAGGCTGTGATCACATCTGTAGCACTAAAGGAGACCTGCACCTTCCTCAGGCTGTGATCACATCTGTAGCACTAAAGGAGACCTGCACCTTCCTCAGGCTGTGATCACATCTGTACCATTAAAGGAGACCTGCACCTTCCTCAGGCTGTGATCACATCTGTAGCGTTAAAGGAGACCTGCACCTTCCTCAGGCTGTGATCACATCTGTAGCACTAAAGGAGACCTGCACCTTCCTCAGGCTGTGATCACATCTGTAGCACTAAAGGAGACCTGCACCTTCCTCAGGCTGTGATCACATCTGTACCATTAAAGGAGACCTGCACCTTCCTCAGGCTGTGATCACATCTATAGTGTTAAAGGAGACCTGTCCCTTGCTCAGGCTGTGATCACATCTATAGTGTTAAAGGAGACCTGTCCCTTGCTCAGGCTGTGATCACATCTATAGTGTTAAAGGAGACCTGTCCCTTGCTCAGACTGTGATCACATCTATAGTGTTAAAGGAGACCTGTCCCTTGCTCAGGCTGTGATCACATCTATAGTGTTAAAGGAGACCTGTCCCTTGCTCAGACTGTGATCACATCTATAGTGTTAAGGAGACCTGTCCCTTGCTCAGGCTGTGATCACATCTATAGTGTTAAAGGAGACCTGTCCCTTGCTCAGACTGTGATCACATCTGTAGCACTAAAGGAGACCTGTCCCTTGCTCAGGCTGTGATCACATCTATAGTGTTAAAGGAGACCTGTCCCTTGCTCAGGCTGTGATCACATCTATAGTGTTAAAGGAGACCTGTCCCTTGCTCAGACTGTGATCACATCTATAGTGTTAAAGGAGACCTGTCCCTTGCTCAGGCTGTGATCACATCTATAGTGTTAAAGGAGACCTGTCCCTTGCTCAGGCTGTGATCACATCTATAGTGTTAAAGGAGACCTGTCCCTTGCTCAGGCTGTGATCACATCTATAGTGTTAAAGGAGACCTGCACCTTCCTCAGGCTGTGATCACATCTATAGTGTTAAAGGAGACCTGTCCCTTGCTCAGGCTGTGATCACATCTATAGTGTTAAAGGAGACCTGTCCCTTGCTCAGGCTGTGATCACATCTATAGTGTTAAAGGAGACCTGTCCCTTGCTCAGACTGTGATCACCTCTATAGTGTTAAAGGAGACCTGTCCCTTGCTCAGGCTGTGATCACATCTATAGTGTTAAAGGAGACCTGTCCCTTGCTCAGACTGTGATCACCTCTATAGTGTTAAAGGAGACCTGTCCCTTGCTCAGGCTGTGATCACATCTATAGTGTTAAAGGAGACCTGTCCCTTGCTCAGACTGTGATCACATCTATAGTGTTAAAGGAGACCTGTCCCTTGCTCAGGCTGTGATCACATCTATAGTGTTAAAGGAGACCTGTCCCTTGCTCAGGCTGTGATCACATCTATAGTGTTAAAGGAGACCTGTCCCTTGCTCAGGCTGTGATCACATCTATAGTGTTAAAGGAGACCTGTCCCTTGCTCAGGCTGTGATCACATCTATAGTGTTAAAGGAGACCTGTCCCTTGCTCAGGCTGTGATCACATCTATAGTGTTAAAGGAGACCTGTCCCTTGCTCAGACTGTGATCACATCTATAGTGTTAAAGGAGACCTGTCCCTTGCTCAGGCTGTGATCACATCTATAGTGTTAAAGGAGACCTGTCCCTTGCTCAGGCTGTGATCACATCTATAGTATTAAAGGAGACCTGTCCCTTGCTCAGGCTGTGATCACATCTATAGTGTTAAAGGAGACCTGTCCCTTCCTCAGGCTGTGATCACATCTATAGTGTTAAAGGAGACCTGTCCCTTGCTCAGGCTGTGATCACATCTATAGTGTTAAAGGAGACCTGTCCCTTGCTCAGGCTGTGATCACATCTATAGTGTTAAAGGAGACCTGTCCCTTGCTCAGACTGTGATCACATCTATAGTGTTAAAGGAGACCTGTCCCTTGCTCAGGCTGTGATCACCTCTATAGTGTTAAAGGAGACCTGTCCTATGCTCAGGCTGTGATCACATCTATAGTGTTAAAGGAGACCTGTCCCTTGCTCAGACTGTGATCACATCTATAGTGTTAAAGGAGACCTGTCCCTTGCTCAGGCTGTGATCACATCTATAGTGTTAAAGGAGACCTGTCCCTTGCTCAGGCTGTGATCACATCTATAGTGTTAAAGGAGACCTGTCCCTTGCTCAGGCTGTGATCACATCTATAGTGTTAAAGGAGACCTGTCCCTTGCTCAGGCTGTGATCACATCTATAGTGTTAAAGGAGACCTGTCCCTTGCTCAGGCTGTGATCACATCTATAGTGTTAAAGGAGACCTGTCCCTTGCTCAGGCTGTGATCACATCTATAGTGTTAAAGGAGACCTGTCCCTTGCTCAGACTGTGATCACATCTATAGTGTTAAAGGAGACCTGTCCCTTGCTCAGGCTGTGATCACATCTATAGTGTTAAAGGAGACCTGTCCCTTGCTCAGACTGTGATCACATCTATAGTGTTAAAGGAGACCTGTCCCTTGCTCAGACTGTGATCACATCTATAGTGTTAAAGGAGACCTGTCCCTTGCTCAGGCTGAGATCACATTTGTAGTGTTAAAGGAGACCTGTCCCTTGCTCAGGCTGTGATCACATCTATAGTGTTAAAGGAGACCTGTCCCTTGCTCAGGCTGTGATCACATCTATAGTGTTAAAGGAGACCTGTCCCTTGCTCAGGCTGTGATCACATCTATAGTGTTAAAGGAGACCTGTCCCTTGCTCAGGCTGTGATCACATCTATAGTGTTAAAGGAGACCTGTCCCTTCCTCAGACTGTGATCACATCTATAGTGTTAAAGGAGACCTGTCCCTTGCTCAGGCTGTGATCACATCTATAGTGTAAAGGAGACCTGTCCCTTGCTCAGACTGTGATCACATCTATAGTGTTAAAGGAGACCTGTCCCTTGCTCAGGCTGTGATCACATCTATAGTGTTAAAGGAGACCTGTCCCTTCCTCAGACTGTGATCACATCTATAGTGTTTAAAGGAGACCTGTCCCTTGCTCAGGCTGTGATCACATCTATAGTGTTAAAGGAGACCTGTCCCTTGCTCAGGCTGTGATCACATCTATAGTGTTAAAGGAGACCTGTCCCTTGCTCAGGCTGTGATCACATCTATAGTGTTAAAGGAGACCTGTCCCTTGCTCAGACTGTGATCACATCTATAGTGTTAAAGGAGACCTGTCCCTTGCTCAGGCTGTGATCACATCTATAGTGTTAAAGGAGACCTGTCCCTTGCTCAGACTGTGATCAAATCTATAGTGTTAAAGGAGACCTGTCCCTTGCTCAGGCTGTGATCACATCTATAGTGTTAAAGGAGACCTGTCCCTTGCTCAGGCTGAGATCACATTTGTAGTGTTAAAGGAGACCTGTCCCTTGCTCAGGCTGTGATCACATCTATAGTGTTAAAGGAGACCTGTCCCTTGCTCAGACTGTGATCACATCTATAGTGTTAAAGGAGACCTGCACCTTCCTCAGGCTGTGATCACATCTATAGTGTTAAAGGAGACCTGTCCCTTGCTCAGACTGTGATCACATCTATAGTGTTAAAGGAGACCTGTCCCTTGCTCAGACTGTGATCACATCTATAGTGTTAAAGGAGACCTGTCCCTTGCTCAGGCTGTGATCACATCTATAGTGTTAAAGGAGACCTGTCCCTTGCTCAGGCTGTGATCACATCTATAGTGTTAAAGGAGACCTGTCCCTTGCTCAGACTGTGATCACATCTATAGTGTTAAAGGAGACCTGTCCCTTGCTCAGACTGTGATCACATCTATAGTGTTAAAGGAGACCTGTCCCTTGCATCAGGCTGTGATCACATCTATAGTG